>NC_132781.1:48302436-48605214 GCF_048418805.1 Vulpes vulpes | reverse complement strand
TACTTCAAGTCCTGCCACAGCTGCTACACCTACTACTGCTCGCGCCTGTGCCGCCGCGAGGACTGGGACGCACACAAGGCGCGCTGCGTGTACGGCCGCGTGGGCAGCGTGTGTCGCCACGTACTGCAGTTCTGCCGGGACAGCGGCCCAGTGCACCGCGCCTTCTCGCGCATCGCGCGTGTGGGCTTCTTGTCGCGCGGTCGCGGCGTGCTCTTTCTGGGCTTCCCGAGCCCGGGCTCTGCTGACAACTTCCTGCGCTTCGGCCTCGAGGGGCTGCTGCTGTCGCCCACCTACCTGTCGCTGCGCGAGCTGGCCACGCACGCAGCGCCCCTGGGCAGCTATGCGCGCGAGCTGGCGGCCGCCGGGCGCCTCTACGAGCCGGCCGAGTGCTTCTTGCTCAGCGTGTCGGTGGCCGTGGGCCCCGGCGCCGCCCCCCCCGGCTCCTCCGCCCGGCCCGCGCCCGCGCCGCGCAGCCCTGGGCCCACCGTACGCAAGTTCGCCAAGGTGGCGCTGGCGGCCGGCAGCCCCGCGCGTCCGCCCCCGGCTCGGGGTCGCGAGCCGGACATGGAGACGCTGATCCTGACCCCGCCGCCCGGCACGGCGGGGCTGGACCAAGACGGCGAAGCCGGCCGGCGCGCGCGCGAGGTCGCCTTCATCCACATCCAGCGCGAGCTGCGGCTGCGCGGCGTCTTCCTGCGCCACGAGTTCCCGCGCGTCTACGAGCAGCTCTGCGAGTTCGTCGAGGCCAACCGGCGCTTCACGCCCACCACCATCTACCCCACGGACCGGCGCACCGGCCGCCCCTTCATGTGCATGATCATGGCGGCCTCCGAGCCGCGCGCGCTCGACTGGGTGGCCAGCGCCAACCTGCTAGATGACATTATGTGAGCCGTAGGGTCGCGCCCGGGCTCGGTCCAGCTCGCTCAGGGCCAGCCCACCCCGACCCCGCCTGGTCCACGTAGGGCCCACCCCCCAGGCCCACCCCCCAGGCCCACCCCCCAGGCCCACCTCGAGCCCCACACAGCCCGCTCAGGGTCCGCGCAGCTCCCGCAGGGCCCGCCCCCCGAGCTCCGCCCGCCCGCCCCGCCCACCAGGAGCCCCGCCCAGCCCCCGGGCCGTCCTCTTGTTCGCCACAAGCTCCGCCCAGACCCCGCCCCCTCGCGTTCTCCACAGCCCCCCCACAGCCAGCCCTGGGGCCTCCCCGAGGCTGGTCCTCGGCCGCTTGGTGCTCCCCGCTGGGAGGCGGGGTGGGCCCGAGGACCGCCCGGCCCTGCCTTCTCGCGGAGAGGTCACTACCCCAGACCCCCCCGCAAAGATCGGTCAGCCCATTTCCGGACGTCCGCAAGGCCTCCCTGGACCCTCCAACCCTGGTCGCCGGACCCAGGATCCCAGGTTGACCAAAGCCAGTCCCATCCCTTGAACGTGCCCAACCAGCCTCCTGTGGGTTGGGGCGCGTGTCCTCTCTGGAGGACACCCTGACCAGTCCCGCTGTGTGCGTGTCTCTGCACGGCTGTTCCCGCTGGCTCAGGCCCGGGATGGAGAACCGCAAGCTCCCGAGTCCGCACATCGGGGGCGGCGCTGGCCGCCCTCCGGTCCTGACGGGGCCCTGCAGGAGAGTTTGGGACAAGCAGCTATGGAGGGGCGGAGGGCTTCAGCCCAGGCGCAGGACACCCAGACACAGGAAAGAGGCACCTAGGAGGGGGCGCTGGCAGGATCCAGCCCGGCCAGGGCAGAGGGGAGGAGGAAAGACGCATGGGATGGATGAGCGCGAGGGACCCTCAAGGCCGTCCAGAGGGGGGCTCCAACAGGGCTGGACATTCCCAGTGGGAGCGGGTGCCCCAGGGGGTGTCCCATGGAGGGGTGGCCTTACCCTAAGCCGTGGGCTGGAGACACGAGGCCGGGGGCCGGGCTCCACTCATCGGCCTGGCCCTAGGTCCATAGCGCGAGTGACCTGAGGGTACTAGGCCGGGCCTCGCATGAGCCCTCCCGGAACCCCCAGCACTCCCCATGGGGCCAGGAGAGGACACCGTCCCCACAGCCTTGGTCCCCACACCCTTGCTCCCGGCTCTTCCCCGCTCGCCCCCGCCCCCTGCCAGCCTTGCACTCCCGTCCATCCCCCAATGCCTGCGCGCCTGCCTCCATCTAGCGCGTTTGCACCGGCCACGCGCCCCGCTCACCCCACCCGCCTTCGCGGCCTCCTGAGGTTTCGGCCCAAAGCCCAAGGCCTGGCTGGCCAGGAGCGACCCTGGACGGGATCCCTGCCAGGGGGCGAACGCTTTGGAACCAAGTAAAACAGAACTCGAATATAGCCCTTGCTTCATCTTTGGGGGTGAGGGGAGCAGGGGGTGGGATGGGAGGTTGGCCCTCCGACCGGCTGGGCTGGGTGGGCACAGGTGGGAAGGGAGGAGGGCCTTGGGGCGCGGTGGGAGAACACAGAGGGAGGACTTGGGACATAGTGGGAGGATAAGGAAGGAGGACTTGGGGAGTGGTGGGAGATGGTGAGGGAGTCTTGGAGAGGTGGGGGGAGGACGAGGGGAGGACGAAGAGGGAGGCCTTGAGGACGCGGGGGTGGGGGACCGAGGAGGGGCCAGGGCCGGCCCGTGTCCCAGGCCTTCAGGGATGCCCCCTCTCGACCCCTAGATGGGAGTCCGGCACTGTCCGGCTAGGACAGAACTGCTGGGCGGGCTGCAATGGTCACCACCCATTCCCGGGCCTGGCCCCTTTAAGGGGGCGGGCGTGGCCTCAGTTGCAAGGAGCTAGGCTGCCATTGGCCAGCTCGCGCGGCAGGTCGGCCGCACGATTGGCGGAGGCTCTGGGCTCGGGCAGCATGCCCCAGCGCGATTGGCCCTGGGGTCCCAGGGCCCGCCTCCCGCAGGTTGACTCGACCCGGGACCGCGGGGGAAGGGCTGCGGCGTGCAGGGGCGGCGGGCTGTGGGGAACATGGCGGCCGCGGACCTCGCCCAGATCGCCGATGTGGACATCGATTCCGATGGCATCTTCAAATACGTGCTAATTCGAGTCCATGCGGCGCCGCCTTCCGAGACCCCGGCCGAGGAGAGCAAGGAGATCGTGCGCGGCTACAAGTGGGCCGAGTACCATGGTGAGGGCGGAGCCGGCGGGCGTTTTCGGGGCGGGGCGAGCCGGCTCGTGGGGGCGGAGCCAACAGGTTCGGGGTGGGGCTGAGGCCTGGGCGGGGCCAACAGGGTCGGAGCAGAGCTGTTGACCCGGGCTGTGTCCACAGGCTTGGGTGGGGGCGGGGCCAACAGGGTCGAGGTGGGGCTGAAGGGCGGGACCAGCCGGCTGGGGGAGGGGCTGAGGGGCTTGGAGAGCTGATCCCCCCACCCACCAGGTCTGATTCTGGGCTGGCTTGAGGGGGGCTCCTGGCGGGCAAGGCCCGAGCCCTCTCTCCTAGACCCCGCTCTCTTGCCCGGGTGCACGCCTGCCTCCCCTCCTGGGGTCTCGGCCCGGAGGGGCTCCTCCGGTGGCCGCGGCCCATGCTGAGCCGCCTCCCCTGTCCAGCCGACATCTATGACAAGGTATCTGGAGATATGCAGAAAAAGGGCTATAGCTGTGAGTGCCTCGGAGGCGGGCGCATCTCCCACCAGAGCCAGGACAAGAAGATCCACGTGTATGGCTACTCCATGGTGAGCCCACGCCCGGGGCAGGAGGAGAGACCAGCTCTCAGGAGCGCTCACGCCCTGTAACCCGTTGGGGGGGCGGTGCCAGCCCAGCTGCAAACCCTTTCCCTCCAGGGACTTGCCCGTTTCCCACGGGGGGGTGAGGGGCGGGGAGGCCACTGCTGGGCCAGGGGGCTTGTCCTGTTCCTACAGGAGGCCTGGCTGGGCCGCCACCGTCCTCCGGTTCTTGGGGTGAAGCTCAGATACCCCTCCCTCTTCTTCTCCAAGTTGCAGTGACAGCCCGCGCTCTCTGGGCACCTAGGCTGCACTCTAGCTCAGGGCCCATTCTCTAGGACCTCTCACCCTATAGCCACCTTTCCCCAGGAGAGCTTCATGGGCTGCACAGCCAGTGGGGGACAACCGTGTTTGGCTCCCCCTGGGGACCCTGCCACAGGCTGGCTCCTGGGTGTTGCTACTGGTGGATGCCCAGGGCCAGGAGGGGGCTGTGAGATTGGCTTCTCTCTTCAGGGTTATGGCCGCGCCCAACACTCCATCTCCACCGAGAAGATCAAAGCCATGTATCCTGACTACGAGGTCACCTGGGCCGATGATGGCTACTAAGGCCTGCTCCACGGGCCAGCTTTCTCCCCTGGCCAGTCAGTGGAGACCCACAGTGGCCTGGCCCAAGTGCCCAGATTTGCCTCACCCACAGGAATTAAAAATGTTATCGCTCCTGCTGTTCCCCAGATGCTGTGTGTCTCGACTCTTCTGTTTCCCAGTCAGCCCTGGGGACCCCTGACCAGAGAGGGTAGACGGCAGAGAGCTGGAGGCAGCCCTGGAAGCAGCGAAGCCCCTGCTGACTGCCCCTCACCTGGCTCCACATCAGGGGGGCCCCAGGGAGTGGCAGTGCACACTCAGCCCTTGTGGTCTGATAAGGGGCCCTGCACCACTGCCCCCATTTATGGCCTGATTGCTCTTCCACGTGGCTCCTTTGTCCAAGGACACCTGGGAAGAAGCGCTCTGAGCCCTTGCGCAAGGAAGTAGCACCAGGTCCCTCGGGGCCAGCCGACATCAGGGTCCCCTCGTGATCTGCTGTTTGAAGTCACGTGTGGAGCGACCCAGGACCCCTTCCAAGACCGGTCCCATGGCACCTGCCCTGCAGCCACAGGCTCCAGTCTCCCAGGGCCATGGGGAGATAAACTGGGTGTAGGGGGAGTCAGGCACAGCTGAGCGGGGCTGGCCTGGGGCTCCCCGTGAACGTGGGTGCATCTCGTGGCGCCTGCCTTGCATGAGCTCACGGGGCCTCACGGGAGCTGCTCCAGGCCAGCACTGCTGTGACCACATCTCACAGATGAGGAGACGGGTCTGAGGGGATGAGCTCCTGGGGGCACAGTGGTAAACGGGACCCAGACACCAGGGCCTGGCAACACCAGCCACACTGCCCGAATGATTGTTGCCAGATTAACAATTGTGATTTCTACGGGAATAAACCAACAGGAGGCCGAGGACTGAACACTGAAGGGTGAAGACCCCAACTGCTTGGGGCAGGGAACTAGGCCACCTTGGGGGCCAGGGTCACAGCTTGCACACGCTGGGCACCTGCTCCAAGCTCTGGGAGACCTCAAGGCCTGAGTAGGGGCAGGGAAGTGGCCATGGCCCGTGGCACCACAGTGCTTCTTCCAGCGGGGCCTCCACTGAGCAGGGCTGGGCAGCAGACGGCACAATACCTGGGGCCTGACCTTTGGTCTGAAGGCACTGGGAAGGTGGGAGCCTACCTGGGCCAGGGGCCCCTCTCCTGGACACTTTTACAACCGGATGTTCATCCTCAGCACCACGGGGTGGGGCCTGCTAACAGGCAGCAGGTACAGAAGGGGCTGGGTGCCCAGTCTCCAGGTAGAGCAGAGTCAGCCTGTGGGGCCACAGGCAGACAACCAGGCAAAATAGCCACCAGGCTGCCCAGCAAGCACCCCGTCTCTTGGCCTCCTTCCCCCTGGGAACCCACCATGCCGCTGCCTGGCCACCTCCTACCTGCCCTGGTCCTGCTCCTGGGTGAGTTGTCAGATCTAGCTGCTGAAGCAGGGCCAGCCCTGGGCATAGATGCTAGGCCTGCAGGGCAGGAGGGCGCAAGGGCCTGGGTGCTGGGGGGACAGAACAAGCTTTCGGGAAAGGAGCAAGAATTCTGTTTCCCCTGGCCCCAGTGTCCACAGGTCCCAAGGCAAGGGGGCCCTGGAGGCAGACCTTACTCCACCAGTGCAACCAAATGGAGTTGGGTCCAGGGCAGCCTGGGCTCCGCTCCCCCTTCAGGGGGCTCCCATGTCGGGGGCCCTTGGTCCCGTGCACACACCCTCCCTGATCCCGACATGCTGCCACCGTCTCCCAGGCCAGATGTACTCTGCGGGGCCCTGACTGGGAGCCCCAGGCAGCAGGACCCAGCCCCCTCCCCTACCTGCCCTCTTGGCCCCCAGGGCCCCAAAGCAGGTAGACAACACTGTGGGTTGCCTGGGTTTGGGGGGCATCCTGACTCCGGCCACCTGGCTGTCTCTCTGCCAGCAGCAGGGTCCCCAGGCCGGGCCTGGACCCCCAGCACCTGCAGGGCCCCTGGTGAGGCCACGTGCAACTTTGTGTGTGACTGCCCGAGCTGCTCCGACGAGACCCAGTGCGGTGAGCTGAGGCCGGGCAGGAGGCAGGTGGGCCAGCCCTCAGCAGGCACTGCTGACCTCGTGCTCCACAGGTTATCACGCAGCCTCACCTGCCTTGGGTGTCCCGTTCGCTTGTGACTTTGAGCAGGACTCCTGCGGTTGGCAGGACATCAGCACCTCGGGCTACAGCTGGCTCCGGGACCGGGCAGGAGCCACGCTTGAGGCCCTGGGGCCACGCTCTGACCACACCCTTGGCACGGACCTTGGTGAGGCCTGGGTGGGTCTCCAAGATGCCCCCCCACACCCATTCTAGCCCCACCACCTGACCTTTCTGCTGGGCCAGGCTGGTACATGGCTGTTGGCATCCACCGTGGGAAAGAGGCTGCTGGTGCCACCCTGCGCTCTCCTGTCCTGTGGAATGCGGCCCCTACCTGTGAGCTGAGGCTCTGGTACCATGTGGCCGCTGGAGGTGGGTGCCCTGCAAGGAAAGTCCAGGAAGGAGGGAGGGCTGCTGCAGGGCCTGGGGGCACCCCCCGAGGGACAAGCGGCCAAGGCCTAAGCCTCCCCAGGACCCTCCTCCCATTACAGCCGTGGCTGAACTGCGGCTAGAGCTGACCCACAGGGCCGAGACCTTGACCCTGTGGCAGAGCTCTGGGCCCTGGGGCACAGGCTGGCAGGAGCTGGTGGTGACCACTGGCCGCATCCAGGATGACTTCCGGGTGAGCTGGGGGTGCTCTGGGTGGTGGGGTTAGTAGGGAGGGTCTGACCTGGACTTAAGTCCTAAGGACCCCACTCTTCTCAGGTGACCTTCTTTGCCACTCGAAATGCCACCCACCGGGGCACCGTGGCCTTGGACGACCTGGTCTTCAGGGACTGTGGGCTGCCTGGTAAGCCCCCCACTGCAGGCTGTGGACCCACACCTGGAGGGGCAGTGGCTCAGCAGGAGCCCCTCACCTGCTCACCCCCACTGACAGCCCCTCCCCCAGCTGCCCCAGCCCCCAGGGTTTGGGGTCGGGGTGATAGGCTCCCCTCCCTGACCTCAGCCCCCCAGGCCCACTGCCCCCTGGGGCATCACCACTGCCAGAACCTGGCCTGTGTGGCGCCCCACCAGCTGTGCGACGGGGAGGACAACTGTGGGGACGGCTCTGACGAGGACGCATACTCCTGCCGTGAGCTGCAGGGCCCCCTGAGAACCTGGTGGGGCGGGAGCGGGTGGAGGAGAGGCCCTGCTGGCAGCCTGAGACCTGCTCCCCTCTCCCCACCTGCCCCAGGCCACCACATAGCCACCGATTTTGAGATGGGCCTGGGTCTGTGGAACCACTTGGAGGGCTGGGCACGGAACCACAGCACAGGCGCCTGGCATCCAGCCTGGCCACACAGGGACCACAGCCAGAACAGTGCACAGGGTGAGTGGGACCCACAGGCTGGGGCACCCCCAGTCCCCCCACCCCCCCTTGCCCACACCAGTCTCTCCCCAGGCTTCTTCCTGGTCTCCGTGGCTGAGCCCAGCAGCCCCGCCGTCCTCTCCAGCCCCATATTCCAAGCCTCGGGAGCACACAACTGCTCGGTGAGGCGGGTGGCCCCCACCTTCCCCGGGGCCCAGGCTCCAGGGGCCCCCTGACCTTCCTGGGCTTGTCCTCAGCTTGTCTTCTATTACTACCTGCACGGATCCGAGCACGGCTCCCTCCAGCTCTTCTTGCAGACGGAGAACCCAGGCTCACCCCAGGTCTCCATCCTGCTGCGCCGGCGCTGTGGGGAGCTGGGGGCTGCCTGGGTCCGAGACCGGGTCGACGTCCAGAGCGAGCACCCCTTCCGGGTGAGGCCTGAGAGAGCAGCAGGCGGTGGGGGAGGGGGTCCAGGGGCCCCCACAGACACTGGCTGCTGTCCCGGGAGCTACCTTTGCAGGAAGCTGGTTTGGCATTAATGAGCCCAGGGAAGAGGCCTTTGGGAAGGAGCAGTCACTCCCACCTCTTGCAGCAGGGCTGGCGGGGGGTGGGGTGGGGGGTGGGGGAGGTGGGGAGAGGGCTGGAGCCCCAGCCTACCTGGGAGGACAGAGGTGTGGGGCACACCCTGACCCCCTGTGTCCTCAGATCCTGCTCACGGGGCACACGGGCCCAGGGGGCGTCCTGAGCCTTGATGACCTCATTCTGTCAGAACACTGCCAGCCAGTTCCAGGTGGGCCTGTCGAGCCCTCTGTCTATCCCTCCATCCCCAGGAGAAGCCCCACCCAACCCCTGACTCCTGGTCTGCCCCCACAGAGCTGTCCAGCCCGCCTCGTGGGCTCTGGGCCCTGGCCCTCCAGCCCCAGCCATCCAGCCTGCCACCTCAGGACTTCTGCGAGCCCGGACATCTTTCCTGTGGGGAACTGTGCATCCCCCCAGAGCAGCACTGTGACTTCCAGCAACAGTGTGAGGGGGGCGAGGATGAGCAGGAATGTGGTGAGTGGTGGCTGGAACCAGGAGGGGGGGGGGGCGCCTCTCATCCTCTGTGCCCTCCCACCACCACTGGGTGCTGGCTGCTGTTCCAGGGACCACGGACTTCGAGGCACCCGCCGCCGGGGGCTGGGAGGATGCCAGCGTGGGGCGGCTGCAGTGGAGGCGTCTCCGGGCCCAGGAGAGTGGGGGCCCAGGCACAGATGCTGGCGGGGTTGCAGCTGGTGAGGCCCAGGGCCCTGCCTGTGGGCTGTGCCCCCCAAGGGGTCTTTGCTGGCCTCTTCCCCACTGTGTCTGAGCTGGGGGGGGGGGGGGGGTCCCTGGCGGGAACTGTCTCTGACAGACCTGGCTCTTTCTTAGGGCACGTCCTGTCCTTGCAGAGGGCCTGGGGCCAGCTGGCGGCAGAGGCCCGGGTCCTCACACCTGCCCTGGGCCCCTCAGGCCCCCGCTGTGAGCTCCGTGTGGCTTACTATTTCCATGGTCACCCTCAAGGTACCCCAAGGCCAACAGGAGCTCCTGGGTGTGCCTGCAGGAGGGGGTCGGGGGATGGTCTGGGAGGACCCACCATGATCCCCTCGGCCAGGCTTCCTGGCCCTGGTGGTGGTGGAGGGCGACAGCCGTGAGCTGGTATGGCAGGCCCCGAGCAGTGACAGGGGCTGGAAGGTGGATACCATCCTGCTGGGGGCGCGCCGCCGGCCTTTCCGGGTGAGCAGGGCAGCCTGGGGGGCAGGGGGTGCACAGAGCCAGGCCTGACCTCACAGCCCCCTCCCTGCTGCTTCTCACGAAGCTGGAGTTGGTTGGGCTGGTGGACTTGGACGGCCCCGGCCAACAGGGTGCCGGAGTGGACGACGTGACCCTGAAGGACTGCAGCCCCGCGGCAGCCATGCAGGACTCAGGTCCTAGTCCCAACCCCGGGACCTACCACCCAGACCACCCCAAGCAGGACAAGTCTCCCACCCTCTCAGGACACGAGGGGGGCAGGGGGATGCTCGAGGGTGCTGACCGCTCCCTGCCCCACCCCCCACAGAGATCTCCTGTAACTTTGAGCGGGACACATGCGGCTGGCACACCGGCCACCTCACCGATGCCCACTGGCGCCGAATCCAGAGCCATGGCCATGGGTACGACCACACCACAGGCCAAGGTAGAGTGAGGGCACCCACCTTGGGGGTCAGCTCTCAGACTCCAGGGGGAGGGGAGGCCCTCACACTGGGCCCAGTCCTGCCTGGAACCTGGCATCTCTGCAGCTCAGCCCAGTGTCCCCACTGCAGGCTACTTCTTGCTCCTGGACCCAACGGACCCCCCGGCCCGAGGCCCTGGCGCCCATCTGCTCACCCAGCCCCAGGCCCCCTCAGGACCTCAGGAGTGTCTCTCCTTCTGGTACCACCTCCATGGGCCCCAGATTGGTGAGTGACCCTGGTGCTGGGCAGAGCCTCCACGGAGGCCTGGGGGGCTCTCTGTTCTGTCTCTCAGCCCATCGGGGGCTCTGATCCCCTCCTGCCCTGCCCTCCATGTAGGGACACTGCGCCTGACAGTGAGACGGGAAGGAGAGGCAGAGATACTGCTGTGGTCGCGGACCAGCACCCAGGGCAACCGCTGGCACAAGGCCTGGACTACCCTGCACCACCAGCTGGGCTCAGGCACCAAGTACCAAGTGAGGCCCCTGCCTGATGGGGAGGCAGGAGGGTGGGGTGGGCCAGGCCTACAACCACTGACCCTCTCTGCCCCCAGCTGCTGTTTGAGGGCCTCCGGGACGGCTACCACGGCACCATGGCACTAGACGATGTGGCCGTGCGGCCCGGGCCCTGCTGGGCCCCCAGGCAATGCTCCTTTGAGGACTCAGCCTGTGGCTTTTCCAGTGGGGGCCAGGGCCTTTGGACACGCCAGGCCAATGCCACGGGCCTCGCCTCCCGGGGCCCTCACACTGACCACACCACAGAGACCGCTCAGGGTATGCATCAGGAGTGATGGAGGGTTGGGCAGAGGGGTCAGATGGGGGCTGACACGGACACTTCCTAGGGCACTACATGGTGGTGGACACGAGCCCCCAGGCCCTGCCCCATGGCCAGGTGGCCTCCCTGACCTCAGAGGTGCACCAGCCTCTGGCCCAGCCAGCCTGCCTGACCTTCTGGTACCACCTGAGCCTCAGAAACCCAGGTGAGGGGCTGCACCAAGGCTGCCTGGGGGCCCCCACGTGGCCTTTCTTCCTCGGCTGACTTAGGTTGGCCCCTGGGTGTGACAGGCACCCTGCAGGTCCATGTGGAGGAAGCCCAGAGGTATCAGGTGCTCAGCATCAGCGCCCATGGAGGCTTTGCCTGGCGCCTGGGAAGTGTGGATGTGCAGGCCGAGAGGGCCTGGAGGGTGAGTGTTGGGGGCAGGCAGCCCATTGCCTTTGAGGGCCATCTGGACCGCATGCAACGCTCCCTGCCCTGTACCTGCCCAGGTGGTGTTTGAGGCGGTCGCCGCCGGCACGGAGCACTCCTACATTGCGCTGGATGACCTGCTCCTCCAGGATGGGCCCTGCCCTCAGCCAGGTGGGAGCCTCAGCCAGGTGGGGTCACCTGGCCCCGGGCTCTGCTATGCCCCACAACTGCTACTAGCTCCATGCCAACCCCAAGATGCCTAGCCTGGCCCCCCATCCCTGGCAGCAGACTAGAGAGGGGCATAGACTGCACCGCTCAGTGGCTGGGCTCTTTGGGTGGGGCTGGGGGGGGGTGGTCCCCACTCACCACCCAGCTTTCTTGCAGCTTCCTGTGACTTCGAGGCTGGCTTATGTGGCTGGAGCCACATGCCCTGGCCTGGCCTGGGAAGCTATAGCTGGGACTGGAGTAGTGGAGCGACACCCTCCCGCTACCCCCAGCCCCCTGTGGACCACACGCTGGGCACAGAAGCAGGTGGGTCTGGGCAGGGGAAGGGGCCTCAGGGCCATGCACCCCATCCCAAGCGAGGCTCCCATCACAAAGTTCACAGGTCAGGGGGGCCAATTCCATCCAGTGAGCAGGGCGCCCTGCCCTCTGTCGTTTCTAGGCCACTTTGTTCTCTTTGAAACGGGTGTGCTGGGTCCAGGAGGCCGGGCAGCCTGGCTGCGCAGCCAGCCCCTGCCTGCTACTGAGGCCTCCTGCCTCCGCTTCTGGTACCATGTGGGCTTTCCGGAGCACTTCTGTGAGTGAGGCTGAGGCAGCAGCGCCTGGGCATTGGAGGAGGCAGGGGAAGGGGCAGGGGCTGGGGACCTGATTCGCCATGGCCCCCTACTACAGATAAGGGTGAGCTGAGGGTGCTCCTGAGCAGCATGCGGGGCCAGTTGGCTGTGTGGGGCACCAGTGGGCACCTGCGGCATCAGTGGCTGGAAGGCCAGGTGGAGGTGGCCAGTGCCGAGGAGTTCCAGGTAAGGCCTGGAGGCCCCAGACACCTTGGGCGGGCCCATCCTCCTCCAGGCAACCACTTCTCTCTCCTGCTCAGATCGTGTTTGAAGCCACTCTCAGCGGCCAGCCGGCCTTGGGGCCCATCGCCCTGGATGATGTGGAATACCTGGCAGAGCAGCACTGCTGGCTCCCTGCAACCACCCAGGGTAAGCCCTGCCTGGTCGCAGCTCTAGTTGGAGCCTCTGGCAGGCTCAGCAGCTCGTGGCCCACATGGCTGCCAGCAACCCTGCCTCAGGCCCAGGAGTTCAGGACAGCGACCAAGGCCCAGCCCTGCACAAGCGTATCCCTCCGCCAGGTGCCTGTCTCCTCCCCTTCTGGGCTAGGCCAAGTGGGCCCCCTGTCTCCTTCCTCTAGGCCGTCCCTCCCGGGTGGGGCCAAACCCCAGAGGAAGGCCTGGTCAGGTCAGAGATCACCACCAGCCTGCCCGGAGCGCCGGCTGCTGTCCCTTCATGACCAAGAGCCAGTTCTCACTCAGGGGTGACTGGGGGCTGAGACGAGTGGCCTCGGCCAGGAGCCCTGTGCTGGCACGACTGGCGGGGCCTCAAGGCCAGGCCACCCCCATGCTCCGCTGTCAGGGCAGGGCTGACATATGCCATGGCCCACAGGGGATACATTACTGGCCGCC
This sequence comes from Vulpes vulpes, assembly GCF_048418805.1. Lineage (NCBI taxonomy): Eukaryota > Metazoa > Chordata > Mammalia > Carnivora > Canidae > Vulpes > Vulpes vulpes. The sequence goes on along the minus strand of NC_132781.1, from coordinate 48,592,479 downwards.
TCAGTGCCAACTGTGGTCGGCAGTGCCCTCCTCATCCTTGTCCTCCTGGTGCTGCTCGGACTCGTGGGGCGGTGCTGGCTGCAGAAGAAGGGGGGCTGCCCCTTGCAGGGCGAGATGGCAGCTGAGGCCTCAGGCTTCGACAACATCGTCTTCAATGCGGTAGGAGCCCCTGGGTAGGGACAGGTGGGCAGGGGCACTGGGGAGAAGGCTTCCTGGCCGGCCCAGGGCTGTCCACCTGCATGCGCCTCTGTCACCCACCGCTCAGAAGCCCCTCTTCCCCCACCTAGGATTGTGTTACCCTGCCGGCTTCGCTTACCGACAACCAGTAGATGACTGAGAGAAGCCTGCTCCCACCATCAGCCCTGCTCCGCAGAGTAACACCTGCCCCTCCCCCAGAATGCACCCACATTGCCACCCACGAGCCTGGGAACGGTCCCCACCCCAACAATAAATGCCCTGGCCTATGAGGGCAGCCCCCGCTTATGACCTGAGGTCTGTGTATTGTACTATCAGCAGGAAAGTGGGCTCTTGGGGTCCTCAGAAACAATCCAACCTGCCTGAAAGGATGTGCTTGGGGATACCTCCCACACCTGTCAGTGACTCAGGTGACAGGTAAAAGGCCACACAGGACGGGGCCAAGGGCTAGAGGACCCAGAAACAGACAGTGGGACCCTGATAAGCCCTGCCCCAGGCCAGGCGGGCACCCCAAAACTCAGGCGGCCCAGGCCACTCTGTAGACTGACCTGGGCACTGCCCAGCCCTGCCCTGTTGGATGATGCTGCATCTGATTTAGGACAGGGAACAACCGCGGTGGGTGCAGGTGACAGACTGAGTGGAACATAACCAGGTGTGAGGTAGTGGAGAGCTGGGGGGACAGGGAGATTGTCCTGCTGTGTCCACGGTTCCACATAAAGGTTCCATGGTAAACATCCTGTGTCTCAGGGTATCCACTGTCCCATGGAGTCCAAGTGCTCCCCAAAATGATGCCTAAAGCTGAGGTCACAGCTTTGAGGCACAGCTGATGCTAAGCAGCTCAAGAGCAGGCTAAGTGGAGGTTCCCGCCCTCCTGGCCCCATGGGCTCAAAGGATAAAGGCAACTCCCTGCCTGAGGCATCATGGCCCCTGACATGCCCACATTCCTTCCTTAATAAATCGGAAATATATTTTTCTCACCCAGGAAGGGTCCCCTGGGCACGGCCATCTAGAGAAGGAGGAGACGTTCACACTCTCACAGCCAGGGGCTCCCCTCCTGCCTGCAGGAAGGCTCCCCTGCTTTGCCACCCCGCCAACTGACTCCATGCCAGGGGAGGGCATGGGTCTGGTGCCGAGGCCAACGCCCATGAGCAGCCCCGCAGACAGCAACAAGGAAGCAGTGCTGCACACTGACCTTCAGGCTCACTCAGGCACCCCCCCACCCCATGGCACATCACGACTTCCCTTCACTGGGCCAGAGAGGCACGTGGGGGGCACAGCCGACCGCCCTGGACAGCAATGACTCCACCAGCAGGAAGGGCAACAAATGTTTATTGGCTTCTCTAAAAGCCGGACCGGAGACGGGTCTTCTCTCCCGATCAGGTTGCCCCATCCCACAGCCCCACCAACCTGAGGTAGTCCCACTCAGAGGTCCCCGGGGAGCCACCCCGACTGGGCAGACACTGGAGATGGGGAGGAAAAAATTTCAGGAGAAGCAATGCTATACAAGGTTTTGTTTGTTTGACAGCAGGTATGGGTAAGGGGGTTCCTGGGCGGGGCTGGCGCCCCGCGTTCCGCGCGGCCACGTCAAGAGACCCGCACTGGCGCTGGTGGTCAAGGGCAACCAGCCAGGCGACATCAGCCGGAATGCACTGATTTCGAGGCTTTGTGTTCATTTCGCCCTTGGCCCCTTCTCAATCGGCTTCCCGATATCCTTCCCCCGCAGCTTGAGGCCTGAAAGAGCCATTGGCCTGCTCACCGCCACGGTGGCCACTCCAGGACCCAAGAGGCAGGGCAGTGCCACGGTGCCCCCACCCCTCCACCTTGAGGAGGCAGTAGTGCCCACTTCCCTCTGAGCACCAGCTCCTTTCTCCATAGGAAGGAGCGGTGGGCAGAGGAGGAAGCTTCGAACCACACCAGTCCTGGCCAGCTTCAGCCCACTGTCCTTGCACCCGCTGACCTTCCAGGGCAGAGGGGAGATGTCACCCCCAGAACCAGACTTGAGTGCTCTGGGAGCCCCACGTACTGGTGCCACACCGACACCAGGGGGGAGCCCAATACCCGAGGGGAGGACACCAGGGCCTAAACAGGATGGCCTCTGAGCCCTCTGTCCATGGGCTTGGAGAGCACTGGCCAGCCAAAAGGGACAGAGAAAATGTGAAACTGGCGGGGGGGAGGGATTGTGAGTGACACTCCTGAGCTCCCTAAGGCTCTGCAGAATCCTGCAGCCTCAGAGGCCCTCCTGTGCTTTAGCTGCTCTGCACCTGGTCGGGCAGCAGCAGAGACCCGATGAAGGACCCGAGGACACTCACCGATGGCTCTCTCGATTTTGCCCAGAACCTGGTTATTAGGAATGGCCCGTCCGCTCTCATAGTCCGCGATGACCTGCGGCTTTTCGTTGATTTTCTAAAGGTATGTATTTTGTGGATGGTAATTCGGGAAGGCGCCACAAGACTAGCACACAGCCGAGGGAGTCGCCCCAGGATCCCCTCCCAGGACAACACCGGGGCCAAGGGCCTTCCTGGGTGTGCCCGCAGAGGATCTGGGGTCTATGTACACTCAACAGGAAGTTACGGCTAATCTGATGTGGCTTCCCCAGGGAATCCCAGAGCAAGCAGGAGTCCCCAAGCTGTGCTGCAACCACCCGCCCACCTGCAGCCTGGGAGGATGGGGCCCGCCACGCTCACCGTTGCCAAGTCCTTCTGGGTCAGCCCCTTGCTCTGCCGACCCTGCTGGATCACCTTGCCCACCTCCAGAGTCACACGGTCATGATGCAGCTCCTCAGTCTCCCGGTCCAGCTTGGCCGTGTTCTTGGTGATTGAATGCTGTTTGTTCTGGCCAGCAGCCCCTGGACCGCACGAGGCAAGATCATAGCATGTGGTTTGCAACAAACCCAAAAAAAGCCAATCCAGAACAGGAAGCAGGCCCCACAGGCACTCTGTGCCATGGTGACGTGGGAAACCAGGTGAGGAGAACACAGGGAAGCTCAGAGGCTGGGAGCACAGGGCATCTCCTGCTCCCCTGCTTGCTGACCACACCTAGCACGCTGCTCCACTAAGGTCCCAGCCTGGTTCCAGCTGCGGCAGCCGCCTCGACACCCCTGGTGCATGGCGGGTGCACTAATGCCTGTTGCAGGGAGAACCCCAGCAGCACACCCCTCCCTCCATGAGGGAGCACCGGTACTTACATTTCTTGGAAGTCTCCACATCTTCTCCTCGTCTCTGAGCTGCTAAGATGGCCTAGAAAATGTGGACACGGTGTTTGGTCAAACTCAGATCTGGCAGGGCTTGTCCAGCACTGAGAAGCGAGGCCGGTCTTAAAACCCAAGCTCAGTTCACAAAAACCCTCTGCCGTCAGGTACCCAGGTGCCTGTCCATAAGGCGCCAACAAGGAAAACCCAGCCCGCTTCTTGCTGCTGAGAACCCATGCTGACCACAGCCCTGCTCCTGCATCAACAGGAAGGAATGCCTGTGCTGGCCCGCCACAGCCTCCCTGGGCCAGTCCATCCTAGCATCAGCCCCCAAACACCGTCAACCAGACCCATACCCTTTGACCTCCACCTGCCAAATGCTAGTAAGATGTATTCCTGAGGACTCTAGCCTTAGAGTGGTGACTGGGGCTGCGCCACGGCTGCTGTGTTCAGAGATGCTTTCTACCCGCGTTCACGGGACTCCTAGCTCCTGACTATTAAGTTTCCACTGGAAAAAAGGACAGTGACTTTGGCTCGGATCCTGCAGGCCTCAGACCAGCTCTGGGCAGGTCAGCAAATGCCCGTCCTGGGCCCACTAGTCCTGGCTCAAACCTGACAGGCAGGGTAGGCCCTCCACATTGGTCTCATACATGATCACAGGTGGACCAGCCAAGCTAGAGACCTTCTGTACCTTTCAGGGCATGTCCCCTACGCTCCCGACACCCAGAAGCAGAGTCCACCTATGCCCTGAGTCTGTAGGCACCTGGGCCTGGGGATAGACTGCAGACAGCCAGAAGCAGGTCTCAGAGCCATTCCCCAACCAGCTTCGGACCTCGGGGCGCCTGGACTGTCCCCCTGCACCCTAGTCCCCCAGTCCCTGCCCACCAGTCCTCCCCTTCAACCTCCCCTGGTCCCCTGCTCCACCCCGCTGTCACTGGCCACAAGCCCACCCTGCGCCCATTCCCAACCTCCATGACCTGGGGCCTCACCCCGGCCTCCCTCCCAGGCCTATATCACTGGCCCCAAACACTGCGGGGCTCCTGCACACCCAGCCCCGAGCAGCCAGTCCGCGGCCGCGGTCTTGCCCCGGTCCTCCTCTCTCCAGCCCCGGCCTCCGCCGCCGGCCCGCCCCCCCACCCTCTCCCGTTCGCACACCGTCCCCGCCCGGCCATCTCCCTCGCCCAGGTCTCCCGTCTCCCATCCCAGGTTTCGGGCTGGTCCTCCCGCCCCTCCGCCCCTCGGGCCCCCAGACACCCCCCCGGCCCCCAGTCCGCGGCCTCGCCCCGGCCCCGTCCCGCGTCCCCGGCCCACCGGCCGCCCCGGAGCCCCGAGGCCCGCACGGCGCCGCACCTGCTTGGACTTCGCCTGGGCGGCCGTGGGGCCCTTCTTGCGCAGCACCGTCACCGTGTCCCAGTCGCTCTCGGCCATGGCGGGCGGGCAAGTCCGGGTCCGTCCCGCGGTTCCGCGGCAGCTGCTCGAGACCCGGCGGCGCGACGTCCCCTCGTCGCTCGGCCGCTTCCGGCGCCGGCCGCCGACCCGGCCCTGCCTCCCCATTGGCCGGCGGCTGGAGGGGGCGGGCACTTCCCGCGCCTCTGAGCCAATCTGCGCTCGGCTCGTCCAAGCGAACGGCGGGCGGTGCGCGACGTGGGGCGGGCGACGTCGCGGCCGTGCGCGGAGGGGGCGCGGAGGGGGCGCGGAGGAGGGGAACCCCGCTGGGGAGCTGGGGTGCAGGCGGTGGAGGGGAGAACGGAGCCCCGGGAGCAGGGGGGCTGCGTGCTCGGGGACCGGAGCCGGGTCCGCATTCTCGGGCACCCGGTCGCGCGCTGGGTCCCTGTACGGGAGCTGGTGGGGTCCTAGCACCACCATCTGAAGTGGGTCTCCTCCGCAGCCGAGCTCATTTGCTGCTGCAAAAACGTAGGGGGCGAGGTGAATGCGGGTTTGGGGCGCCTCAAGCATGGACAGTTTGGGGAGGGCTCTTTAAGAAAAAAGTGTAAAAGGATAGTAAGGTAGTCATAAAAGTTAATATTCTTGTATAACGTGTGTCGTTTGCATAACATTAAAAACGTGCTTGATTTTACAATACTGTAATATTTTGCTGTTCTCTCATGATTACCATGAGATAAAACGAGAAAAAAAAATATCTTTAAAAACGGACAAACGCCACAAGCATCACAAAATTTGGGAAAAAATAACATTTGTATAAATTAACAAGTGCATCTCTTCCATGCTTTTCCTTACATTTTTTTGGCTGTATTCTCTTTGACTGCCATATCATGACTTTGCAGAATTGTTTCATGAAAAAAACAGAAGGGCTATTCAGACATTTCCCTAGGGCATTTGATAAAATTTGTGTCTGATTGTTGGAACTGACGTTGGTTTGTGTAACACTTGGGGTTTTTTTTTTTTTTTTACACTTGGGGTTTTGCATAGATGTTCTTACAGATTTATGCTTCACAAACCCAGGAATTGGGCAGCCCCGGTGGCGCAGTAGTTTAGCGCCGCCTGCATCCTGGGGCGTGATCCTGGAGACTCTGGATCGAGTCCCACATCAGGCTCTCTGTATGATGCCTGCTTCTTCCTCTGCCTGTGTCTCTGCCTCTCTCTGTCTCTATGAATAAATAAATAAAATCTTAAAAAAAAAAACCAGGAATTCTGATAAATGCAATCTCCATCTAAAAAGAAAAAAGCATGTGGTATATTCAATTGTTTATACTTTGTTATGAAATACATTTATCAAAGGAGACAACTTTTATCCAGCTCTTGGGGAGAACCAAGCCCCCTGCTCCCAATTTGCAGACTCATTCCTGGTTCATACTACGAATTGTTTCTTCACTTCCACAAGTTAATGCTCTGCAGGTGACTGATTGGCAGCCACAGAAGACCCACCTGCCCCAGGAAAGGCTGGCAAGACTGAACATCATGAGAATATCCCATAAACCCTAGCTAAGTGCATCCCAACTCAAGGTTGCCTTAGCAAGGTCCCAAAAACGCCTGTGTTCACCCCAGCGGGTCCCAGAAAGAGTGATGAAGCCCACCTGAAAAGAGGCAGTGGTCCCAACCAATTATGGTTAAAATCCACGAAGTTCACCAACATTTGGCCAGGTGAACCCACTGCTGGGATGCTGGCAACAGAAGTTACATCAGCTGCATCATGCTGTTGCAACTGCCCTGGTTGGCTCAGATCCAGAGGACGGTTATTGAGACCTCAGTGCTGTCCGCCGACACGGTGTCTGCCGTGCAGTCAGTCCCATCTAGCCTTGGACAGGAGTCCAGGCCTGAGGCCACAGAGACTTCTGGAGCTCCTTGTCCTTCTGGCACTCCTACCGGAACACAGGTGAAGCAGGTGTCTGTAGCTCCACGAACACTGACGCTCCCCCTACTCTGAGTGCTGTCCAGGGCCGAGTAGCCTTGGGTGTGGAGACACAGCAGGTGTCACAGAACCAACTCTAGGAGGCCTGGTGAGCAGCCCATATTCCTTCCAGAGGTGCCATACCACTCACCTTAATGGTCCTTTGCCTGCATTGTTTACAGTAAGTCCACCAGTGGCACCCATCTACCTTCATATCCAGAGGAGAGAATAAACAATTCTAAAAGCCTTCTGGGAAACAAAATACCCAGCAATTTCTGTATTTCTAAGATAAAGTTAAAATGTTGTATCCCTAAAGAAAAACTGACATCAAAGGTTATCAACTATAAATTGTCTAGTAAAACCTAATGAATGTGTGAGTCTGCGCTGCTCATGAAGGAGGGATTCCTCACACATTGGTAGAATCACAATTCCTGTGATTCTACCTCCTGGCTGTCCAGCCATTGTGTGAGCCCTTCTGCCTCTAAAACATTTTTTTAAATTGTGGTAAAACACACTTAAGATTACCGTCTTAACCATTTTTGAGTGTACAGTTAAGTACTATTAAATACACTCATACTGGGGTGCCTGGGTGGCTCTGTCGGTGAAGCATCTGCCTTCGGCTCAGGTCGTGATCCCAAGGTCCTGGGATCGAGTCCCGCATTGGGCTCCCTGTTCAGTGGGGAATCTGCTTCTCCTTCTCCCTCTCTCACATATGCATGCTCTAATAAATAAAATCTTTTAAAAAGTACACTTGTGCTGGTGTGAAACCATTGCCATCCGCCATCTCCATGACTTTATTTTGTAGAATTGACACCCTGTCTCCCTTAATCACTAACATTCCTTTCTGCACACCCCCCAAGCCCTTGGCGACTACTATCCTCCTTCCTGTGATCTCAGCTCCTCCAGGGACCACCTAGGAGTGGAATCCTACAGTATTTGCACATAGGTGACTGGCTCTCTCAGCGGCATCCTCAAAGCTCATGTCTTACAGCAGGTGTCAGAACTCCCCTCCTTTTTTGGGTGAATACTATTCCATCATATGTGCATACCCACGTGCTGTGCATCCATCCATCTATGGGCATGGGCTGCTTCCCCTGTTAGGTCTTTGGAATAAGGGTAGAATTTCATGATTTTCCACCCAAACCATTTGGTCAGCATGTCGGGCCCTCTAGGTTTAGAAAATAGCACCCTTGAACCTGGGGATATTTTCTTGCACTATTTCTTTGATAACTTCTTCCCCTCTCTTCTCTGCTTTCAGTCTCAGGAACCCCCGTCACTAAGATGATAGATCAAGCCCATCATTGAGTCTCTAATGTTCTTGTTTCTATTTAAAAATTCCTCTCCAGGGATCCCTGGGTGGCGCAGCAGTTTGGCGCCTGCCTTTGGCCCAGGGCGCGATCCTGGAGACCCGGGATCGAATCCCACGTCGGGCTCCCGGTGCATGGAGCCTGCTTCTCCCTCTGCCTGTGTCTCTGCCTCTCTCTCTCTCTATGTCTATCATAAATAAACTTTTAAAAATCTTTAAAAAAATAAAAATAAATAAAATTCCTCTCCAGGGGTGCCTGGGTGGCTCAGTTAGTGAAGTGACTGACTCCTGATTTTGGCTTGGGTCATGAGATGGAGCCTGCTTCAGATTCTCTCAAAAATGAATGAATGATTGAATTATTTTTCTTTCTGTTCTATTTTTGGGAGGTTTTCTCAATTTATGGCTGTTTTGCTGACCTTTTTTTAAAATTTTTATTTATTTATGATAGAGAGAGAGAGAGAGAGAGAGGCAGAGAGAGAAGCAGGCTCCATGCACCGGGAGCCCGACGTGGGATTCAATCCCGGGTCCCCAGAATCACGCCCTGGGCCAAAGGCAGGCGCTAAACCACTGCGCCACCCAGGGATCCCTGACCTATTTTTTTTTTTTTACTTGACAGCACATCTAGAATTTCTAAGTGCTCCCTGTTATAATCCACATGCCCCCCTTGTAGCATCCTGTTTCACAGAGTCTGATCTCTTCTCCGAATTTCAGGTCTATTCATATTTTCTTCTGGCACCTGCTCCCCCACCCCCCATCAGTTCTGGCGTCTTTCTCTCAGGCCTCCAACGCCCCTTGGCTACCTGTCATCCTGCACAGCCGCAGCTAGGAGCCTCATGTGCATGGTAGGATCTTCCAGGGCGGACTCCTGGTCTGGGGGATCGGGCAAGGGCAGGGTAATTTCTTCTGAGGGTCCCACAGAGCAACATCCTGCTGACCCACTGTCTCCTGCTTAGCCTCACTGCCATCCTCAAAGGGGAGCCCAGCATCCCTGAGGCTTGAGAGCCCGTGCACTCATCATCCACTGCCTGCCAGTGAGGAATGGGGTGTCACCTGCCTGTGCTGGCTGGGGAGGGGACTCAAGGCCCAGCTGTCCTTACACGGATCTCCTTGCAGCCCAACCTACTCAGACGTGTGGGCTCCTGGGTTTGCCCAGTGCCAGTGCACCGTGCTCCTGATGACTCCACCTCATTCTGCAACCCAAACCAAGAGGTAGATTTCATGTAACAAAATTAGCTAAAAGTTCATTGGTTTCTTTCTTTTTTAAGACTTTAGTTATTCATGAGAGACACAGAGAGAGGCAGAGACACAGACAGAGGGAGAAGCAGACTCCCTGCAGGGAACCCAATGTGGAACTCAATCCCAGGATCCCGGGATCATGTTCTGAGGTGAAGGCAGTCTCTCAGCTGCTGAGCCACCTGGGCGTCCCTCCCCTGTGTTTCAGTAGCAAAACAGACCACATTGCTGCAGTGAGGGCTTGAGTTACTTTCCAATTGCAGGGATGTCTGAAAGCCAGGAGGATTGGCTTTGGTCACACAAAGACATGAACGGAATAGAATTTCTAGAATGTAGCATGAAGTGGAATTTTTAGGACTCCCTACCAAATGGATCCTGCATAAAGTTCTCCCAAATCTGTGGCTTCAAGGGAAAGTAAATTACCAAAGTGAGTGTTTTTTGACCAACGATAGCAAAATAGGTGGGCAAATACAGCTGGGCTGGGTATTAAATATAAGGAGAAAATGATTGACAAAATCACTATCAAATTTGCAGACGTTGAGCCTTAAACACAGAGACTGGGCTATGATATTGTTCATTACTGTTAAAAACGTATATGTTGGGCAGCCCAGGTGGCTCAGGGGTTTAGCGCCGCCTTCAGTCCAAGGTGTGATCCTCGAGACCCAGGATCCCAGGATCCAGGATCCCGGGATCCAGGGAGTCCCACGTTGGGCTCCCTGCATGGAGCCTGTTTCTCCCTCTACCTGTGTCTCTGCCTCTTTCTCTCTCTGTCTCTCATGAATAAAAAAATCTAAAAAAACCTCGTATATGTTGACATAAGTATTCCCTTATTTTTTTGAAAATATACAAAGTTTTAATCCTTCATTTTTCCCTCTTTTAAAAAATTATTTATTCATGAGAGACATGGAGAGAGAGAGAGAGAGAGAGAGAGAGGCAGAGGCACATACCAAGGAAGAAGCAGACTCCATGCAGGAAGCCTGATGTGGGACTCAACCCTGGTACTCCAGGATCATGCCCTGAGCTAAAGGCAGACGCTCAACTGCTGAGCCACCCAGGCAACCCACTCTTTTGTCTTTGTTTTTGTTTTACTGACATGATGTGTACACAAAGTTCAGCCAAAGAACATTTTTACTGCTTGCTTTCTGGCCGCTGTCGTCTCTGAATGTACCTCGTGCGGTGGCGGAGGAGGATAGTAAAGGGCCTGTCCATCTAGCCGTACATGCTGGAGGGGAGAAGGCAGGGCTGTCACCCTGGGAGGGAGCATGGGCAGCTGGACTTGGCACTGAGGAGCAACTCCCATCAGCTCCACGCAGCTTAAGAATCAGGAGCACGGAGATCAAGCAGGGAGCCAGGCATCGGTGGCTGGTTACTGGGAGAGAAGGGAGGCCAGCTGGCCAGAGAGGGTGAGGACTGACTGTGTGGCCTGGGGTCTGGGGAAGCAGGGAGGGACAGTGGACAGGAGGTTGGACCAGGGTCCGAGTCCCAGTTGGGTTGAAGAATACTGGCATACCGGACCAGGGTTAAAGCCAAACAGGTGGGAGCCCCGTTGCAGAAGGCAGCAGTGGTGGGCTAGGGAGTGCCTGCCTGGCAGGGAGGAAGAAGGACCCTGGCGGGGGGGCACTTGGAGCCTCCCAGACATGGGGGGGAGGGAGGGGAGACCTCGGCCAGGTGATCAACTTGGCGGGTTGAATGTGAGCAAAGCCACCCCCAGTTTGCAGGCTCCCAGTGAGGCCACCAGAGCAAAGTTCCTGCGGAGAGCGGGTTGCGGTGGGTGCCTCCCCGGCCTGGGTGGGTGGCAGTTCCTGCTGAGGCCGGCAGGCGGCGAGGCAGACCCGCTGCTGCGCTGAGTGGGAGGGGGCGAGGAGGGCCTTGAGGAGAGCAGTGGGGTTTGGCTCCTAGGAGGCCCTGGGGACCTCAGCTCTGTCCGCCTATTAGTTACCCAATCATGCCTTCATCTATCCAACCAGGAACCGAACCCTGAATGAGACCAAAGGGACCACTGACCTCCACAGACCCGCATCTGAGGGAGGAGACAAACTCACAAAATGATTAGAGTCACATGGGGTGAGGGAAGGGGGAACCCTGTCAAACCCAAGGCCACCAGGAGAGAGACTCATCTTCATCTGGAGACCTTAAGGCCTGCAGAGGGCCCAGGCAGGTGCCAAGTTTGGGGCTGGCGAGACTGGGGACCTCAAAACAGCCGACCCCAGGCCAGCAACCTCCCAATAACGCTGCCTTGCCGCCCCAACCCCATCTCCCCCCCCCCCCCCCCCCCCCCCCCCCCCCGCAAACTCTTTATAGACACCTCTGCGGTTTGCCTGATCAGGACTTCCCTGGCCCATGATTTCCCCGCTCTCTCCCTCCCCTGTGGGCCGTAGAACCTCGCCCAAGAGCGCATCCTATTAGAAGCCTGTTTCTTTTCTTTTCTTTTCTTTTCTTTTTTTTTTATGATAATCACACACACAGAGAGAGAGAGGCAGAGACACAGGCAGAGGGAGAAGCAGGCTCCATGCACCAGGAGCCCGACGTGGGATTCAATCCTGGATCCCCAGGATTGCGCCCTAGGCCAAAGGCAGGCGCCAAACCGCTGCGCCACCCAGGGATCCCTAAAAGCCTGTTTCGATCAACTTTTGCCTGACCTCTCTATTCCATTTCACTACTGATGGAATTAAACCTGACACCAAGTACCTGGAAGAGGTGGGAGGCTGGTCCAGGTGAGGGCCTGGCTGGTGCAAAGGCTGAAGGGCCAAGCCTGCCTGGTGAGCAGAGGCTAGGGATGGCTAGGGCAGCCTGAGCATTTTTTTGGTTTTGGTTTTGTTTTTGTAGATAACCTCTATGTCCAATGTGGGTCTCAAACCCCAAACCCTGAGACTGAGAGATGCAAGCTGTACCAACTGCACCCTCCAGGCGCCCCAGCCTGGGCATGTTTGATTGTGTAGTGAGGCTGGCTGAAGGGAGGTGGTTGAGGAGTAGGGAATCTGTGAAGTTTGCTCCTGTCCTGAGTGGGGGGATTTGGGGGGCTCTTTGCTTTCTTTATGGTACTTTTCTGTTTTCCAGAGCTCCTGCTACTCACAACACGAATGTTTTTCAGGCTATAGTAACGTCGTCAGGCGGCGGTGTGGAGTGAACATGTCCCCTTGTCTCCCCTCCTCAACACTCGTTACTTTTCAGTATATTTTTCCGAGTCTGCGGAGGTACGAACGGGCCTGGCAACAGTCATCTGCCTCTGCTGACAGGGACGCTGTGTCCCGCACATGTTGGACACCTTCCTGCTTCTTCACCATGAGTGAACTTCAGCTTGGGTCCCGCTGCTGGGCAGGCTTCCCCCTCCCTACCACCCTGGGACGCCCCCACCACCCACCTGTCCCAGTGCTGGCTGCCGGCAGGTCAGCCACAGGCCTCACCACCCCGTGTGTTTCTTCTTTTTGAGGGGCTGCCCTAGGGAGGGGCCGTGCACACTGTGGAGGCGGGGGGAGCCCCTCCTGGGTCACCTTTCTGGAAAGGTGCTGTCAGATGACTGCACAGTGAGAGCGAAACTGGCTTCCTTTGGAAGCCTTCACGTGGCTGAGAAACGAAGCGAAGAAAAGGCTGGGGCATTAGGGTGGGAGCCCGCCTTGGGGGGTTTAGTAGGGGTCCCTCCTCTGGGACCAGAGCTGGGGACATGAGGGGCATCCTGTGTCCTGGGGGCAGGGAGCTGGGTCAGCCTTCCTGCTTCTGCTCCCAAGGGCCTGAGTGAAGTAAGGGCCTTGGAGGGGAGTGGCCAGGCCCTGTTGCTAGAGGAGCAGCAGGACTATCCCTGGGGCACAGGGGATAGCAGGGGGAAGGAGAACAGATGGGGGCATGGGGGGGCCCTGCCTGCCCTCGAGAGCCACCAGGCCATCAGGCGGAGTGGGTGCAGGAGTCCACAGGCCCTCAGGAGCAGCCAAGGTCCACTGCAGCATGGACCCTGATCTGCCGGGGCCCCTGCCTCTCTGAGGGGCACTGGGGGCCTGGGAGAGCAGCCTTCTGCTGCCTCTGGGACCCAGGCCTTCAGGGAGCAGGGGGAGCAGGATGCGGGCCCTCATGGGTTCGCCTGGGGCTGCTCTGGGCCCTCCCCAACCCCTCCCACTGTGGCTGCCATGGGTGGAGTTTTGCTTTCTTTTTGGCAGGAAGGAAACTGAGTGGGAATCCCCTGAGCTGCCTGACGACCAGAGTGAGTCACCCCTTTCCACCAGCCAGGACGGAGGTGTCTCTGGGTCTGAGCGGGCCAATGGGGGCAGGTTGGCCACTTCCAGTCTGGGCTCAGTGGGGGCTTTCTCTTCTGTTCCCAATTCTGCATGCCTCAAAGGCCTGTCAGCAGAGTCAATTTTTTAAACAATGTACTTGTGAAAAAACGTGCTTGTGAAAATCCTAGGAAACAGCAAAGTCAAAGAGTGTTTTTGTGCTGAAAGTGCTGGCGGGTCCTTTGAGATTGGCCCAGCCCTGCAGGCGCCAAGGTCCACTGGGGGCTGCCTGCCCAGGAGGCAAGGAGTTCGCCAGGGGAGTCTGTAAGGAGTTCGCCAGGGGAGTCTCTTCCAGACTTGGGGCGAGGCCTAGGTGGCCAGGGCCAGGGCTTCTGTGACATTCCTCTCCCCAGGAGGAGCCATCGCAGAAGGTAGGTGGCTGCTTCCTGATTTCACCCTGTGGGAAGGGGGTGGGGCAGCGGGCATTGCTGCAGGTGAACCTCCTCTTTGCTGCAAGAACCATTTCTGGCTGGCACTGGTGGGCTCCCAGGTGTTGGCAGGTGCTCACCTACTTATGGGATTTGAATGAAACCTCAGGGAACCTGGGGGTTGGCCTGGGGAGCTGATGCCTGTGGCCAACCTTACCTCGAGGTTCAGGTAACCAGCCGCAGCCTGAGTGCTATATCAGAGGCAGGGCAGCCCTGGGCTGTGTCCCAGGACGCAGCATTTGGAAGGGGGAGTTCTGACTCCAGAGCAAGTGATGTTCAGGTGAGATGCCAGCGCTTCTGCACCGATATCCCTTCAGAAACCGTGTTCTGGCTCATCCCGTGGGCACCCAGGTGAGCCCCTCAGAGTGGGGCTGCGGGACGTGCTGTGTGACCTGGGGTAAGGACTCTGACCTCTCTGAGTCTTTTGTCTTTTCCTGAAAAATGGAGTGAGCAGTTGGCTGCTGGGAACGCGGGGATGAGGGAAGACCCAGCAGATTTGTCAGATACAGGGCAGAACCCATGTTCCGGGAGAGACTGGCTCCCAGCAACCCAGGAGGCAATATGGGGTCAACACTGACCCCTGCCTCTTCCCAGATGCTGACGCGGCTGGCTTTCCTGTGCGGGCCACGGGTTGTGCTTTTGGGGCCTGGTTTGGTGGTAAAATCCACACAACATAAGACCCACCATTCAACCGTGTCAGAGGGCACTGTCGGGGGCCCCTGTGGGCGACCTTCGCCAGCACTGCACTGCCCTGATGGGAGGCCTGTCCTTCCCGCTCTCTGACGGAATAGGGTCTTTTTTTTTTTTTTTTTTTTTTTTTTAGATTTATTCATAGAGACAAGAGAGAGAGAGAGGCAAAAACAGGCAGAGGGAGAAGCAGGCTCCCCTCAGGGAGCCCGATATGGGACTCAATCCTGGATCCTGGGATCACTCCCTGAGCCGAAGGCAGACGCTCAGCCGCTGAGCCACCCAGGGGTCCCGCGAGCAGGGTCCTTTTGTGTTTTTTCTCAGAATTCTCACCCAAACTGGGGCCCTGCGCTGAGCCAGGCTCCGGGAGGGTGGGCGGGAGTCGCCGCCGCGGTGCCCGCCCCCCCACTCCCCACCGCCGGACGAGCCCAGCCGCCCGGGCCGCCCCGCCGCCCCGCCGCCCCGCCGCCCCACCGCCCACCGCCCACCGCCCCACCTTACTGCACCCACCGAGCCCGAGCTCCACTTAAGCAGCCGGGATCTGGCCAATCAGCGTCCGCTGCGGCTCGCCCGGCGCTCCCGGTTGGCCCCCCCGCCAGTCAGTCAGGCGGGCTCGGGGGGCGGGTCCGCGGCGGCGGCTGGGCGCGCGCGCAGTTCCGGGCGCGCGGCGACCGTTGGTGAGTGGAGCGGTGGGAGTCGGGGCCGGGTCCGGGGCCGGAGCCGGGGCCGGGGGCGACCGCGGGGTCCGCGGGGGCGCGGGCGGCGGGGCCCGGGGCGGCGGGCGCGTGCGGCGCGGGGGAGGCAGGGCCCGCAAGGAGGGTCGCCGCCCCGCGGGCCTGAGGGGATTTTTCGGAGCCAGGCCGCCCGGAAACCGAAAGTCGGAGCAGGGCCGGCGCCGGAAAGTTCGTTATCGCCCGCGGGAGTCCACCGCGGCTCCGGCTGGGGGGTCACGGCCCGGGGTCAGCGCGCCGCGGCCGCCCAGAGGCTGTCGGGGGCCTGTGCGCCCCGACCCAGAGCCCGGCTGCGGGGGCTGACCCGGGAGAGGGGCACGAACTCCCCGCGCCTCGGGGACGCCAGCTCGTCCCACGCTCTGCCTCTTCGCCGCCCCCGCCCCCCGCCTCCTGCGGGGCCTCGAGCCCCTGGGGGTCACTTGAATGGCGGCTGACCCTTGAACCTCCAGGGGTCGGTCTGCACGTAGCCCTGCACCTTTGGAGGGTGTCTGCGCCGCAGCTGCCCTTCCCGCTGCTGGTAGTCGCTGCACATGTGAGCCCCTTGCGGGCAGGGGAGCGTGCCCGAGTTGTGAGCATCCTCGTGTGGGTGTGGGGGCCGTGACAGGTGGTCCCGGGGCCTGCGAGCGCTGGCGGGAGCCGGCTGCTGAAGACGTGGACCCGGCCTCGGCCGGAATGGGAATTGCCTGTCCATGGGTCCGGGCAGTGGGGAGCCTAGGACCGCTGCCGGCAGCGGCAGGAGAGCAGTCGGCCCTGCCAGGCCGGGTCAGCAGCTCTGGCAGCCGGGTTACTGTGAGGGCAGCGGATCTGCCCACCCACTCGCGTCTCTCAGGGGGAGGTCTCAGTCAACCTGCCGGTGTTGCTTGAGTTTTATTAAACAGCCTGAATACTGTGTGGTTTACACACCAGAGTATTCACTAATGCTTGAATCAAAAACACTAAGAGTTGTTTTCCTTCAAGTTTTTTGGAAGCCACAGAGGCCCTCGGCGCTTCTAGCAGTGGCTTCCACACATCTGGTGGCCCCTCTCCCTGGGCACCTGGTTCTCGCAGGAAAGCCCAAGCCCTGAGGCCGGAGCTCCCAGAGGCTAGCGGTCTGATGTTGGGCATTTGGGGCCTTCATGCTGGTCCTTTTTTTTTTTTTTTTTTTTTTGGTGATACTTATTTGAGAGAGCAGCTGCAGCAGGGGGAGGGGCAGAGGAGTGGGAGAGAGAATCTCAGGCAGACTCCCCACTGAACGCAAAGCTCAGTGCAGGGCTCATTCCCACAGATTCCACAACCCTGAGCTGGACACTGAACTGAGTGCACCATGCTGGCACCCCTGTGCTGGTCCTTCTGCTTGCAGGTGCCTCTCCACATGCCCAGTCTGCACCACACCACCCTCCAGTGCCCCACAGTGTCCTCAGCACCATGTGTAGCCTAAGGCAGGAGCCTGTCCATATCAGTGCCTGGTGACCGACAGTGAAGCTTGTGTGTGTACCTTGCTGTTACACTGCCTTGCTGGCTCCCTCGTGGGGGGCTCCAAGGAGAGGGGGCTTTCAGCTGCAATTCTCTCTCTTGGGTGTTTTTTTTTTTTTTTTTTTTCTTGAGTGGTTTTTAAACTTCCCTGGGGAAACAAATGCAAATGTCATTATTTGGGGACCTGAAGGAGTAGTCTACAGCAATAGCTATAATTTGGGGAGCAGAGGACTTACAGTGGTCACTTGTTCCTGGAGAAAGCATTTTCTCTAGAAGATAAAGGCCTTTTTGCTTTGTGCTTTGAGAATCAGATCTGGGTCCCTTTCTGGCCGTGGGAAATGTATGGTCAGTGCACTGGTGGGCGGGTGTCCACGACAGGACATCACAGACACGTTGGAGCAGGAAGGGCAAGAAAGTCCACAGAAGAAAATCCAGAAAAAAAATTACCCCCAGAGCACACAAATGATGCCAAGAGTGCAGTGCACATCTTCCTGTGCCTAGTGTGTCAGTCTCCCATGGGCTGGGCCAACTCCTTCATGGAGATGGGTGGGAGCACTGTCTCAAGGGCGTGGTCCTTGTGTCCACAGAGAGGGCATGTCAGTCTCCCACCCCTGCACAGAGGGTCTGAGCCTGGGAGGGGTGCAAGAGGCAGATTCCGTGGAAGCCATTCCATGTCTGAGCAGGAACAGGCTTGAGGCCACATTCCCTACGGGACCCAAGGAGCAGTGGAGCCGGTGGTCTTGTGACCTGGTTGTGGGTTAGGGAGGTGAGGACTCAGCAGAGGTGGGGGTAGGAGGTAGGTTAGGGGAAGTGCCTCAGAAGGGACAGCTCGTCCAGGATTCAGGATTGGGGTGCTCCACATTGGAATGGTGGAGGAGTCTGGACGAGCCGGGAGCCTGGGAAGCATTGAGGGAGCTCTTGCACTTCATGCACAGGCTTGGGTCCTTCCTCTGCCCTCCCAGTCCCTGCCTTATGGTGCTTAGCTTACATTCCAGAGGAGACAGGCCTGAGGAGGGAGGCCTGCACAGGACAGTTCCAGTGACCGCTGAGAGGGAAGGCCTTGTTGAGAAATCATGACCCTTGGACAGACAGGGTGGAGGGCAGAGCCACTGGGAGGCCTTGGGGTCTGAGGGTAGAGTAACCGAGGCCCAGCCAAAGGCCCATCAGCTGCCCAGAGGGCTACGGGGGCTGCAGCCAGGGGCCAGAGATAGCGGTTTGGTCAGGTTCTAGGTGTTTGTAGGGGCGGAGCTGTTGGGTTTACTAGCGTGCTCAGGGTGGGTGGGTGAGAGAGAGTGGATCTCTGAGAATTTGACTGGAACAACTGGGGGGGTGGCTGAGGTGGGGGCCTAGCTCTGGGCAGGGGCATATGTAGGCACTCATACCCAGCAGTCAGGGAGGGGGCAGGGGAGCAGAGTGGGTGCCTGTGTCAGGGGGAATGGAGGACAGAGTTGCTGTGTCAGGACGGCCAGTCACCCTGTTCCTCT
The DNA here is from genome assembly GCF_048418805.1 of Vulpes vulpes. NCBI lineage: Eukaryota > Metazoa > Chordata > Mammalia > Carnivora > Canidae > Vulpes > Vulpes vulpes. The sequence goes on along the minus strand of NC_132781.1, from coordinate 48,574,165 downwards.
TGAAAGCCCCAGTTTTGAGTCAGAAACAATATCAGCATGGAGATCATACGAAGACTTGTGAGCCAGCACTTGAGACTGGAAACACGCCCCCATAGTATTTGCTCATGATGGTTCAGGAGAAACAGTTGTTGGCCATGAAATTGGTACCAGGCTACTATTTGGCATTGTGCTGAGCCTGGGAAAATGTGAACTTAAGTATAAAATTATCATTTTAAAGTGGATTTCTAGTCCTTGGGGGAGGGCAAGCTTGTACTCCTTGCTGCGTGTTGATGGGAGTCCTTGAATATTGCTCAAGTGGGCTTGTTATGCAGGCACGTTGGAAATGGGTGGAACCAGGTGAAATCTGACGTGGAATCCCACGTCACACAGAGCAGAACTGGCTGTCATTGAGGATGTGAATTCAAGAAGGTCAGTCTCTGGTGCCTGGGGTATCTCAGGCTGAGGGTTGAAGCCATGTGTCTGTGGGCGGCATGGTGACGCCCGCCCCAGCAGCCGGGTCCTCCCTTGGCTCGTTTGGTGGCCAAAGGAGGTGCCTGGTTGTAGTAACAAATGCAGCCTTCCCTCACTAACACCACTGCCCACGCTCACGCCCCAGACTGGGCATGGTGGGGCCAGCTGCCTCATGGCCTGCAGCTCAGCCAGTGGTTTCTCGTAGGGATGGCTCTTTCCCTGGGTGCTTGGGCTCCACACAGAGGCAGGCCCTGGGCTTGTGAAGTTGCTGGCTGTTCCCAGTCTCCGGGGGGCTGCTTTCATGGCAGAACCGACTTTTCAGCTTGTTCTGCCAGTTTTAATATTATGAGACAGGGTTTGGGATAAACATGCACAGGTGTACCATAATTAGGGATTTTTTTTTTATAATTAGGGATTTAAGGGCCTTTTTTTTTTTTTTTTTGACTCTGGGAAGAGAAACTCCCACTTTTTTTTTCTTTTTGAAGTGGAGGTCTACGTACAGCAAAATGTACACATCCTAAGCATATAGCTAGATGCACTTTTGTCTGTAGGGGCATTTCTAGTACCCCAAAAGGCCCCCTCTTGCCGGCATGGACCCCCTGAATGGACAATAGCTGCGTTTCTTACAGTACTTGTGACACCAAATATGTGGTTCCTGGGACCCCTCCTTGGGTTCAGTGATTTCTGGAGTGGCTCATAGAACTCCAGTAAACATTAATTGCATGAAACAGCCAGATGGAAGAGGCACAGGGCGAGGTATCAGGCAGGGCCGTGGAGTCCCCCTGCCCTCCAGCACACTAGCCTGTCAGCGCTGTGACGTGTCCCCAGCCTGGGAGCTTTCTGAGCCTCACTCTTCACGGTGTGGTGGGGCCTCTGTCTTGAAAGCATGATTGATTACATTATTGGCCATTGGTGATTAGGTCAATCTCCAGCCCCTCTCCCCTCCCTGGCAGCAGGGGACAGTTGTGGAGGGGCTTGGGAGTAACAGAGATGCTCCCCTGTCCCCATGAGTTGGGAAATCTTGGGGGTTTTAGAAGCTCTGTGCCAGGAACTAACTGGGAAGCAGAGCAAGTACCTAGTGTGTCACAGCACTGTGCCGCCAGAGGGGACAGCTTCTCAGCTTCCGTTAGCAGAGGTCTGTCCTCAAGCTTCAGATAACTGGAACCATTCTGGAAATACAGTTTTATCTCCAGTAGAAATGTCCTTTTAAATAAAACGCAAATGTGTTTGTTGTACAAAGTTAGCACATTTGTGTCTGGAGCTTGATTTTGGGGAATGAATGAATGGGAAATCCAGGACAGGCTGAATAGGAATGTTTGCTCACATGTTCCTGCAAATCATTGCAAACGGAGATGGTTCTTGTTTATAACTAACTTACCCGGCAGAGAGGATGTGGAAGCTTGAGAGGACCAGTTTTATTTTGGCTCCAGGTCTGGGTGCTCTTAACTCCTGAGTCCTATTCTATATGCAGCAGCAGCTGGCCAGCCCACCCTCCATCCTGGTGCCTGAGTCTGGGCTGCTGGCTGCGCCTGTCTCCTGGGGAGGCCCCCAGGCCCTGTGTGCCTTCAGATGAGTAGACAAGTGCACACCACCCAGAGGTTCAGAAGTTCAGGGCCAGAGACGGGGGAGTTTTCTCCTAGGGTTGGGCCAAGCAACACCCCACAGCAGCAGAGCTCGACGATGGCCTTAAAGTGTTATATTTTGGCACAACACTTTTGAGTCTCTATGATGTCTTTCATTACAGTTCTCAAAAGTTAAAATGTGCTTGTAAGGACAAAAGCACTGGCAATCCCCCAGCACAATACGGGCAGCGGTGGGACTCGTGGTCCAGTGCCGTGGTGCCGGGTGGGCTCCCTGGGCGCTCCAGGGCCACTTCTCCACATTTAGAACAGAAATACCCCCACCATCCGGCTGTGTCAGGTAGATGTGACTGCTAAGTAAGCTGTGTTGGTGAGGTCATCGAGGCCTGACTGCCTTTTGGGAACTGTTAACCTTTTTCATCACTCAGAAAAAGAGACCATTTGTCTGGCTCTTTTCTATCTAACGAGTACATGTTGATGGATTAGTAAAATAGGTTCAGTTCTCCACAGGTATGCTTAGTAGATAGAATGTTGATGCCAAAGGATAAAGTGCTATCTCACAAATGCTGAGAGAAGCTGCTCAGTGAGGTTTTATTTTAAGATTTTATTTATTTATTCATGAGAGACGCACAGAGAGAGGCATTTTATTTATTTATTCATGAGAGACGCACAGAGAGAGGCAGAGACACGCAGAGGGAGAAGCAGGCTCCCTGCAGGGAGCCCGATGTGGGACTCGATCCCAGGACCCTGGGATCACACCCTGGGCCAAAGGCAGACGCTCAACCCCTGAGCCACCCAGGTGCCCCTGCTCAGTGAGGTTTTAAAACAAGAAAAGCAGGGGCAGCCTGGGTGGCCCAGTGGTTTAGTGCTGCCTTCAGCCCAGGGCGTGATCCTGGGGTCCTGGGATCGAGTCCCACGTTGGGCTCCCTGCATCGAGCCTGCTTCTCCCTCTGCCTGTGTCTCTGCCTCTCTCTCTCTCTCTCTCTCTCTCTGTTTCTCATGAATAAATAAATAAAATATTAAAAAATATAACAAGAAAAGTATCACCATAATCCTTGTATTCTGTCATGATGGTGTTTGTTTCTTATTTTGCTTTTTTTCCCTGTTGGTATGAAACATAACTAAGTCTCTTACATGAGATGTTCTATCTCACTTAACATGGTAAACAGAGATCTAAAGAGTGCTGTTTTTTTACTAGCAATATTTAAGGATAAAAGTCCTTGTTTAATGTAGTTTATACAGCAGTGATTTTCAAATTATTGATGGTTCATGAAGTCAATTTAGTAGCATGACCAGAGAGAAGAAAAAATACGCAGAATGCCTCTTGTGAGAGTAAGCGTACTTTCACTGATCCCTTGTTCTAGTCAGTACTTGTGTAGTCATACAGTGGCCTTGAAACAAGTGGGCTGAGGGCATCCTCCCTCCTCGGTTGCCTGGCCAGCACTGTTCGTGTACACGTGAGTTCTCGAACTCTGGTTTAGCTCCTCACTAAAGGCTTTATTAAGGGGGCACTTTCTAGTACTTACATGTCCGTGTCCTGAGGGCTCGAAAGAATGAAATCCCCAATTGTCAAAGGGACAGGTGGATGGTCCAGGACCCAGACACACCCACACGCCCTAAAAGTGCAGGACCAGCTGGGGGGAACTTGTGCCATCCTACTGAGTACCTGTGGGCATAACACCCCGTCTATCTGGTAGTTGGAGGAGGAAATGTGGGTTCTAACAGTATAACCTGTGTCTGTGGCCTGCCAGCCTAAGAAGGCCTCACAGATTACAGATCCAGAAGTCGTGATTGAAAGTGGCTTTGCCCAGTAGATAGAAATAGACATGCCGTCTGTCGCTGCTTCGTGTGGTGTCAGACCGGCTCAGGATGCTGAAGACAGTCTTGTGAACACTGGAAAGAGGCATATCACTTTGAGACATCCTGGTTTGAAAGCTGGTCTGCTCTGTGTGCATCCATGAGAAAACATGGGGTCTGTACCAGGGACCTCTGGGAAAGGAAGCTCTTTGGAGCATTTGCAAAGGGGTCATAGTGGCTCTGAGTTAACGTGCTTCCCGGCCAGGGGCTGTTGGGCTGTTGTCCTTTTTGAAAGGTTAGCAGGTACAGTTGCTTTTGGCTTGTGGAGATGCTGTACGTTGAACAGTGTGTTCCATGCAAGGTCTCAGAACGCTCTGGGAGCTTCTCCCCTGCCTGACTCACAGGTCTGGTTGCCTTGCCTGGGGGACCTTGCCATAGCCCAGTGGATGACAGAGGGCAGCTCTCAAGGCGGAGGGACCCTGGCAGCGATGGTGACATCAGAGAAGCCAACAAGTGCAGTGGCCATCTGCTGGCTGCTGCCTCGGGCCCCTGCACAGGCAGGTCAGAATTTCCTGCCAGGCTGATGTGTAGGAAGCTGGACAGGAAGGCACCCGGATCAGGCTCTGCAGATGGCCAGTGCTGGTGGGAAGGGCCCTCAGATGTCCGCACGTGCTCTGCCCATGGGTCCTGGCACAGTGGGCTGGGTGACCTTGGGGACAGCCTGTTGGTCTAGGGGCCCTGGGATGGGCGTGTTGGTGCATCCTGAGCAGGTTGCCACCCTGCTGAGCCTTGGTTTCCACGAGTGTAGTAGGAGATTAGGTTCTCAGAGGGCGAAAATCCTGCCTCACAGATTCTTGACCGCTGCTCAGCTTGATGACCCTGCCCCTCACTGCTGGGCACGGGGAGAACCCTCTGTGACACGCTCTGTTCTTCCTTAGGGTGTGGCGGTTCCTGGCTCTCATGGCTGCAGCCAGCGTGACCCCTCCCGGCTCCCTAGACTTGTTGCAGCCTGGCTTCTCGAAGACCCTCCTGGGGACCAAGCCGGAGGACAAGTACCTGTGCTCAGCCTGTAGGAATGTCTTGCGCAGACCCTTCCAGGCCCAGTGTGGCCACCGCTACTGCTCTTACTGCCTGAGCAGCATCTTGAGGTACTGTGGGGGCAGAGGGCAGCAGGCTGGCTTGGCGCTCTACTGCCAATGGAGGCGGTTGCAGGCATGCATATGGCTGTAGGCATGCACGTGTCCGTGGGAGAGTGCTCCAGGGGGTGCTCCCTGACATCACCTGCAGAGGTTCCCTGCAAATGAGAGCGTCAAGTTAGTAACTGAAGAGGGTGGGTCGTGCTTTGACTGGGTGCTCGGGATGCAGGGACTGCAATAAACATCATTATGGTCTGTTTCCTGTGTTCCTAGTTTGTCATCCAGACACAGGACTGTTTAGAGTCCCATTGTTGGTTCATGTTGCATTTGCATCGAATGCGCTGCTCTAGATAAGGAATACATACTCAGAGCCTGTAGCAGTCAGTCTGAGGGCAGGCCCCTGTGGCACATGGAAGGCCAGAGTGGGCACAGGATCCAGTACCTCATTCCTGGGTACCTGGCCCTGAGCGGTTGGCCATCTGAGAGCACCTCTGTTCACACTGGAAGGGGTTGTTGTGATCAGAGGGTTTGGATCATCTCACCTATCTTATAAGGTTTTCAACACGGTCCCTTACGCATGCTCATGACTGATGCAGTGTCAGTCTCCAGGGCACAGAACACGGCGGAGGGAGAGCTGAGCTTGGCCCATGGCCTGTGGTCCACAGCCTTCCTTGCAGCACGGTTGACGGCAGGCCTTCGCCCTTTCCTCACTAGCTCTGGGCCTCAGAACTGTGCCGCCTGTGTTCACGAGGGCATATATGAAGAAGGCATTTCTATTTTGGAAAGCAGTTCGGTAAGTGAAGACTTCGAGCAAAAACTGTCAAATGAGCAGAAAATGTTTTGGCGTTTCCTTTAATAATACTGAGCAGCGAGGATGTGCCCCTCCCTGCCTGGTCACATCTAGAGCTTGGAGCAGCTGCAGGGGAGGTGTGTTGGTCCTGGGGCCTGGTCTGGAAGCCTCGCAGCATTGGTGGCGGGTAGGCGGTGGGCAGCTAGGAGGAAGCCTAACCGTAGGAATGCTGTCCTCAGGCTTTCCCAGACAACGCTGCACGCAGGGAGGTGGAGAGCCTGCCGGCCGTCTGTCCCAACAGTGGCTGCACCTGGAAGGGGACCCTTAAAGAATATGAGGTAGGGGCCCCCTGCGCTGGCCTGACTTCCCAAGCCTGACCCCACCCCCAGAGCAGCACATGGAGCCTGTGGGAGTCCGCCAGGAGGAACATGCAGCTGCTCATGATACGTGCACGCAGATGTACAAGTCCGGGGAGCATGGCCTCGGGAGGGGGGTTTACCTTGCTGGGCCCAGTCTTCTCATCTGTGGAATGCTGGGGCGGGGTAGCAGCATGTGGCTGACCTTGGGCTGGCTCTGAGGGCATCTGCAGCATCTCCTGTAACATGCGGGAATGAAGCTGTTTTGCTCGGTGGGATCTTTCAATGTGTTTTTAGGCAAAGGTTTTCTCATTTTGCGTTGTATAGACAGTGGAGATTCCAGAAATAACCTGCATGTTCGGTCTGTGGGCATAGAAAGGCATCTGGCCAGTGACAGGGCAGTGGCTGGTGGGCATATCTCGCTAAGGCCTGTCTCAGCCTGGCAAGGCTGGCTTGCATCCCTGCATTAGCATGGTGGGGCTTCTGCGTGATTGGCAGCTGGCAGCCACACCTGCAGTGTGGAGGCTCAAAAGGTGCCAGCACTTGTGTGGCCTCTGTAGGCTCATTTGGCTGTCCCCTCTGCTTAACCAGTGCAACTCAGATGGTTACTCACACACAAATGTCATGGCAGTCAGGTGTCCCCCACCTGATGAAGGGACAAACCAAATGTGGTCTGTCCCTGCAAGGGAATAGTATTCGGCCATAAAAAGGAAGAAAGGGGCAGCCTGGGTGGCTCAGCGGTTTAGCGCCGCCTTCAGCCCAGGGCCTGATCCTGGAGACCCAGGATCAAGTCCTAAGTCAGGCTCCCTGCATGGAGCCTGTTTCTCTCTCTGCCTTTGTCTCTGCCTCTCTCTTCCTCTGTCTCTGTGTCTCTCATGAATAAATAAATAAAATATTTTTAAAAAGTAAAAATAAACAAATAAAAAGGAAGGAAGGAAGTCCTGATGCATGTGAGTAGACTTTGAAGACATTGTGTTCAGTGAAATGAGCCCATCCTAAAGGACAGGTCCTGTGGGAGTCCACTCCTGTGAGGGCCCCAGAGGAGTGAAAGCTAGAGGCAGGAAGTGGCAGGGTGGCTGCCAGAGTGGGAGGTTGGAAGGTGCAGAGGCACAGGTTGGCCTTTCAGAGTGGGCAGCCCATTGGTGAGGCTGGGGAACTGTTGGTATGGCACCCGGGTGCCTAAGCTCAGGCATGCTCCTGCCCCAGTGCCGGGCCAGCCCTGCCCACTGGATGCTGAGTCGTGATGGTAGCAAACAGCCTGTCAGGATTGGAAGCGGGACCTGAACTGCTGGCGGGCTTCTCCCTCTTGTTGCTGGCCTGCATGCTGAACTTTGCTCATTGTTTTGACCAACCAGACTTTCTGGTCTTCAGGCTCTAAGCCGTGTGTTTCCAGAGGAGGGGCCCCTGGTGGGGTAGGCTAGGAAAGGCACTTCCCTTCCTGTGGGTGCTGGGGGCCTGGAAATGGAGCAGCCCTGGGCTACCCGCACCCTTTCTGATGCCTTCCTGGGTGTGAGACCCAGAGGCCCCAGTGCTGCACACATGCTGGTGGGAAGCCCTGCTCAGCAGAAGGGGTCTGCACTATTACTCCCGGGGCAGTCCAGAGAGTAGGCCTCGGGTTGGGGTCTCTCCTGGGAGGGTGGAGAGCCCGAGCAGGCTGTGGGGGTCAGGTGGGTGCAGGAGACCCTGTGGGGCGCGAGGAGCAGGCATGGGGAGCGGTGCTGCCTTCCGCGGGGACCCAGAGACCCTCTGGGGACGTGGGAGGACCCCCACCTTCCAGTCTGAGAGGCTGGTTTCTGCCTGCTGCAGCCGCGGGGTATGGATGACGCTGGTGTAAGGGGCCTCGGGCTGTGGGCCAGGGAGCGTAGCCAGCCTGTGGCTCAGCTTCGGCCCGGCAGGCACGCGGGCTGGAAAGTCCCTGGCTGGCCCAGGAGCCCTGGAAAGTCCCTGCAGGGGTGGGTTTGGTCATGTGGGAGGGCGGGCACTGCTCTGGGACTCTGGGCCTGGCCCTTGGGTGGAACCTCGGCCTGGCGGTGAACATCTCCGGCCTGGGTGAGATCAAGGCTTCTACACACACCCGCCACCTCTGGGCCAACGCAGCTGCCCTTGGTGGTACTCGCACTCGTGGCATTGTAACTTGCTGGTGCTGTGGCTGAACTGTTTGGAAAGTCCTGGTTAGCCTTTGAACATGGTTTTCTTTGGCGATGAAGTCTAGTATTTTCTAAGAACCCAGTGACTTAAAACTCCAGTTCAGGTCAAAGGCATGTGTGGAGTGCCTGCCAAGTGCCAAAGGTGCCAGGGCACGCAGCCCCCAGGCTGCTCTGGGAGTGTGCGTAGGGGCCTGTGGCTGGAGACAGAGGCGGGGCTGGGAACAGGTGGAAGACGCCGGGGAGGGGGGGGGGCGGTGACTGGAGGCCATGGCTGAACAGCGAGGCTGCGTCGGGTGTGCTCGCTGTCTCCCCCCACGTCCTGGTGAGCTCAGAGTCAAAAGGGCTCTGTTCGTAGAGGCTCTTAGTTTGAATTCTGGTTGAATAAAGACTGATTTCTCCAAAGTGTGTGCTTCTCTCTGATCCCATGAGGGTGGTGGTGCTGCGGGCCCATCCAGAGGCAGCCCAGGGGTGATGTCAGACAGGCTGCAGGGGTGGTGGTCAGCAGTGGGCGGTGTACCCTTGCCCGTCTTGGTGGCTGCCGCTCTGTGCTGCTTTGGGGGCCCACGTTGCTCCTGCAAGTATCTTATTATGTGTTAATCAACATTCTTAATTAAATTCAAGCACCTTAACTATAAGGGTTCTAGTTTTTCCTTTTTTTTTTTTTTTTATTTCTTCATGGGAGACACACACAGAGGCAGAGACACAGGCAGAGGAAGAAGCAGGTGTGCGTAGGGCCTGTGGCTGGAGCCTAATGTGGGACTTGACCCCGGGATCATGCCCTGAGCTGAAGGCAGACATTCAACCACTGAGCCACCCAGACGTCCTTGGTTTTTCCATTTTGTGAGCTATGGTTATCTCTGAGACTCCTTGGTTCACTTTGACTGTTGATTAGGTACTGGATGTGGCCCAGACATTGCCTCCTATTAGGCCATGGTGGGCTGTGCGGTGTCCCAGGGACCCTGGGGTTCAGGGAAGTATTGCCCTGTAGCAGTGCAGGTAGGCCATGGGGGGCTAGGCCACGTTTTCAGCTGGGAGCTTTGGAAAAGCTGTAGGCAGGGAGTGGCTGTGAGACCAGACAGGCTGCAGTGACGGGGTGGGGGTGCCCCTGGGAGGCTGCACTCGAGTTTGTCCTCTGCTGGGCCGCAGCATCCAAGGCGTCGTGCAGCTGGGTGTGATCTGGCTGGCCTGCCTGGTGTGTGTCCTGACAGAGGCTGGGGCCTCGCATGGCAGCGTATGGGGTGCTATGTTGGGCCACCATGGGGTCACCAGGAAATTGTGCTGGGAGTGTGGTATTGGTCTGGGCTGTGTCCCCATGGGAGGTCAGAGGGCAGGGGTGCCTGCTCTGGAAGGCAGAGTGGAGGGGTGGTCCCCACCAGATGTGACAGAGTGGGGGGGGTCCCCAGCAGACGTGGGGGGTTCCCCACCAGACATGACATCTGAGGTCTCCGTGTGGGAAGGCTTGTAGGAAGGGCACCGCATGTGTGCCACGTCTCTGTGGTCTTGGCCCGTTGTTTCTGCTCCCTCTGGACATGCTGGGCTTTGGCCCCAGCAGCCAAGCCTGCGGCTCAGGATGGAGACACGGCCAGCACGTTCCCAGCCCGGGAGTAGCATGGTAGAGGCCTGCCCTGCTCCTCTCAAGTGCACCACGAGCAAGCTCTCCAGGGTAGCCCTGAAGACCCAGGCTCTCAGGAGGGCACCTCGGTCCAAGGCTGCCCCAGCCCAGACCTTTGTGGAGCTCCTGAGCCCATGGTGGAGGGCCTCCTCCTGCTCTGGGCCAGCCCAGAACTTTCTTCTTGCAGTGACCTCTGCCTCCTGCCCCAGCAGGCTCCACGTCGTCCCCAATGTCTCCCTAACATTTAGCACGGTGCCAAGGTACAGGACGGATGCTGGTGGAGCGAAGACTCTCAGGAGGCCCAGAGGAGTCCGATCCATAGACACGGGGGTTGGGGGGGCAGCAAGGTGGGGGGGCAGGGTTTAACAGGACAGAGTCTGGAAGACACACGGGTCCAGGGGATGGACGAGGGGACTGTGCACAAGGTGTGAACGTGCCAAGGCCCTTAAAAGTGGTTAAGACAGTAAACTATGTTATATATATTTTACCACAATAAAAAACAACAGGAGAGAAACCCAGAGCTCCCCACTCCTTTACCCAGCGCCCCTTTCTGTTCCCCCTCACGGCCAACTTCCCAGGGCAACTGTCGGCTGTGTTGGATTGTGGGCTCGGGGCCCTGTGGTGGGGGGACAGGCTGCTGGGTCCCTCATGCTGCCCTGGAGGCATTCCCACCCTCCCTCCCTTGTCTGCCACCTCCTTTCCTCCCAGCTGCCTCCCACCACATAGGGCTCTGTGGCTCCTGAGGGGGCAGCGTGGCCTCTCTTCCCTCCACCTCGGCCACCTTCTTCCTGGGTGCTGCCCACTGGAGGGCCCCAAGCTGGGCCTGCTGCCCTGGGTCACTACATGCCCTTGCTGGCCACGCCCCCCGTGCAGGCTGTTGGTGTGGGTGCGGGATGAGTGGGTGGGCTCCAGTCCTCCTCTGCTTAGTCTGGCTGCCGTGGCCTGTCCTCACAGCACCTGGACTTGTCGCTCCTGTGCCTTTTGTTCACTGAGAACCTGCATGCTCTGGGACTGATCATCATGCTCGTACCGCTCTAGGGCTCTGCCTGGGGCCAGGGCTGTGCCGCCCCTTGGAGCGCCCTCCTGCCCCACCTCTCTGTACCCACTTGGCCCTGGCCCTCCATGGCCCCTCTTAGTCCCTGGCCGTTGGTCCTGTTCTCCCTGAATGGCACTGCATCACCCACAGGGAGGGAGGGATGCTCGGGCTGTCCCGTGGGCGGGGAGCAACCAGTCTGTGAGTTCCTGTCTGACCCGGAGCACAGGTGTCATAGTGAATGAAACTGGCCCTGGGGGGGTTGGTGCAGGGGCTCCGTGGTCCAGCCCTGAAACCTCCCCGGAGCCTCAGTGGGGGCAGCTGCCTGTGGTCACACACGGAACCCGGTGGTGGCAGCCTGCGGCATCCCACTGTGCACCCTGTTGATGCTTTGCCACCTTTGTTGCCAGAGCTGCCACGAAGGACACTGCCCGTTCATGCTGACTGAGTGCCCAGCTTGCAAAGGCCTGGTTCGCCTGGGGGAGAAGGAGCACCACTCGGAGCACGAGTGTCCAGAGAGAAGCCTCAGCTGCAGGCACTGCCGGGCACCCTGCTGCTGGGCTGACTTGAAGGTGAGGGCGCCTGGCCGTGTCCCCAGCCCGGCCTTGTGGGGCTGTCACCATGGCCCAAGGTTACTGTCCTGCCCTTGCGGCCGGTTTGACGTTTTTGCCATGTGCCGCTGGCCCTTCCTTGCACCCACTTGGGTAGAAGGTTCTTGGTGGGGAACTGGGTTGGGTATGAAGGCAAAACTCAGTCGTTTTAGAAAGCTGCTTTATAGAAAAATTAACATGCAGAGAGCAGCTGTGCCAGGCCCATGCCACCTTCACTATCCAGTTGGCACACGCCAGGCGGCATCAGGCTCCCCACACTTCCTGTGTGGGCCCCAGGCTGTGTCATTTCTTCTGAAAACTTGAGAATATGTATCTGAGCATGTTTTCAGAAACTTGAGAATGTATATCTGAGCATGTTTGTTTTCAGAGAGCTGTATGTGTTACTGTCACCCTGAGTCTTGATGGTGCCTACCCACCGCACCAGGCTCACTTGGCACCCAGGTTTGCTCATGTCTCTGAGCGTCTGTTGCCATGCTGCATCTTGATGATGTGTCTACAAAGTCTCTTCATCTTTAATGGTGCTCCGGGCGTGGGTGTCTTCCTTTGCTGCTTGCTTATTGAAGAAGCTGGACTGTGCATTTGGCCAACTGTGTCCCCAGGAAGCCCTTGCTGCCCCTGTTGCCCTGTCCCCTCCCTGAGCCATTCCACCCAGAGGCATGCCCACGGCCAGGGTGCATTTGGGCGCCAAAGGTGTGTTCAGAAAGTCCCGCCAGCCTTGCTCTTTGGGGTCACAGCGGCTACTGGCTACCCTCCATGGCCTTGTTTCAGCTAGGGTGACCAACAGCAGTGTTGTCCCCAAGTCCATCGGTGGCTTGTCCTGTCAGGACAAGCTGTCAGATGGCAAAGTGGTTCTAGTCTCTGGTGCTTCAGAGTGCCTATAGGACCCACCCCATTGGGGGTGTCAGGGGAGCTGCAGCCCGAGGACAAGGCCTTGCAGCAGTGCAGGTGACCCCACCCACGCCCCAGCTCCTGACCGCTGTCTTTCAGGCCCACCACGAGGTCTGCCCCAAGTTCCCCTTGACTTGTGATGGCTGTGGCAAGAAGAAGATCTCACGGGAGAAAGTAAGTTGTTGCCCAGCGCCTCCGAGGCCAGTGGGGGGTGGGGCTCAGACCTGGGGCCCAAAGGAAGGGTATGGGCTGGTGGCCATGGGCTACTTTTTTGTTATACTTCTGAAGATGGAAATGACCCATCCTGGGCAGAAATCATGTGCGCCTGCCCCCACACTGCCTCTTGTCCAGAGCAGGTTTTTTTTTTTTTTAGATTTTATTTATTTGAGAGCCTGAGAGCACGCGAGCAGAGTGGGGTGAGGGGCTGGGGGACAGGGACAAGCAGATCCTCACTGGGCGCAGAGCCGGATGTGGGGCTCGATCCTACCACCCCAAGGTCACGACCTGAGTGGAAACCAAGAGTTGGCTGCTCCCTCACTGTGCCACCCAGGTGCCCCCCAGGGCTCCATTTTAAGAGAAAAATACATCATGGGTTCATCCTGGTAGTTCTGGTTTCGATTTTTGCCTGCTTTCTGTGTTTGTAGCTCTTTTTGCTGCAGGGCATCTTGGTACTTGGTTACCTTAGCATGGTGCCTGATGAGTGCTTTGTCACTGCTGTACGTGCTGCTCAGTGACAGGGTGCTGGCGGTGCTCTTTACAGCTCCTTCCACTCAGGGGAGGTGCTGTCGGGCGATGTCCGGTGGTCCCTTCCGGGAGGCAGTCTCTCAGTGGTGAGCTGCCATTTGTCCCTTGGTTTGTAAGTCTCAGAGGTTGCCCTGCTAGAACAAATTGGTAGTTTTGTAACAGGGTTCTATGGGTCCAACGTGACCGCCAGGGCAAGTGTTCCTGCCCCGCCATGGTGAGGGGACACGCTCGGGGACTCACTCTGCTGTGGCTAAGAAAGCGTGTCCCAGGGCTGGAATTTGTAGCTCTCGAATCATGAACGTGCCTGGGGTTTTCTACTTAGGGCTCGCCTGCGTTTCTGTCACGAGGGACTCCTGCCCGTTGCTCACAGTGGGGAGAGAATCCCAGTCCTTCTTTTTTCTGTTTTTGGAACTCTCAGTGTCGGGTAGCTTGGGTCACAGTCCCTTGTCCTTTGACTTTGCTTGTCTTGTCTGTGTTTCCATTTGGTGTCCGTCATTCCAGGGCCCTGGGCGATGGAGACAAAGGGACTGCTTTCCAGTTGTCCTATGGCGGCCCCCTGCCCTCATGCCTGGGGAGCAGCCATCCGCCTCCACCTTTGTTGGTGGGAGGGGCTGCCTGCGTCTGTGCCCAGCGTGTGTGCAGTTGAACTCTTTCTGGGTTGTCCATCTGTCCTTTTGGGCTCTGTGTTGCCATGTGCCAGCGCCATGCCAGGTCCATGATGCGTGTCCGGCCGCTGGTCAGGCTGGCCCCACCTCACCTCCAAGGCTCTGGGGACCTCAGACACAATGCATCCTACGAGCCCAGGACAGGTGTTGGCAGGTGCACTGAGACACTGGCCCACAGTGAGAGGCCTTCAGCCTGCACCCCCTCCCTTGATTGATACCCGCAGGCTGTGTGTGCACACATTCTTGTCTGTGTGCACAGTCGCACCTTTGGCTCTGGAATAGGGTTGCTGGGTTTGGTTCAGCATGACACTGAAGAGGGGGTGTTCAGCCAGGGCACAGTGGGGAGAGGAAGTACAGGTACTCATGGTGTCCGGCCTTCCAGTTCCAGGACCACGTCAGGGCGTGTGGCAAGTGCCGAGTCCCCTGCAGGTTCCATGTTGTCGGCTGCCCTGAGATGGTGAGTCCTGTTGGCTGTGGCTCTGCCTGTGCCAGTCCCTGTTTCCTGAGTCGGCCTTCTTCCCGAATGTGGTCTCTGCTTGGCCTCCAGCCTGGCCTCCTGGTTTCCTTCCCACTTCTGCTGCCTCCTCGACTCTCAGGGTTCCCAGCCTCCGTCTGGGCTTAGCTGTGTCTACTTGTCCTCCTGGTGTTCTCATGGGGCCCTGTCTTTGACCACCTCTCTCTGCTGAAAATGCCCAGCGCCTTGTACCTCCCTGATACCTGGGGGTGTATTGGGTCTCAGCTGCATCCTGGGCCTCCCGCTCCCACCTCATCCTCCAACCTGCCCAAGACCAGCACCTCATGTCACCAAGCTGTTCCAGCCCAAGCCCAGCAGTCACTGTGGGCCCTCCCCTTGTCTCCTGTATTACATCCAGTCGACTCAGAGAGCTATGCTTCCTATAGACGGGTCTCAGACCGCACCTGCCTCTGTGGCCTACGTGGCCCTAGCTGCCTCTGACCTCATCTCTGGGCTGGTCACCAGCCTGGCTATCCTTGTGCACACTGACCTGTTCCTGCCTCAGGCCTGGGCAGTTCTTCTGTCCACGTGGCCTCTCCTCTTCTTTCCCCCACTCTCTTCTGTCCCCCGGGGATGGGAGTGTGCAGCGCCCTGGCTCTCTGAGGGCCCTGGTACATGGCTGGCGCTGTGCTCCTCAGAAACACCCGGGCAGCACTCCCGTGCCAGTCGTCCTTGACACCTGGCCTCAGGTGTAGTCCACAAGGATGGCACCTCCTACTTTTACTCCTCTGTGTTTGCTGTGGTGCTGGCCCATGCCCACACAGGCCTGGGCCCCCATGTGGGTGCTGCCAGAGGCCCGAGTATGTGCCTAGGGTGTGGCTACCACAGCCTTTCTGTGGTCAGACATGGCCCCAGGGCAATCCCACCTGAGGGTAAATGTTGTCCTGAGCTCATCACTCTAACCCTGACCACAGGACCCTGGCCGCGTGGCATGTGCACACTGCCCCCAGCCTACCTCCTGGACTGGCAGGGGGCATCCTGTCCCAGCACCACCAGGGAGGTGCTCTCTGGGCACAGGGCCTGGTAGGGTTCATTTGTTTCTTTCTACTTTTGATGTTTTGAGAGTGTCTAACTCCTTTATTTTTATTTTTTTAAGATATTGATTTATTTGGGAGAGAAATCTGTGTGCAGGCATGCCCCACTAGGGAGGGCAGAGGGAGAAGGAGGGGTGGGGATCGCAAGCAGACTCCAAGCTGAGCACAGAGCTCAGTGCAGGGCCAGATCCCACGACCCTGAGATGGTGACCTGAGCCGAAAACAAGAGTCAGACACTTAACCGACTGAGCCCCCAGGTGCCCTTGAGAGTGTGTAACATTTTTAAAATTTCTTGTGAAGTTTTAGAAGAAATGTGGCTGGAAAGTCAGGACGATAGATCAAAAATACTTGGAGATGGTTAGCTTTACTGGTCTCCCCCACCCTTCAGTGTGTCCTTTCTTGTTTCTCCAAATACAAGCCGAGAAGTTATTGGGAAGGTTTGTATTTTTGGAAGATTTGACTCACGATAGTGACAGGTGATATACCAGCAAGTGAATGGTATGGAGATGTCAGAGTCGCCTCACCTTGCGGTGTGTCCACAGGGCTCTGGGTCAGGGCTGAGTACAGGTGCAGCACCAGCAACCCTCTCTATCTTCTTCCTGCAGGTGGAGAGCGAGAAGCAGCAGCAGCACGAGGCCCATTGGCTTCGGGAGCACTTGGCCATGTTGCTGGGCAGCCTCCTGGAGGCGAAGCACCTCTCAGGAGCTGGTGGCCCCTTCCTGGGTCTGAGCGAGATGGGGGGCTGGGAAGCCAGCACACTGCACCCCGAGGCCGAGCTCTCCAAGGCCGCAGAGCTCCAGCAGCGGTGTGAGGCCCTAGAGAGAAAGACAGCCACCTTCGAGAACATCGTCTGTGTCCTGAACCGGGAGGTGGAGAGGGTGGCCATGACCGCTGAGGCGTGTGGCCGGCAGCACCAGCTGGACCAGGACAGGATCGAGGCCCTGAGTAACAAGGTCTGGGCCAGGGCATTTGGGCCAACCTGCGCAGGACCCAGGGGCATCTTGGGGGCTCAGAGCTGGGGTTTTATGGATGGCACCTTGTTTCTGTCAGCATCCTTTCTGCTTTTGCTTCCTGTGTCCCTGAGCCGAGCGCCTTTCTGAGGCCTGCTCACTAATGGGCGTGCTGTGGGGTCCTAGGGGTCGCTCCAAGGCAGCCTTTCCTCCCTGGCGTGTGGGGGTAGAGGTAGCCACAGGGAATGGGCCTCATGACTGGTGTGTGTTCCTGAGTGCACTTTCTGACACTTGGGGTGGACAGAGCCACTCGAGACGGCTGAGCCCAGGGAAGCCTTGGGGGCCCTGGAAGGGGCCATTCTGCCCAAAACTGGTGGAAAGATGGGTGTGGGGCATGTTCATAAGCACCTTCCTGCAAAATGAAGGAGGCCTGTGAGAGGCCACTGGGTGGAGGCCTGCAGCCCCTCCGCTGGTCCCCCAGGAGGGACGTGCCCTCACGGGGCTCCCCGGGCCCCCAGGTGCAGCAGCTGGAGAGGACCATTGGCCTGAAGGACCTGGCAATGGCCGAATTGGAGCAGAAGGTCCATGAGATGGAGGCGTCCACCTTCGATGGCGTGTTCATCTGGAAGATATCTGATTTTGCCAGGAAGCGCCAGGAAGCTGTGGCCGGCCGTACGCCCGCCATCTTCTCCCCAGGTACTATTCTGAGACTCGCCCTCGGAGGTGCTCACAGGCCCCCAGGCTGGTGCCCCTGCAGGAGGTCCCTCCTGCATAACCTGGAGGTTATGGGGCAGGAAGAGTTATGGGGCAGCCTCTAAGCAGAGCTGCCTCAGGATCCCACAGCCTTCCCGGATGGGGCATGTGCTCAGGCTTCCTGGCCGGTCAAGAAGCTTCTGGGTGGGGAGCAGTCTGTTCGGGGCATGGTCCTCTCTGCACTGGACCCAAGCAGGCACCTCCTTCCTCACACATTCCCTCGGGAGTGGGGCCCTACCTGCCGATGGGAATTTCTTTTGAATTCAGCTCCGACGAAACCTGGCTGAGGACCAGACTGAGGGTTGGGGGTCAGGTGCGGGCCCCAGCCAGGCAGCAGGGCCATGTGCGGGAGCCGAAGGAAGGCTCCAGAGGCGGGACCAGGCCAGCCGGTGCTGCCATCAGGTCTGGGCCCCCGCGGGTCTCTGGGCACCCTGCTGGGGGTCGGGGTTTCACCTGTGGCCTGTCCCAAGTTCTTATCCCCCACGGTCCCCTCAGGTAGGGCTCAGGTCTGACCATGGCCCTTTGCCTAGAGCCCGAGCCGCCACTTAGCCTCACAACTGGTTCCTGTGGGCCATGGTGGGCTTACATTTAGGGTTCTTGGAAATGCTTTCCCTGAGCGTTTTTCCTTTGGGGGCATTTGTCTTTACTGGGAACTAAGTCTGTCCCTTGAGAAAAAGTTTGTGCCCCCAAAGCTGGGTGTTTTTCTCTGTGTTTCTTGGGGAAGCCCTCGGCAGAGCTTACCAGCACCTTTCCCCCTCCGCAGCCTTCTACACAAGCAGGTATGGCTACAAGATGTGTCTGCGCATCTACCTGAACGGAGACGGCACGGGGCGTGGGACACACCTGTCTCTCTTCTTTGTGGTGATGAAGGGCCCCAATGATGCCCTCCTGCGGTGGCCCTTCAACCAAAAGGTGTGTGGGGCTATCCCAGTGGCATCCCGGGGCCCTTGGGGTGGCGAGGTGGTCAGGCTCCATATGGGTCTGTCACAGCCCCTTGGGCGGCACTTAAAGAGGCCAGCTTGGAGTTGGTTCCAAAGGAAGGGGTGCGGCCAGTGAGCCCGCAACTACCCTTAGAACTCCCAGAACCGGGATCTGCTCTCGGTGGAGGGGCAGGAGGTGCCGTATCCTCGTCTCCTCCCTGTCCCATGCCGGACACAGGGCAGCTGTGGCGCCTCCCTGAGGAGTGTCACTCCTTCGGGAGAGCAGTGGGTGCTCTGTGAGCTCTTTGGTACGAGAACGCCTGCCCCATGAATGTGAGCAGGAGAGGCGCCAGTGGATGCGGTTTCGTAGTGTTAACTGTGGCCATAGACCCAGGGGCTGATGGACGGAAAGTGCCACGATGGGCACTGGTCACCCAGATGGGGTTGCTCGTGGTGGCTGTGGTCCTGGCGCTTGCTGCTGGTTCCCTGGAATTCAGGCCATTGGCAGCTGGTGCTGGCCGGGCCGTAACTCAGTGTTGCTCCCACGCTGCTCGCCCTCAGGTGACCTTAATGCTGCTGGACCAGAACAACCGGGAGCACGTGATTGATGCCTTCAGGCCCGATGTGACCTCGTCCTCTTTCCAGAGGCCAGTCAGTGACATGAACATCGCCAGCGGCTGCCCCCTTTTCTGCCCCGTCTCCAAGATGGAGGCCAAGAACTCCTATGTGCGCGATGATGCCATCTTCATCAAGGCCATTGTGGACCTGACAGGGCTCTAGCTTTCTCCCACCAGGGTTGGGGGTCGCGGGTCACACCGGGCTGGAGCCTCACCGTGGGTGGGCACCTGCCACGCTCATGTCTACCGGGAAGGGGCCGCCTCCTGGGAGAGGCCACTCAGCCTCTGAGTGGGGCAGGCTGCAGGCCTGTCAGTACCTGCTCGTGGGCCATCAGTACGGGTGCTCAGGCGAGGTGAGCAGAGGGCGAGGTGAGGTGGCATCTCGTCCTGTCCTTTGGTTGGAGAGAAGGGACGTTCCCGGGCCTGGTCGCTCCTCTGAGGAGAGGTCCTGCTCTGCAGGCCTGGCCAGGCTGGCGGGCACAGAGGGCACTCTGTGTCCTCAGGGCATCCTGTCGGCTGCCCCTGTGGTGAGTGCGGGGCACACACTGGGCCCTGCTGTCAGACATGATGCGTTAGCTGCCCTGTCGGGCTGTGGAGAAGTCGTTATTAAACTGTTAAATCTCCATGGTGAGTGGTGTCCGTTTGCCTGTGGCCTTGCTGGCGGTAA
Organism: Vulpes vulpes; assembly: GCF_048418805.1. Classification (NCBI taxonomy): domain Eukaryota; kingdom Metazoa; phylum Chordata; class Mammalia; order Carnivora; family Canidae; genus Vulpes; species Vulpes vulpes. The sequence goes on along the minus strand of NC_132781.1, from coordinate 48,554,901 downwards.
CCCTCACAGGGCCTCCTGGCTCTCTGCCCTCCTGTGGTCTCCTCCCCTTATGTGTCCTGTCCCTACCGGTGTCACTGGATCCCTGAGCAGTACCGTCGGTTCCCTGACACTTGAAGCTCGCTGCTGCTGGCCTTGCTGAGGCCAGCTGGCCTCTTCTGGAATGTTCTTAACTAGCCGGCTCCTCCTCCCTCAGTCTATACGTGTCCCTGCTCCTCCACACAGGGACCTCTAGTGCTGGAAGAGTGGCCAGTAGATCTTTGGCATTTGGGGATCGACAGGCAGCGTCGCCTCCCCAAACTGGGACTTAAGCAGGTACCAGTTGGCAGTCAGTGGTTTTGGCCCCCTGACGTCAGGCTGAACCTCCGCCCAGTGCAGGACTAGGGCAGGCTCTGGGGTCCTGGCCAGTGGCTGTCTGTACCTCTGGTTGGTTCTCAGGACCACTGGTTCCAGAGGGCCAGGCAGGGGGCTGCCTGAGCATCTTTGCAGAGAACCTGACATCACAACTCATCCCTCTCTGTCAAGAGTTAATGTGACAGGAAAGCTTGGAGGAAAAAGAACCGAGCCATCCCAAGACCCGTGCAGTTGTGCTGAGACACAGGGCAGAAAAACTGCCATCTTGTGGGCCTTCCCTTTCCACTCTCCAGAGCGCTGTCCTCATGATTGGTGTCCACGGCCGCGACCACAGCATCTTCACCCGCGTGTCACCTCCAAGCCATAGGGCACATGCTGCCTGCATTGGTCCTGACCTGGGAGCGCAGCACCCTGCACACTTCCGTCCCACCTGCCCGTTTGCTGGGCTCCCAATGTGCGCAGGCTGTGTGGGCCAAAGGCCTGGGGGCTGCGGAGCCCAGACAATCGCCTGCCCACCTTATGCACTTGTCTCCTGGTTGGTGAGGTGCCTGTTGTCCCTGGGGACTGAGCCTTAAGAAAATCTTGAACTGTGTCAGTGGACAAGATCCTAAACGTGGATGTGATTACTTGGGTGATCGTTTCCTGTGATTTGTGCTCTTGACCACTTTTCCACAAGTCCTGAGTCTCCCCAAGAAAATCCTTTTCTATTTTTTCTGATGGTTTTAAGGTTTCTGTTTTTAATACATTGAGTTTTTACTGGGGAGATTGTGTGAGATGTGTGTGAATATGTTTTGTTTTCCATTAGGGGTAAAGCAAGTATGTCTGTGAGTTTACTTCTTTTTCCTTAAAACAGAAGGGTAAAATGAGGGTTAGAAAGGCTTTTGCCCACAGGGACAGAGTGAGGGAGAAGGCAATAGCAGAAAGATGTGACCCGTTTTAGAAAGGGGAAGGTGGCTTGAGGGGTGGCGGGCAGGCAAAGGAGGGCCCGCGGCGAGACTGGGCACTGGAGGGCACCAACTCACGGGCTGGGTGCACAGCTGCCTGCCGGTTGTCCCTTGCTCTCTGTGGGGGAGGGAGCTGAGGGGTCTGGGTCTATAGAACATGCTAGAGCTCAGGACTGAACAGTCAGCTCCAGGAGAAGCGCTAGAAGTGCACACCGAGCCGACAGCCCCAGCACCCTGCCCTCGCTCCGGGCTGCTGCTGCAGGGTCCCCATGGAGAGAGCATGTGCCTAGAGGGAGACCCTGGGAGGGCTCTGTTCCAGTCCCTCATCACCTTCCAGAAGGCAGGGAGCCCTGCCCCTGGCAAGCACAACCCACGTGTCTGTCTCTGCAGACTCCTGTTCTGGATGTGCACCTGTGTGCAGTGGTGAGCATGGCTTTGGCACCTGGCTCGAGTGTGAAGTTCTAAGACTCTGCAGTGGGAATCGGGCCTCCTCTTCTTCCTAAGACTGAATAAGACTCAGGTTATGGCCAGACCATGTTTTGTTGATTTTTCCGTTGACGGACTTTCAGGTTGTCCCCACATGGCTCTCAAGAGTTGTACTGCTGTGAATGTGCTGTGCGGCTTGTGGGTGGCTGGGTCCCTTGGCTTTCAGGATGGGCCCAGCAGGGGAGGTGACAGGACATGTGTTGTCATGTTTGAGGAGCTGCCAGGTGATTTTCCAGTGACAGCTGTGCCATCCGACATTCCACACAGTGTCATTTCCACTTATGCCTTCTGCACGTTCTCTAGAATTTCATGTCTGTATTAGTTTTCAACAAAAAATAGTTATTGAGGGGCGTCTGGGCAGCTCAGTCAGGCATCTGCCTTTGGCTCAGGTCATCATGATCCTGGGGTCCTGGGATCGAGCCCACTCATGCTCTCTTGTTATCTCTGTCGCTCTGTCTCTCTCAAATAAATTAATTAAAAAGAAATACTGAAAACCACCCATAGTGGCCACGGCACCACGCATGCTGTTCCTGCTTGCAGGTGCTTTGTGCCTGCCCCTGTGCCTGTCTGGAGGAGAGATGCCAGCTGCCGTGCTGTCCTGAGGGCCTTTGGTTTCACACGTCTGTAGCCATATTCATCATCAAGGAAACAAAATCTGTAAAATCAGAGTATAAGAATCAAAACCACATAGACTTTGAAAACAAAGCCAGTGAAACACAACAGGTAGAGAGGTTGAAATGAAAAGCTCAATCCAAGGTCGGAGCAGACCCACCTGGCATGAGAATAAGCAAGCAGACGACAGAGAGTGGTGTTGCTGTGTCACACGGTGGGTATAGTTTAAAGTCCCAAGAAACCAACCATTTTCCAGAGTCTAGCTGCTATGGTATGAATGTGCCCCCCCACCCCTGAGTCACGGGCTCAGGCCTAACCTGAGGTGAAGGTGTTAGGACGAAGAGCCTTTGGGAGGGGAATAGTAAATAGGTCATGGGGCAGAGCCTCAGGAGAGGGACCCCAGGGAGCTGCCTTGCACCCCTCCTGCTGTGTCAGGATGCACCAAGAAGTCTGCCACCCAGGGGGCCCCCATGCTAACACCGTGGTCTCAGCCTTGGGCCTTCACAACTGTGAGTAATAAATGTGTCGCTGATAAGCCACTCAGTCCTGTGGTGTTTTGTTACACAGCCCGTGCTGACAGAGCTGGTGGCTCAGCCTCTTCATGTGCTGGGCACAGGTAGGGCTCCCACGCTGCACACCTTGGCCTAATGCTTGGTTCAGAGGCATGCTGTGCTATCCTGTTTCGACTTTCCTTTGTGTTTCCCTCTAACAATTGTCATCTATGGCGACACATCTGCTTGTTACCTTTGCCCATTTTTTGTCTGGGCTGGTTGTTTCCTTACCATTGAGTTGCTAGTTGTTTGTGTAGTCCAGGTATGCGCTCTTTGTCAGGTACGTGGCTTGGAAACGTTTTCTTCTGGTGTGTAGCTTATTTTTTTATCTCCTTAACGTTTTGGAACAAAATTTGTGAGTTTGAGTAAAGTGCTACTTACCAACTTTTGTGACACCGGTTGTGCTTTTAGTGACCTATTTGAGCATTCTTCGTCTTCCACCAGGTAATGAAAGTTGTCCACGGTCTCTTCTAGGAGTAGATTGTGACATTCTACATTTCGATCTTTGATCCATTTTGAGTAGATTTTTGTAAAAAGCATGAAGTTTAGGTTAGTTTTTCTGCATCTGGATGGCCAGGTGCAGTGCCATTTATGGAGACGTCCATTGTTTGCCTCCGCATACATTCATAGTCTGTAAAGTTCCTCTGCCCTGTACGTGTGATCTGTTTGTGTTCACTCACCTGTGTCCGTGCTCTTCCACCAACACCAGTCTGTTGGGATCAGCATCCTCCTAGTGAGTATTAACTCAAGTGGTATGATTCCTCCAACTTTATTCTTATTTTTCAAAATTACTTTAGCTACTCTTGTTCCTTTGCTAGTATGGATAAGTTTTAGAATGCCCTGGTCTGTATCTACAAAAAGCCCTATTGGGATTTGATTGTCGTTGTATTAAATCTACAGGTCAATTCGGGGAGAATTGACATCCATGTTGTCTTCCAATCCAATTGACATCCATGTTGTCTCTTTTTGTGTCTTTGCTTTCTTTTAGTCAGCATTTTGCTATGTTCAACATAAACATTTGCTTTCTTAGGTGAGTGCCTAAGCATTTCTTTTGTTTTTGAGTTATCGTAAAAGTATTTATTACTATTATTTTAAAGATTTTTGCTTATTTATTAATTTAGAGAGAGAGCAGGGGGGAGGGGGCAGAGGAAGAGAGAATCTCAGGCAGAATCCCTGCTGAGCACAGAGCCCAGTGTGGGTCTCGATCTCACAACCCTGAGATCATGACCTGAGCCAAAATCAGGAGTCGGATTCTCAACCAACCGAGCCACCCAGGTGCCCCGTAAAAGGTATTTTTTAAGTTTTTGGCTTCCAATTATACATTCTTAGTGTTTAGAAACAATTGTTTTTTGTGTGTTGTCTTTATATCCTGTAAGTTTGATAAACTCACTGGTTCTAGGAGGTTGTGGAGTTATTTGTTTTTTGTAGCTTTTGGGGGATTAAAAACAATCATATGATAAATAATCATATATCATCTGTGAATAAGGACGATTTTATTCTTCTCCAGTCTGCCCTCCGTTCTTGCTCACTAAATCCCACCTGCTGAGTTTCCTTCTGTGGGATGGAACAGGAGTGAAAGGAGGGGCTTTGGCCTTGGGTTCCTGGTCTTGGGGAGGTTCCATCTTTCACCAGGTATAATGTCACCTCAGATTGTGTCGATGCCTTTATCAGGTGGAGCAGGCTCCCTTCTCCTAGTTTGCTGAGAGCTTTCTCATGACTTGGATGCTTTGTGAAAAGCTTTCTTCTGCATCAAGTGATATGTCCAAGTGGTTTTTCTGGTATGTTGTTCCCGTGGTGGCTTACATTGATTTATCTCTAAGTATAGAACCAGCCTTGCATTTCTGGATTAAAGCCCACTTGGTCATGGCATACAACTAATTTTATATATTTCTGGATTTGATCTAATTATCTCTTGAGGATTCCACATCTATATTTGCCAAGGATGTTGGTCTTTAAATGTCCTTTCTGTAGTCTTTGGTGTCGCTATCAGGGTTATGGAGTCATATGGAAAAGGAGTTTGGAAGTGTTGACATTTGTTGAGGTTTCTTCTGTGGCGCAGGCTGTGGTCTATCTTGGTGGATGTGCCATATCCACTTGAGAATGTGTATTCTGCTCCTGTTGGCTGGAATATTCTCTACAGCTCAGTAAAATCCAGTTAGTTGGTAGTTCTTACAGGTTGAATCATATCCCCCGCCCCCCCCCCCGCCCTCCCGCCCCCCCCCCCCCCAAAAAGCTGTGTTGACATCCTAATCCCGCAATGACTCAGAATGTGACCTTATTTGGAAATAGGGTCTTTATAGTAGTGATCAAGTTAAAATGAGGCACAGGTACAGGCTCCAATATGACTGGGAGCCATATAAAAAGGAGATTTGGACACAGACACGCAGAAGGAGGGTGATGGGAAGAGGCCCAGAAGGAGGCCGTGTGAAGACAAAAGATTGGACTAACGGGTCAGGGGATGAGGACACCAAGGCCGGCCGGCCCTGCCAGCAGCCAGAAGGCAGGAAGGGTCCCCCTGCAGTGAGCACAGGCTTGTGGCCTCAGGAGCGGTCTGACAAGAAATTCCCCAGGTTGTGGTTCTCGGTCACAGCAGCCCTGGGAACCATGCCCCTGGCTGCTTGGCTTCGGCTCATGCGGATTCCAGGCCAGCACCTGCCCTGAGTGAGGGCGTGCCATCTCCGCCTGCCCTGCTCTCTCGTCTCGTGCTGCTGTGTGGCTTTGCGTGGCTTCGCGTGGCTTCACGTGGTTTCAACTGTCCTGAGGCTCTTGTGTGGGCTGCACACATATCTAGGAACGCTTTCCCTTCTCAACAAACGCCTCTTCCTCATGGGCAGGGTCCCTCTTTTCCCCGTTAAGGCTTGCTTTCTGGGGCACACTTGGCTTGGTGGTTCCCGTAGCCCAACGAGGCTCCTTTTACGAGTGTTTTTCCATCCTTTATTGGTGACGGCAGAGTGGGGCTGTGGGGCTTCTGTTGTTGTTGGTTTCACTTTGACAGTAATGTACATAACTGCTGTGCCAAGGTAGACAGTCACCATGTGGTTGTTTGTGTTGTCAGTCCTGTGTGCCTCCATTTCCTCTCTGCTGCCTAGGACAAGAATATGTAAACATTTCTTAGTATTCTGTGATACATCTATTGTGATTTTGTCTTCTTAGTGGTTTTTCTAAGGATCACAACACATTTAACTTTTATTGTTGCACTTTTTTTTAAAGATTTATTTATTTATGATAGACATAGAGAGAGAGAGAGATGCAGAGACACAGGAGGAGGGAGAAGCAGGCCCCATGCCGGGAGCCCGACGTGGGACTCGATCCCAAGACTCCAGGATCGCACCCTGGGCCAAAGGCAGGCGCCAAACCGCTGAGCCACCCAGGGATCCCCACTTTTTTTTTAAGTAGGCTCAATACCCACTGTGGCGCCCAACACAGGGCTTGAACTTGTGACCCTGAAGTCAAGACATCATCTTGACTGGCAAGGAAGTCAAGACAACATCTGCCTGGCAAGGAAGGAACTGGCTGATAAAGACTTGTGCAGTGGGCAAGGGCAGGAGCTGGAATAAGAAACAGAAACTGACCCTGGTTAACTTAAGGAAATCAAAACAAAAACTACCCTCTGGGATTGGCACTGCCATCACCTTCCTTGTGTACCTGAAGGTCTGAGGTTCCTGAAGAGTGTGAAGAGCAGAGGAACAAGCAGACCAGTACAATGCAATGCAGTGTTATGGGGTCTTCAGGATGCGAGTGTGAGAAGCAGTGGGTTCCTGCCATCCATCTGTCCGTCCGTCCGTTTTGGAAGAAATGGCCTGCAGATTTTGGGGCTCCTCACTTTTCTTTCAGTAATTGACTTTGTATGGAGTCTCCCACCAACACGGACACTCATTCATTCATTCCGGGTAAACATTGCAGCAAGAAACAAATGAGAGTTGAACTAAATAACAAACAAACAAAAAAAACCTGAGAACAGGAGTCGGACGCTCTGGCATCCCACAACACACTTAACTTCCAACAATGTATTTGTGGGATGTTAGCACCTTACCCCTGAGGGTCCCTTGACCATCCCCCCATGCGGCACTGCTCTAGACTGAAACTCCATCAGACAACATTATAACTGCCTTTTCTTCAATAGTCAAACATGTTTGGAGGAACTCAGGAGGAGTCTGTCTGCATTTCTGCCCCCCTGGTGCTGGTGTCCCAGCCTCATTCTGATGGGCTCTGATTTACCTCTTGTCAGAAGAAGACCTTCCATCACTGGCCAGAGTCCCTGTTTTCTCTCATGTGAGGATTTATTTTCGCTCTACGCAGGAAGCATGTTTTCACTGGTCCTGGCTTTCTGGGCTGATGGCCTTTCTGTCTCTAACTGTGACTGCTGATCAGGGGCCTGCAATTTGCTCGGCAGGTGTGCACTTCCCTGCTTCTGTCAGCCTTCCTTGGGTTTGGATGATTTAGTGAGACGAGTCTGGGTGTGGAAGTCTTTGACTTTATCCTCTCTGGATTTACTCGGCTTCTTGAATCTGTGGATGTGTATCTCTCATCACATTTTGGGGGTGAGTTTCAGCTGTTATTTCTGTAGACCGCTTTCTTTTCCTTTTGGGCTCCCAGTGACACAAACATTAGACCTTTAGTGTCTGTCTCATGGGTCCTTGGGACCTGAGTTCTCTCCTGATTGGTTTTCTTTGCTTTGTTCCGATTGGGTAATCCTGTCACCTGTTTTCGATTCTGCTTCCTGACTCTCTTGTCATCTCCTTTTTGCTGGTCTGTCTGTCCGGGGAGGTGTTTGTTTTTTGTTTTAATATTTATTTATTCATGAGAGACACAGAGAGAGAGGCAGAGACACAGGCAGAAGGAGAAGCAGGCTCCATGCAGCTTGATGCAGGACTTGATCCCAGGACCCCAGGATCATGACCTGAGCTGCAGGCAGATGCCCAACCACTGAGCCACCCAGGCATTGAGGTCCAGGGAGTTTTAAAATTTTGCTTTCCAGTCCTAAGATATTTTGGCTTCTCTTGTATCTACTGTTCCTTTGCTGAGACTGCTATATCTTTACATCTATTGCAAATGTTTGTGATTGCTACTTCAGAGTCTCTCTGTATCTTTTCCATCCTTGGCGTCCACTGAATGTCTTTTCCTCTGAGTTGGCATTTTGAGGGTTGTGTGTGTGCCACATAATTGTGGGTTACATTCTGGATATTCTGAACATCACTTGATCAGTTCTGGATCTTGTCCGAACCCCAGGCAACTGTCAGTGTCTGCTTCATAGGGCCGAGCCAGCATCAGCCCAGCTTCCAAGTGCATGCTCTTTGGGTCAGTCCTTGGGCTGGGAGTGGGCACTGGTCTGCAAACTCTGGGGTCTGGGTCTTATGCCCGCATCTGCAGCCTGGGGGTCAGCCTGAGTGGTTGCAGCCAACTTGCGGGCTGTTTCCCTAGCCATTCCTCTTGCCTAGGTGCCGGCAGGGTCTGCTCCTTCAGCCAGAGGTACAGGGCTCTTGCTACCCTGCTCTGTTATGCCTTCCCTTGCTCAGACCACTCCTAGGTCCACCCAGTGGCAAGGCAGAAAGAGCACAGTGGGACCAGGGCCCCTGGAGGCACAGCTGCACTGAGCACTAGCACCCTCACTGCCAGCAGGGCCTGTCCATCAGGTGCTCTGTCCTCCTGGCAGGCCACTCCCTGGACGCTCACTTCCGGGCCGGGGCTGCTTGGAATTCAGGACCATGGGGGCCGTTTCTGCTGTTGCTCTGCCTGCCTGCTGCGGTGCTCTGTTCAGAGGGTGCCTGGTTCTTCTAGCCATGCCATGGGAAGGATGGGGCCCATGTGCCTGCAGACCTGTGGGCTTCGGGATCCTCGCTGGCTGTGGCCGATGCATCTCATGTGTGCAGCTGCTTCTCCGGGTCAGACTCAACACATGTGTGCTAAGGACTGTTTTCGTGGACTGGGCCACCTCTCTCCCACCTGAGCCCACCTGCCCCGCTCCCCTGCTCCCTCATCCCCCCTGGAGTTTGTTCAGTCAGTCGTCTCGTTTCTGTCGTCTGCTTGCTTATTTTCATGCCAGGTGGGTCTGCTCTGACCTTGGATTGAGCTTTTCATTTCAACCTCTCTACCTGTTGTGTTCCACTGGCTTTGTTTTCAAAGTCTATGTGGTTTTGATTCTTATTCTCTGCTCTGATTTTACAGATTTTGTTTCCTTGATGATTTTAAGATCTTTTCAGAAACCTGTTCAATTTTTGCAACTTCTCTGGAGTGTATTTGCCCTTGTGAAGCTTTCTGGCTGCGTATGGGTGGGCTGAGCCATGGACTCTGGATGGTCTCAGGTGTGCTGTGTGTAGGACGTATGGCTTCTGTCACTGTTGTGTCCTTGTACATGAAGCCCAGCAGCCTCGGGCTCCCCTCTTTTTACCGTGGGCTGGGGCGTCCTTCTCTGGGTGCACAGCCCGTGCCACTGGATACTTGGCCATGAGCAGCAACTCTGGGCCCTCTGAGTTGGAGGCCTGAGGTTCTGCCTGGCCAAACCCTTGCAGCCTCTGCATCTGTCCCAGGGCCTGGCCCAGCTCCTTCCCTGGAGCCAGTGAGCTTCTGACCCCAGCAGCCTCTGCTCAGCACTGCGTCTGGCCTGAGGGGACATCACCCCATTGGGCCCTAGGATCCATCCGCGTCTGCTGGGCTTGTCTCCAAGCTGTGGCAGTGGTGGCTGTGCAAGTGGAGTGGAAGACACTCTGATGAGATGAGCTGTGTGTGTAGCCAGGCATAGAAATCATGCCTGCTGCCCCATTAACACCCCCATCTGGCACCTGGCACCACGAGGGGGGCAGGTGAGCCCCCAGGACAGACATGGGTCAAGCCTTGAGGGCTCAGCCAGGGCCGTTTTCTGCCACCCATGCCACATCCCCAGCATCATATGCCTTGCACCCAAGAACTCTGCCCCCTGCCCCACCGTGTGCTGCCCCATCTTCTGTAGTACCTCCCCAGGTCAGATGTGCCCCTGGACGTCTCCCTGTTGCGGTGGGCACACATCAGGGTGGACCTGCTATGGTACTTCCTGCACACCAACGACCTCATCTGCTCAGAGGTTGCAGGGACAGTGACTAGGGATGCAGCCTGGAACCACACTGCCCAGTTTGGTGGACTGCAGTGCCCCCACCACAGCGTCCAGCATCCTGCTGGTGGACAGGCAGGTAGCACGAGACCCATGAAGATACCACTGGACACAGAGATCAGACAGCGGGATGCTATTGCCAACTGTTTATTCAGGCCTCAAACAGGTGACCAGTGACATGCAGTTTGCCTGGGCCCGTGGCAGACTGACTTGTGCTGCCGGCCCTGCTGGTGTGCAAACAAGTTCCCAGAGGAGAGGCCACCTGGGGCCAACTGGAGGGTACATGTGGTGCTGACCGGGGTGCAGGCCCCAGGGGAAGAGGGTGCGTGAAGGGTGTGGCCCCAGTGTCTGTTGCATCCAAGCCAGCCAGGGGACTGTGCCAGTGCTGAATGTCACAGCTGTGGGGGCTGTGGGGGGGCGGTGAGCGTGGTGGGGGGCAGACCGTGCCCTACCGGCAGCCCCGTAGTCCCCCTGCTAAGGCATGACTGTCAACGAGTTTCTCCACCCAGCACACGGTCTGGGCAGTGGCTGGGCCCTTGGGAAAGGGCTGCAGACCTCTGTGGCATCTTCCGCGGGTCCCGGCAGCCCAAGGATGCCCAGGACACTCCTTTTGGCCGGTGGCCCCCCCTCAGCGCCTCTGGCTGGCAAACCAGGAGAAAAAGTGATGGGGACGCGGACGCGGGGCCTGGTGAATGCGCACAATGCGTGGTGAACGCCAGGCTTTGATGGTGGCATCGTCACTGGCCGTCAGCAGGAGCTCCTGCTCTTGGGGGCTGAAGACCACCGAGTTGACCACGTCCTGGTGCCGCAGCTTAGCCAAGCAGATGTTGTAGTGCCGATCCCAGATGTAGCCGTGCCGGTCTTCGGCTCCACTGCAGGAGAGCCTCAGGTGAGCCCCTGCCCAGCACATCTGGAACCCGGCCCTGCCCTGCCCTGCACTTCTACCTGGCCACGAAGTCCCTGCTGACATCCAAGAAGATGAAGAAGCACTCGTCATTGGGCGTGTAGGCACGGTGGGCTCGAAGAGCCCGCTTCACCTCCCGCATGGTCTTGAGGTCAAACACCAGCAGGTCGATCTCCTCTGCGATAGGCGGTGGCTGCATGGGGTCGGCCACCACAGAGCCACTGGGCCAGGCACGGCTGTTGACGTACAGGTACCTGGGCGAGAGGCACCCTGCTTGGTACCAGTGGCCTACAGAGGCCCCCACCCAGGACACTCTCGGGGGCGCACCTGTTGTCTGGAGACAAGCCCATGCCGATGATATGTCCATGCACATCGATGACGTGGTCCAGGGCATCAAAGAAGGCATCTGAGCCCCGCCCCTCACCCAGCACAGGCCCAGCTGTGGTCATCTGGTGTGGCAGGATCTGCTTGATGCCTGTGGGAGGGCCGGGTAAGAGCACCACAACTGAAGCATAGGTGCCCATGGAACATGCACTCCAAGACACAGGACCAGGACTGGGCCCCCAGGACAAACGAAGGAAGTGCACTCTGCCCTCCAACTCACACCCTGCCCTTTGGCTGCAGGACCCCACCCCAGTCTTGGGGAAGCCTCACCCCCAAGGCTCTAGGGACTGAGCAGGGCCTGCTCCCTACCGATCTGGTGTGGTGAGTAGGTGAGGCATCCCGTGGTGAAGATGAGGAGCTTGCTGGCATCAGCCATGCTGTGCTCTGGAGGCTTGGTGCGGCCCTGGGCCAGCAGCTCAGCCACCTTGGTCTCCAGAGCGTGCTCTGACAGCTGGGGCTGTGCCCGCGCATCCAGGAGCCCATCCAAGAAGCGCCGCAAGCCCTCCTTGGCGCGGGCTGGAGCTGGCACGGGTTCCGGGCCTCCCTCCTCATCCTCACTGTCACTGCCCAGGTCAAAGACACGGCCTGGGGGTGCACCAGCATCCAGCAGGAGGTCTGGGCTGTCAAAGCGGCTGCAGTCAGCCACCATCACCGTGCGGATGGTGCTGGCGTTGAGGTTCTGAATCTTGAAGAGCCGCTTCACCACATTGACATTCTCTGACTCCACGTCCTGGGAGTGGGAGACAGCAGGTGGGCACAAGGCCAAGGACAGGGTGGCTGCAGGGGACATGCCCGCCCTCGCACCTGGAAAGCGTTGTTCAGCCAGAGCACTGAGCAGGAGGTGATGTCTCCGATGCGGTGCAAGTTTCCCGAGATGAGGCTGGTCTCCGTGAGCCAGCAGCCAAATACATCATAGGGCTTGTTGCGAACTCGGGACAGCAGGGCGAAGTTGTCTGGGGGGATGCGGGGGCAGGGCTGTGGGAAGGGGCGGGGCTGGGGGGGGTGCAGGGCCTTGTGGGGGGAGGGGCGGGGTTGGCCAGGACAGCCAGGACAGCCAGGCCGCCCCAGGCCCGCTCTCACCTAGGCTAATGACCGCGATCTCACCCGACGAGGAGTTGTGGGGCCCTAGGAACACCCCAGATGCCAGTAGCAACGAGTCATCCTGGTTGAACTGGGAGAACTGGGTGTAGCTCCAGTTATAGGGCCGCATGTCCGCACTGTGCAGCAGCGAGATGGTCAGGTCGTTGTTCCAGATCTGCGTGGGGACTGAGTCACCTGGGGACCTCTTGACACCAGGGCCCATGCTGCAAGCCCCCAGTCCAGCTGAGCTGGTACCCAGAAACCACCACCGGGACAGAGATCCTTGCTGCTGGCTGCCCACGCAGCGAGGGTTGTGGGCCCACGCAGCTGGGCTCCTGGCTCTGGAGAGCCCACTTTGCTCCATTAGCAGTGAGGGTGGCCCCTCGTCCCCCAGCCTCCGTCTTATGATGTCCAGATCCTAGCTGGACTGCCTGGCCCCAGCTGCCCCAGCTGTGCTCACCCACCTTGATGGTGCAGTCCTTGGAGCAGGAAGCAAACTGGTAACCCGAGTGGGAGAAGCTGAGATGCAGCACCTGATCGGCGTGCTCCCTGAGTGTCTGCACTTCCACACAGGGCACCGTGTCATAGAGCCGCCGAAACTCTTCATACCAGGATGTGGCCGCTGGGGGTGGGGGGTGGTCATTGCTGGGGCCGAGCCTCCTTTCCCACAGAGGCCAGCACCCTGACAGCGTAGGGGCCAGCCCTGCCCCTGGAGGACACTGGTTACTTCAGCAGCAGGGGTGCCCCTGGCACCCCCCAGACCCCTGCCTCCCTGCCAGGTCCAGTACTGAGACACAGCCCAGCTGTTCCCCACCAGCGTGAGTGCCATGTGGTGCGCTGACGACCACCATGTAGAACTGGGCAGCAGGGGCCCAGTGCTGTGGCTTTAGCAGGCAGCATGTGAATGGCTCTGCCTCCCGCCCTCCCAGCCAGCCTGGTGGGCTGTGGGGCCACGTGCAGGCCCTGACCTGGGTGCCGGGGCACGTCTCGGGCCACCTGGTAGTAGCGGTAGAACTGCTCCCTCCACAGGAACTCGTCCCGGGACACGGCCTGCCACTGGCGACACACCAGACCAGCGGCCAGTACATCAGCTGGGCCCAAGCTCAGGAAGATCTGGTAGACGAGGCTGTCAGGGAGCAGGGGAACGCCCCCCTCGTCCATTGTGACATTCTGCCCAGGCAGCCCTGCAACCCACATGTGGTCCCCTTAGTTCCCTGCTGCACCGAGGCAGGATGCTGGCCCCAGGGAACGAGCCTGGGACTGGGCGAGGCTGAGCAACAGCCCTGCTGGGCATTCTGCTGGACTGAGCGTGTGTGGAGGGCCAGCTGGCACTGCCCACCTGGCCGAGGGTCCAACAGCTCCTCCAAGCCCCCTGCACCCCACACCCCCGCGGGCCCTGGAACAGGCCAGACTCAGCTCAGCACCTCGCAGCCTGGTCCAGCCCCAGGTGGTGGGCGGCGCATGCCCCTGGACCCACATCTGACCTCCTCCCGCTCCTGAGCCCAGAGATCATCGGGATGCCTGGGCTGGACACTGCTCTGAGGCGGAAAAACGAAGAGCCGCTGACCACCGTGCACTCCTGTCGCCCTGACCTTGTGGCCCCAAGGCTTCAGGGCGGTCGGTGTGGACACAGGTCATTCCGAGAAAAGGCCTGGGGCCGGGGGGGACGAGCGCCAGCCCGCCCGCCCCGACACTGCCGGGGGCACGGCCGGCCCTCGGCCTCGGCCCTGCAGCGAAGAGGAGCCGCGCCAGGCGGTCAGCGGGCCAGCGCGGCCAGGGCCTGACGAGCCGGAGGGAAGGGCGGGGGCTGCCCGGCGTCCTCTCCCACCTCCCCCGCGGGGGGCTGCGAGGGGCGGGGCCTCGGCTCGGGGTCCCGGCGGCCCTTTCATCCGCAGAGGGCTCGGCCGAGGCCGAGGGACCGGAGGCGGGAGGCGGGGGGCGGGGGGCGGGGTGGCCAGGGAGCCGGGGACCGGACACGGCCTGTCAGCGACACTCCTCAGGGCCGGGGGCCGGGAGGTCGAAGGGCCGGGGATCGGGGGCCGGGGCGGGACGACGACGCTTCCCGGGGCCGGGCGCACTCACCGCGGCCGCCTCCGCCCAGCCGTGCTGCCCCCGCCCCGGCGCCCGGCCTCGGCCAGCGGACCCGCTTCCGCCCCGCCGCTCCTGCCGCCGCGTCTCTATGATGGAGCCGGCCAGGCTGACGCCTCGAACCCTGAAGCATCGATAACCACGGAGCGTCGAGCACCAGGCCGCCCGCTGGGCTGTTGCTGCGCCTGCGCGCAGGAGAGCTCGCTTCCCACAGCGCCCCCGGCGGCCAGGAAGGGCGGCGGCCCTGCGCCGGGACCCGCGGGCTGGGCCGCGGGCGAGGCTCACTGAGCGCGCGGGTTCGAGCCCCGACCCCGCCGCCTCCAGCTGCTGGGGCCCTGGGCTAGGGGGTCGTGGACAAGGAGCCAGACGTCAGCTCGGACTTCGTAACCAGAATATGGCGCCAGGCCCTGCCGGGAAGTGCAGAGTCCAGGAGGCTAGGGGTGGACTCCACAGGGAGAGCAGGAGGACCGGGGACTTCCTGGGCTGGAGGTGGACCCGCAACGACTTCCTGTGCCAGGCTTCTGGGCGGCACTGGACGATGGACTCTGACCTAGAACGTGGCCGTCCTGTCCTCAGCTTCCCCCAGTCCTGGCACCATCCCTGCCGCTGCCATGCTGACCCCCTGGACTGCGCTCCTTTTGACTCTGCTCCTGGCTGGGGGCTCCGTGAGCCAAAGGGCTCGGAGACCCCCTCGGCCGGCGTCCCCCATCAGCACCATCCAGCCCCAGGTCAACTTCGATGCTCACCAGGTAGCAGGGGGATGGGTGGGCTGGCAGGCACTTGCACCCCCTCCCCAGCTTTCCAGGGGTTAGGTCAGGCAGCCCGCCATCCCCTATGCCCTCACATGGCCTGCTCCTAGTTTGCAGGGACGTGGCTCCTTGTGGCCGTGGCCTCCTCATGCCGCTTCCTGCAGGAGCAAGGCCACCGGGCTGAGGCCACCCTCCTGCATGTGGCTCCCCAGGGCGCAGACATGGCTGTCAGTACCTTCCAGAAGCTGTGAGTCCCCAGCATGGACCCCGGGCCCCAGGCTGCCTGGCCTGGACCAGAGTCCTGTGAGGCCCTGCGCAAGTTGGGGTCCCTAAGCTGTGCCTCCTCCCCCCACTCCCCCCCAGGGATGGGATCTGCTGGCAGGTGCGGCAGCTGTACAGAGATGGAAAAGTCCTGGGCCGCTTCCTGCTGCAAGGTGAGGCAAGGGCACGAGGTGCAGGGGTGCAGGGCTGGGAGGCCATAGACTGACTCCTCCCTGCCCAGCCCGAGGTGCCCGCGGGGCAGTGGACATGGTCATCGGGGAGACAGACTACCAGGGCTTCGCCATCCTGTACCTGGAGCAGAAGCGACAGCTGTCAGTGAAGCTGTACGGTGCGTCCACACCAAAGCCCAGGCTTTGCACACCCACAGGGCCATGCACGGGGAGGGGGGGAACCCAGATGGACACACGGACCCTCCCTGCCCTCCCCCTTCCCTCCCTGTATTCTGACTTCTGATCCTCTTCCGCTGAGCGGGGACCCAGGGAGGAGCCCCTGCAGAGGGGCCAGAGGGGCTGAGGCGTGAGCGCAGGGGGACGGGGTGGGGTTTGGGGCGTGCCCCCACGTGCCCCACCTGCTCCCTTGCCGCTGGCCCAGGAGCCCCCTGTGCCCCATAGCCCGCTCACTCCCCCCAAGTGACTTGGCCCTGAGCGCCTTTGAGCAACGGATCCAGAGGGTCAACCTGACTGAGGACCATGTCCTCTTCTTCCCCAAGTATGGTAAGTGTCTCCTCGCCCCCTGGCCGCCTCGCCCTCCCACTGTGTGCCCGCCCCAGCCACCCCTGATACCCGCCTGGGCCTTCAGGTTTCTGCGAGGCTGCAGACCAGTTCCATGTTCTAGACGGTGAGTGGTACAGCAACGGGGGCACCCCTCAGTTCCTTCCCCCCGCTGAATCTGGTCTCTGTGCCCCAGAAGCCGGAAGGTGAGTCCTGGCAGCAGCCCTGAACTTGGAAGGAGTGAAGACCCCAGAGATGGTGGCACCTGTGACCCCGCTCACTGAGCCCTGATGCCCTACAGGGTCAGGGCCACCCATGGGGGACAGCCAGCACCCACATGTTCAGGAGCACTGCCTTCATTAAACGCTGCATCCTAGCCCCTGGTTCCTTCCTTCCCACGTGGGTCCTGGCCTGGGGCCTCTGTCTGTCATCTAGTGGGCAGGCGGCTGCTCCTGGGCAGGGGGCGGGGGCTGTGGAGGGGAAGGGGTCGGCTCCCGCCCCAGGAAGGCAAGGTGGATATCGGAGGTGCCCCCTGCCCTGCTGTCCTGTGCCTTGTGTCCCTGTCTGAGTTGGGCCTCCTGCCCTGGGCTCCCAGCCACCCTCTCCTGCTCCCAGGGTATGAGCACACGTGCCCTGCTGGTCTTGAGCCCACCCCCTGCCTAGAGGGGTGAGGAGTCCTCCCCCCACAGGCCCCTGGCCTCCTGCTGACTCTGTGCTCCCTCCAGGGAGGGACGGGTCCAGAGTCCCAGTGGCCCTCTGGCCTGAGGCAGCTCAGGCCTCTGGGGCAGGGACGGGGAGCCCTCCTGGTTCCTGGATGGGGTGCCTAGGTCTGCAGTGCTGGCACCGTCCCTGTGGCTGCCCCTGAGGGCTGAGTCCAGTGCTGGCACTGGGCAGCTGGTGTCCCTAGGGATAGATCACAACGTTACAGAGGCAAGGACAATAAGGAGGGGGGGCGTCTATCCCAGAATGGGGGGGAGGAGCAGGCCAGCCTAATCCATGTGTTAGGACTGGGGTGAGCACAAGTGAGGGAGCCCACACCCAGGATTTGACCAAGGCTACCAGCTCGGTGGCGCCAGGAGCTCTAATCAGAGACCTTTCTGGAATGTGGGAGCTCAGAGGCCCGGGAGATGGAGGCTAGAATGGGATAAGGGCGCACTGCCCATGGCTGCCTGGGGGGACACATTCCATGGTTGGGGGGATGTGGCGTGCTAGGTTAGGTCTGCCTCCAGGGGCTGTCACCCGCCCCCCAGCCCCCCCGCCCAAGGAAGACTGCACATCCTTTTCACTCCCCAGATCCTGGCCAGCCTGCCTGACCCTTATGGGGGTCCCCAGACACTGGGGACATCACAGAAAGAGAAGAATCAGGACTGGGGAACCCTGAACCTCCTCCACAAGCAACCAACAGGCTCTTGAAAGAAAACCATCTCCTGTCACTCCTGCGGCTGTGCCCTCAGGGCCAGGGTCTGCTTGGGGTGGGGCACAGGCCAGGGGACAGCTGCCCTGGATCTAGGGCAGGGAGCTGCAGTCCTCACCCTGTGCAGGGGGCCCGGTGGGCAGGGCCTCGACGGGGGAGAATGGTCTCCAGACCCTCCCAGCAACCCCCGCTCCCCATCATGTCCAGTTGGCATCTCCATGGCCTGGAGGGCACTAGCCAGTTTCAGCATCTCCGAGGAGGGCTTGGGGAGGGTACTGTGCCCCACACGTACCTACCCTGTGCCCAGCTCGGGGGTGGTGGGCCTGGGCTATCTCCCTTTGCTCCCCTCGGGAGCCCCCCAAGCCTTGCCCTGGGACCCTGGGCATCCATCTGATGAGTGCCTCTGAAGCACCTACTGTGTGCGTGCCAGGCTCCGGGCACATGCGTGGGGTGGCTACCTGTTCCTGGAAACTGGTCCAGGGCTCACCACTGAGTGGCCGCCTTCCCTGGGCTGCCAGGGAGCAGGGGTGAGGACCAGGCCACCCCAGGTAACCTGTGGGTCAGTCACAGAGCTGGAGGGGACACTCTGGCTCTGCCCCCACCTCTGCCTGCCCACGCCCCCCCCCCGCCCCCCCAGCCCGCAGCAGGACGACTGGGCTGGCTGGGGAGAAGAGGGTACGGGGAGGGCTTTGACGGAGAAGGCCAAAGGAGACTCGCCTCCCCCCAAGCCCTACGGCCCAGAAAAGAGCTGGAGCCACAGCGCTTGTACCCCGGAGGCCAGCGCTCGGAGCAGGCAATGCCCAGAAGCCCTTGCCCCTCGCCCCGCTTCCCCCAAACCGAAATGCCGCGGTCACTACCCACCCTCGACCAATCGCATCGGCGGTGGGCGGAGCCACAGCTGCGTGCCCCGCCCCCCGAGTTCACCGCCTGCGGTCCGCCGCCTGGAGGGCTGTAGGGGGCGCCAGAGCCACTAAGCGCCGCCAAGAGGCGCCCGGAGCTGCGTTCACCCTAGGTCGGGACGAGTGGGCGGGATCCCGGAGGCCCGGCCCGGGCTTCGTCTCGGGCCCGGGGGACTTTCCTGGCCAGTCCCGTCGGGGGGTCCCTGCTCTTCCCCGTCTCCAGTCCCCCAGAGCACGGGTGCACAGGGGCTGCTCTCGTGTTGAGCGGGCTTAGCCTTGGGTGAGGATCTCACCCCCTGGGGGGTGCCTGCGGGTGGGATGTGGGGTCGGGCGTTCGCGATGCAAAGTGCCCCCCCCCGCCCCCCTCCCGGCTTCTGCTGGAGAGCGAGGGCTCCTCCGGGACGTCCCCGGACCCCTGACCGTCCCCTGTGCTGGGGTGCTGGGGCCTGCAGTGGATCCTAGAGGCGTCGGTGGTACACCTGGCCATACACCTGGCCATGGGAGGCCCTCCGGGGGAAGGACCAGCAGTCAGAGTGAGGGCTGGGGCACGGACAAGCCCTGAAGATTTCCTCCCTGGGGGATGGGTTCTGAGGGTCCTGGTGTCCTCCTCAGGACATGCTGCTGGAGGCCAAGAGTGGGGGAGGGCAGGAGGTGGCCCAGGACAGGGGCACCCGGGTTGGGGAGGGCAGGAGATGGCCCAGGTCATGGGGACCCGGGTCGGGGCAGGAGGTGGCCCAGGACAGGGTGCTCACAGGGCAGGTACACAGGGTCCTGGGATCCTGTAGAGCTTAGGGCCCTGGGTGGGAGTGGCTGTGTTCTTCTCCCGGCCCTTTCTGGGGGCGGCCAGGTAGGCTCCTGCCTAGAGCGGGGCCCTCGAGTTCCCAGGCCCCAGGTGTGGGTGCCTAACCCCCTCAGCTGGGCTGCCTCCCTCCCTCCCTCTGGCAGGGGAGCCCTTGCAGCCAGTCCTTGCTCACCCAGATCTGGGTGCTCTGGCTGCCTGCTCCCCTCACCCTGACCAGCTGCTACCCCTGCACCCTCATGACTGTAGGGCCCCTTGACCTCGTTCTTGCCCGAGTTTTCAGGGACCTGTGGAGCAGCGTGGGGGTGGCAGGCCTGGGCTCTGCACTCTGTTCCTGCAGCAAGAACATTGTGCCCCTGACCCTTTGGGACTAAGGTTGAACCCCCTGTGTGGGATGGAACGTTCTGCTCTCCACCTGGTGGCAGGAGTGCTGCTGGGCTAGGGCTAGGGGGAGGCGCCTCAGGCCTCCAAGGGCTCCCAGGGGGCTGTGGAGCTGGGGCGCTCAAGTCAGAAAACGAAAAATCCCTGGGAGCTCGTGGACCCAGCAAGCCCAGCCCCTCCATCTTGTGCCCATGTCCCTTCCTGGGCTGGGACCCAGGTGCCCCCATGTTTGCTGGGCAGGATCTCAGGAGGGCCCCGCCCCTGCTCCATCCACCTCTGAGCCCTCCAAGCCCTCCCGCTTATGCCTGTTCTGAGGAGGAAGGTGGAGGCCACACCCCTGGGGAGGGGCACCTGCTGGGCGGGCCCATAAGGATGTGAGCATCTGAGTCCGTGGTGATCTTGGCCACTGGCTTCCTCTCTGTCCCTATGGGGATGGGGCGCTGGTGTGCCCTGTGGCTGGTGCTCACCCTGCTGGACGCCCTGAAGGGTCAGACCCCAAACACCAAGCCAGTCGCTGGCTCCGTCTTACAGAGTTTCAAGGAGGACCAGGTCTGGGGGTTTGGAGGGTGGGTGACAAAGGCCACCAGGGGCCAAGTGCAGGAGGAAAGGGGAGCTCTGAGCGCTGTGGGGGCCACGGGAGAGGGTGGGGAGGGGGACCCGAGACCGGGCAGGCCGGGCTGTGGACAGGCCTTCCTGGGTCAGCCACTGTTCCGGGTGACCCCTGCTGGTCCCCAACACTGAGCACATCGAAGCCTGCTGAGGCTCCCGCTGGGCAAGGTCACCTGCCCCTGCCAGGCCCAAGCCCACATCCACTCCTGTAGGAGGCCTCCCTGCAGGCTCAGCCTGGGCACCCTGCCTACGAGGGGCCTCGGGCCGCCCTGGACTCTGCCTACCATGGCTCCCACAGTTCCAGGGGGAGTGGTTTGTCATCGGCCTGGCAGGCAGCACCCACAGGAGGTCGGACAAGTTCCTGTTGAATTCATTCACGGCGACATTCGAGCGAAATGAAAACAGCCGCCTGCAAGTGTCCTATGCTATGACCCGGTGAGTGGGGGTCCCTGGCCTGGACCCCCGGCAGCTAATGGCTCTATGGCTCAGGTCCAGCATGGGCCCCAGCACCACAGTCTGCCCCAGGCCTCCGCTCAGGAGAGTCTGCACCTCACAGGGGTAGTACGTTAGCCTAGGCCAATGCTCTCCTGAGGGTGCCGATTCCAGAAAAGAGTGAGCGCCCTGTTCAGCCTGGCAGTGGCCTCTGACTGGGTCTTCTCGAATCACTGGGTTTTCTGGAGACAGGATCAATTGCTGCATCCAGGGTGACAGGTGCTCTGTCAGTCTGCCTGGATGAAATGCCACCCCCTGGTGGGGAGCAAGTGGGGGGTCTTGGTGGACTCCCACGCTGGAGACCACTGAAACCTGAGGGCTCCCTGCCCACCTGCCCAGCTGTGGGGGCGGGTAGAGCTGGGAGCCCATCCAGTCAGGGCTCTTTGGCTCCAAGTAACATAACACAGGAACCTTAAGCGAAGCGGGCTTGTCATGCAGACCGGGGGCAGATCATGGCTGCTGAGAGCCTCCCCCGAGCCATCTTGGATTCCTGGGGGCCCCTGACTGACCTGGCTCTTGCCGGAAGTTGATTATCAGGGGGCGTGGGGGACAGAGACCCCAGTGCATGTGCAGCTGGACCATAAAACCTTCAGGGTGGCCTCACCTCTCCCCTTGCAGGCCAGACACCCTTGGTTGCTTCTCAAAACAGCCTGGAGAGTCCCCCGCACTGCAGGGGGCTCACTGGGGTTCCCGCATCGGACCTAGCTCAGCGAAGTTCAGGGCACTGGCCTGAGGCCCAGCCTGGCCTGCTCCATGCTCCCCGAGGGGACACTGTGGCCCGTTTTCTTGCCATTGCACATTTGGGGTCTATTCCAGGCTGAGGAGGAGTGGATGGTGGGTGGGCGGGCTGGGATGCAAGGATGCACACGGACGGGGGTAGAGCTTACACGTCCATCACTCCTGTAGGGGGGATCCACCCCGGGACACCCTCGAAACCTCCTATCTCCTGGGCTGTGCCCATAGCTTCTGACCAAAGCGTCCTCCAAACAAACAGCAGTGTTGTCTTGGGGGCCCATGTTGGGGCGGCATCTGAGAACAAGAAGGGAACAAGAGGTCTGGCCGGGTTCCAAAACCTTTCTCTGTGTCCATCCCTACCTCCACAGGGGCCACCGCTGTATCACATGGTCTTATGTGCTGATTCCAGCGGCGCAGCCCGGGAGGTTCTCAGTGGATGGCGGTGAGGCCGAGAGGGTGACGGGTGGGAGGGAGGGGGATGGCCGGGGGGGGGGTGTTGCTGGTGGGCAGGCCCATGATGCTGTGCCTGTGCCCCCCTCCCCAGCGTCGGGGGCAAACCCCGAGGAAGTCCAGGTGTATGACACTGACTACAATGTGTTCGCTCTGATGCTGTTCAGAAGGCAGTCAGGTGGCCAGAGCATCCTCAGGGTTAACCTGCTCTGTGAGTTCCCCACCCGGCTGCCACTGTCCAGCTGGTGGGAGCAGGAAGGGGAAGGAGGGCAGGGTACCCAGCATCCCCACTCACCCTCAGGGGCTAAGGGCCATGCTCTGCTCCTCGGGCCCCAGGCAGGATGTGGATAATCCAGACCCGGGTGCTGGACAAATTTGTCTGCCTGGTCAGAGCTCTGGGCCTGTCGGACAACAACATCGTCTTCCCAGACCTGGCAGGTAACGGGCCCTCAGGGCACAGGGGCCTGCACCCACCAAGCCCCCCCCCCATGGGCCTCCAAAGCCCTGTGGGAGCCAACAGGGAAGTGTGGCCTGCCTTCAGGGTCTCCCTGTGGGGATCCTGCCAACTCAGAGGGTTCAACCAGAGCCCAAAGTGGGGTTCTCATAATTCCTTGGTCTCTGTGCCCTCCATACCCCATCCTGGGCCACCTCCTGCCCTCCAAGTCCCCCCTCCTCTCCTGGGCCACCTCCTGCCCCACCAGGTCCCCCCTCCCATCCTGGGCCACCTGCCTTCCCCTCCTCCGGCTCTTTACATGTCGATGATCATGTGAGCACATACTGGCACATATGGAACGTGCAGACAGGCCCACAGCCACAGTGCTCATATGTGCCCGTGTCCTCACACACCCAGGTGTGCCCGTGTGTACACACCGGGAGATGTGTCTGTGCACCATGTTCACAAGCACAGGCATGTGAGCACTCACCTGCATGGCTGCATGGAGTCCGGGCTGCGCACCCCAGGTGGGCGTGTCTCTCAGCCACACACACTCCCATCTCCCCTGTCAGACTGGTCTCCTCATCCCGATAACTGCTGAAGATGTGGCTGCTCCCCAGCGGAGGCCCCCCTCACAGCCCAGCAGTGCTCTGCTTTCAGCGTGGAATAAATGCTCCGTGGTGGGATCCGGGAGTATGAGCCACTCTGACCTTGGGGCAAGTGGTGGGGGGCGGCCCCTCAGGGCACACTCACGCCACCCCCAGCCCACTCGGCCTGTCCACACCCCCGCCCCCCACCGGCTCCTGTTGCAGGTGTTCGTGGGTAGGACTAGGCCCCTCCCCTGCCCACACAGCCCGTGCTGTGTGTGTCAAAAGGGCCTGCCCCCCACAACAGGACAGGAGTAGGCCTACCTACAAGCAGATGCCCCAGCCTGGAGGTTTAGCTTCCTGTTGGCAGCGGGGAGGTGGGGACAGCCTCCTGACCCTTACCCTGACTCCCACTGGGTGTAGAGGTTCTTTCTGTACTGGGGCCCCAGCTGTGTGCTCACAGCTGCCCCAGCCCAGACAGGACCAGTCCTCCTGAGTCTCCCCTCATCGGCCCCCAGGAGGTCCAGGCAGGGGGGCAGCAAGCCAAGCCCAGGCCCCGCAGGAACCTGGCCCCACCACAGATCAAAGAGCATCGGAGAGACCTCTTGCTCTGCACTGGATTGCACACTGGACCCCCCAGCCAGGGCCTGTCCCCGCTCCGGGTACTGGAACCCCCAGCCTGGGGCTGTCCCTCCTCAGGGCATTGGAGCCCCCAGCCTGGGCCTGTCCTCCCTTAGGGCACTGGACCCCCCAGCCTGGACCTGTCCCCCCTTAGGGCACTAAACCCCTTACTACACACACCCCAGCCTGCGCCTGTCCCCCCTTCAGGGCACTGGACCCCCCACACACACACTGGACCCCCCCACACACACACCCTGGGTCACCTGGGTCTGTTTCCCCTCAGGGCACTGGACCCCCCCCCCAAGCCTGAGCCTGTCCCCTGTCAGGGCAGGGTGGGAGGTGGGCTGTCTGTGGCCCTGGGTGCTGGGAGATTCCTGCCCAGGGACCCCCACTCTGGGTCCTGCACTCCCCCCACCCCCTGTCCACCAGAGTCGCACAAAGCCCCACACTGTGACAGAGACATGGGTGGCATCCTGGGGCTTCCCCTGGTCCTGGGGACCCAGGCTGCATCTCAGGAGAGCCCTGTGGGCCCCAGAGCACAGCAAGCTGGCCCCGTGCCCTGACCCAGGGGAGGCCAAGTGGTACTGTGGAGATCTGGGACCAGGTGGCCGGCCTCCTTGGGTGCATCTCCATCAGTGACCCTCCCCAGGGGTGTGTTGCACCATGCCTACCTGGACAGAGGGCTGGCTGTGGTGGTGGGGTAGGGTGGGGGGACAGGCAGGCTACTGCCAGGGTCACTGATACCCCGCTCGTGGCCTGAGCCCCCTTTCCACGAAGAATGGAACCGCCTGTTTACTAGTCTGGAGGGCATGTGGTGATTTCGAGCACTGGAACCACTGTGCACCTTCCCAGAGCTGCCTGGGACCCGGGTGTGGCTGTGGACCCATTCCTCAGTGACACGTGGGACTCAGGACTCTGAAGGATGCCCCCGACTGCCCCAGCCCCTCTCCCAACCCTGCCATGAGGGCAGGGGTCCCAGTCACCCCCGTGAGGGGACATTCCCCCTGCAGGGTCAGCACCTGCCTGCCAGCCAAGTGTTGCCCAGCTGGCCCCTGACTGGCTGCCCAGGACACCCTGCAGGTCTACCCCGAGCCTGCTGAGAGCAGATGCACCATGTGTCCCCACGTTCCAGGCAGCGTGGTCACCAGCCCATCCCTCGCACCAGTCAGTGTTGCAGGGCCGTCCCCTTCCTAGACAAGTGGAGAACTGTAAGGGGCAAGGGACTGGGATCCCAGGGCCTAGGGCACAGGCAGTTCCCCTGGGGCCCAGACCTTCTCCAGCTACCCCAGGGCCCTGGGCAGGTGGGTGCATCACTGGCACCTGAGCCCCTTGAGGTAGGAAGCTGTGAGAGCACCACCTCCAGGGTGGGCCCAGGTCTGCAGCCAAGCCTGCTGGGGGGTTGACCGTGGGGAGGGGGCTGGCAGTGGGGCTAGCAGGATGGCTGGAGAGCTGGGGACACAGCGCTGAGGGCTGGGCCACTGAGGGAGGGCCTGGTGGTGAGAGGGGTGGCAGGATGGGGCGGCGGGAGGGGCAGTGTGCTGGGTCTCTGGCTGAGGCAGGTGCTCTTGCCCCACCTGGTGGGCTAACTTGTTGCTTTATTACATTGGTTTTCTCTTTATTACCTTGTAAACATTACTTTTCTGGTTTATTTGTTGTGTTTTTTTTTTAATTTTTTTTATTTTATTATTATTTATGATAGTCATACAGAGAGAAAGAGAGAGAGGCAGAGACACAGGCAGAGGGAGAAGCAGGCTCCATGCACCGGGAGCCTGACGTGGGACTCGATCCCGGGTCTCCAGGATCGCGCCCTGGGCCAAAGGCAGGCACCAAACCGCTGCGCCACCCAGGGATCCCTGTTGTTTTTTTTTTAACTCTCCTTAAGTATCCACTTCTGTGGCCTCGGCACCATCTCCACGTCCCCAAGACCTGTGGGTCTTCCCAGACTGGACTCTGTCCTGTTAAACTTTATCCCCTCCCTCGCCGCACCCCCAGCCATGTCTGTGGATCTGGGGCCTCCTGGGAGTTCCCGCTCATACAGAATCTGTCCTCCTGTGCCGGCTTATCTCTCTCAGCACCATGGCCTCAGGTCCATCCCGTGCCAGGATTTCCTTCCTTTTAGGGCTGAGTGATGGTCCGTGGTGTCGACGGAAGACGTCTTGTTTATCTGAGTAGGCACTCAGGTTGCTCCCACCCCTGGGCTGCTGTGAATGACACTGCGACCAACATGAATGTTCAGGTCTCTCTTCAAGACTATTTGTTTTTTTAGAGAATCTCAAGCTGACTCCACTTTGCATTTTTTATTAAAGATTTTATTTTCTTTAAAAAAAAAGGGGGGGGGATCCCTGGGTGGCATCCCTGGGTGGCACGGCGGTTTGGAGCCTGCCTTTGGCCCAGGGCGCAATCCTGGAGACCCGGGATCGAGTCCCACGTCGGGCTCCCTGCGTGGAGCCTGCTTCTCCCTCTGCCTGTGTCTCTGCCTCTCTCTCTCTCTCTCTCTCTCTCTCTCTCTCTCTGTGACTATCATGAATAAATAAATAAAATCTTTAAAAAATTAAAAAAAAATAAAGATTTTATTTATTTATTCATGGGAGACAGAGACAGAGAGAGAGAGACAAAGAGAGGCAGAGGGAGAAGCAGGCTCCATGCAGGGAGCCCGATGTGGGACTCTATCCCGGGACTCCAAGATCACATCCTGGGCCAAAGGCAGGCGCTAAACCACTGAGCCACCCAGGGATCCCTCCACCTTGCATTCTTACATAACTTTCCACTGCTCTTGGTGTCAGCCTGGAGGTAACGAGGTCACCCTCGAGTTACTAATGTCCAATATGAATTATCATGTTCCCCATCTTCTGGGCAAAGTAATTATTACAACACTTTCCTTCCATTTGTGCCCTCTGAGTTTTCATTCGATTTTTGTCATGTGTTTTGATTCTAACTATACTTGGCACCTGCAGGATGTACTGCAGGTGACCGAGACCACAATCACCAGGGTCTGTTGTGCTCTGTAGCCCATCCCATGCGGCTGTGCTGGAGTCAGTAGCAACATCCTTCTGGCTGAAGAGCATCCTTTCATATTTTTGTTTCATTGCAGGTCTGTTTGTGATCAATTCTTTTGGGTTTTATTTGTCTGAAAATTCCTTATTTAGTCTTTATTTCTAAAATATGAATTTAGGGGACCCCTGGGGAGCTCAGTCGGTGAAATGTCTGACTCTGATTTAGGCTCAGGATGTGCTCTCGGGATCATGAGATCGAACCCCGTGTCTTAGGCTCCCTGCTTCTCCTCTGCCTCCACCCCTCCCTGGCCCTGCTCAGTGTTCTTGCTCTCACGCTCTCATTCTCATGCTCTCTATCTCCCTCTCAAAAAAAAAAAATCTTAAAAAAAAATAAAATACAGGCTTAGATCTGATGTGCACCAAACTGGACACGATTTCATCGTGTGCTTTGATGAGTTGGGACCAATGTAGACACCTGTGTAAACAGAACCCAATCAAGATGCAGAACATTCCATCATCCCAGAGAGCTCCTTGGTGACCCTTTGTGACTGGTCTCACCCCCACAGCCACAGATTGAATTCCATCTCCACGGAGGCACTTGGCCTGATCTGGGATTGCACAGCATGTAGCCTCTTGCATGTCACGCAGTCCTGGGGCCATCCCACCCCAGGTCACTCTCCGGTCAATGGATGGTTGCATCCACTTGTTTGTTTGTTTTTTTTTTTTTTTTAAGTAGGCTCAGCACAGAGCCTGCTGCCGAGCTTGAACTCACGACCCTGAGATCAAGACGTGAGCTGAGATCAGGAGTCAGATGCTCCACCGACTGAGCCCCCCACCCCCCTGGCACCCCCTTCCCTTCTTGACCCCACAGCCCCACTGCAGGTAAAGCCTCCAGCCTGGAGTAGCTTGACAGACAGAAAGAATGTGTCCCCAAGAGATGGTCCATAAATGGGACACCTGGGTGGCTCAGTCGGTAAAGCGTCTGACTCTTGGATTCAGCTCAGGTCATGGTTTCATGGTTGTGGAATCAAGCCCCGCATCAGGGAGCCTGCTTGAGAGCTGTCCCTGCCACCCACCTTCTCTTGCAAATAAATAAATTTTAAAAAAATAGGGGTTCCTGAGTTGCTCAGTCACTGAAGCCTCAGCCTTTGGCTCAGGGCATGACCCCAGGGTCCTGGGATCCAGTTCTGCTTTGGGCTCGCCACAGGAAGCCTGCTTCTCCCTCTGCCTGTGTCTCTACCTCTTTCTGTGTCTCTCTTGAATAAATAAATACAATCTTAAAAAATTTTGTTTAAATGTATGAATTCTGAAACATGATGAAAATGGCATTGTTTCGGAGGAGGGAAAGGAATCCATCCACGTGACTTTGTCAAATTGAAGCTTTGCATTGTAATGTTGGCCGTAACCACTAGAGCATATGTGTGTACAGATACACACACATCTATACACCCACACACACATGTACATGCACATACACAATACGCACACTTGCAATATCCTACAATAATAGAAGTGAAATAATAAACTGATGAAAAATAATCCAAAAGAGGTATCAAGATGGTGAGAACAGGTGGGGAAAATAAAAAGCACAAAATAAGATATATTTTATTTATATTATTTAACTCATTATTTAACACATTATTAGATTAAATAAAGTTAGCTAAATACACAACTTAAAAAGCCTGATCAGACAGGATTTTTTAAAGAATCATATGCTGTTTTAGAAGAGAAACATCCCCCCCTCCAAAAAAAAAAAGAAGAAGAAGAAGAGAAACATTTACAATGTAAGGGTACAGACATGCTAGGTTCTTTCGTAATGATAGTAGGCTCAGTCCATCAAGAACACTAAGAATTTTAAATTATTTTTTCTTAGATTTTATTTATTTATTCATGAGAGACATAGGGAGAGGCAGAGACACAGGCAGAGGGAGAAGCAGGCTCCCTGTGGGGAGCCCAATGAAGGACTTGATCCCAGAACCCCAGGATCACACCTTAAGCCGAAGGCAGACACCACTGAGCCACCCCAGCGTCCCAAGAATTTTAAATGTGTGTGTGACTAATAACAATGATCTCAGAGAGGCAGCCCCAGTGGCGCAGTGGTTTGGTGCTGCCTGCAGCCCGGGGTGTGATCCTGGAGACCAGGGATGGAGTCCTACATCGGGTTCCCTGCATGGGGCCTGCTTCTCCCTCTGCCTGTATCTCTGCCTCTCTCTCTGTGTCTCAATGAATAAATAAAATCTTTAAAACAAACAAACAACAACAACAAAAAAAACAATGGTCTCAGAATAACCAAAGCAAAAAATGGAACCACAAGGAGAGACAACCCTGCCATTGTTCAGAGAGTTTCATACACCGGCCTCAGGAAATACCAGTCCATGCAGGGGGCAAGGGGTAAAGACGGGCAAGGGGGCACAGGCCCAATGACAGGGCAAAGGTGGAGGGGTACCAGGGAGGACAGAGCCTGGGAGCCAGGCAGCAGGGCTGAGATGATCTCAGAGGCCTCAGGGATGAGGGAGGTGTGCAGGGCTGAGCAAGCTGGGCTCATCTGGGGTACCCGCCCAGGACACTGTCACCACAGGGCCTGGCAGGGTCCCTGGCTGGACCGTGCAGCTGGCCCCGGCTCTGGGCCATGTGACCACGGGCACAAACCTCCCGTCCACCCCAGGAACCTGTGGCCATCTGGGTCTGTTGGGCTCCGGAGCAGACCCTGGGGGCTTCCAGAGCTGGCCCTGCTTGTTTCTGAGGAGGGGAGGGAGCAGGAGGGTGGGCTGGCCCAAGGGGCTGGCCATCCTGGGGTGTAGGGAAGGACTCTTCCTGGGTGTGTGAGCTTCTGTGTGTCTGAGACCCCTCTGCAGGGAGAGAAGGGGGTGAAGCTGGTGTGGGGGGTGGTCTGGGAAGGGGTGAGGGCCCGGGAGCAGGGCTGAATGAGGACCCCGGGGCTGGCTGCCCCCACATGGGGCTGCTGGGGTGAGGGGCCTTCTCCCCTAGCTGCCCCCATGTGGGAGCTGGGGGAAGGTGCAGTTCCCGGGAGTGTGAAGTCTCACCGCCTTCCCTGCCCAGCACCCCAGATCATCCCAGAGCACCCTAGAGCACCCTAGAGGGATGACACTCCACCCCCCCGCCGCTGCTGGACCCACTAGAGAAAGCTTTTGAGGCTAGCGTGCCCCATGGCCAGAGCTCAGTCTGCCGTGTCCCAGGGCTAGGCGTCAGGGTGTCCAGCATCACCCACCACCCGTGGTCCCAAGGAGGCAGGGGGCTCATCCAGGGGCTCCCCCCCAGGCAGCCACTTGGAGCCCACCTCTGACATCCTCCAAGTACTGGAAATGGGAGTGGGGCTTGGGGAGGGAGGCAGGCCATTGGCTTGGCCACCGTGGGACCAGCATGGGCAGCATGACCCGAGGGTTATAAGGGGGGCTTGCCGCCCACCTCCCTTCCCTGGTGAGGAAGCTTTTGGTGGGGAGACAGAGCCATCACCCTCACCGCGCACGCGCAAAGGAGCTCTGTCACACCTGTTGGGAAACACGCCGCCTCTTCTGTTTCTTCTGAAAGCTCTCCCTCGGTGTGCGCAGCCCTGTCAGCCAGGAATGCTCTGGCAGAAAACGATTTTGTTTTGAAGGAAGTTATTGGAGTTCTTGGGTCTGTGTGGATTAACTGGGAGTTGGATTGTTTCCACCCTATGAGTTGCTGGTGCTCTGAGACCCTGGACAGCAGATGTCCCTGGAGCCTCTGTCCCCTGGCTCCGTCCTCCCTGGGGAGGGCCACAGGCTGCCCCAGGGCTACTGGCTGGGAAGCTGGGGGGCAGTGGAGATCTGTCCCTGGAAGCAGAGTCCATTCTTGGGGTTTGGGGCAAGGGGTACGACTGCCCTTGTCTCTTGTCTCTTCCCCATGCACCCCTTGCCCTATGTCTCTGGGGCCCACCTCTGGCTTCACTTCCCAGGAAGCCCTCAGGGGCTGAGGGGGAGTGCCCGGTGCACCCCCAGGCCCCACAGCACCTCGCAAAGGGTGATCTCGGGGCCCCACCAGCCTGGCCCGGCTGCCCCCACCCTGGGCCAAGGGCGCCCAAGAGGCTCCCGCCCACAGCCACGTGGGGATGGCCACACAGGGCTGTGGCTGAACCAGAGGGCAGGCTGGAGTGGGGCAGGCGGGGTGTGGGCAGCGTGGGCACGGGGACGTGTGGGGAGGCTCAGCACTTTTGCTTCCCCTGGGTGCTGGTTTTGCAGATAAAGATGCTCAGAGCCCTGACCTGTGGCAGACCTGTTTGTGGGGATGGGGAGGGGGCTCAGTGACGTGGAGACACAGCACCCCCATGCCTGGGTAGAGGCTGGGAACTGGCCCAGGCTTGGTTCGGAGCCAGGGGGAAGGGAGGAAAGGACCAGCCCTCACGGCCCTACAGCCCTGTCTGGGCAGAGATGAGGGTCCCCCCCCCTCCAGCCCAGAGGTTGGCCCCCACCAACATTGCTGCCTTTGCATGGAGGCCACGGTCTGCATTTGGCTCACAGCCTCCCCCTGAGTGCTGCCCCCCTCCCGCCCTGCCCTGGGGAGCCCAGGCCCAGGAGCCCTCCTCCCCAGCAAGAGTCGGAGGCTAGGGAGGTTGCCCTGGGCCTGGCAGGGACGGGCGACCTTGGCTGTGGTGGCCCCTCCCAGCACGCCTGCCCAGCTGCTGCAGAAATGGGGTCTTCCTGGAGGATGGTGCCCTGGGGCCTTCAGAGGCTGAGCCCTGCCCATGGACACCTGCCACCTGGCAGGACCCTCCCTAGAGCCACCCCGCAGCTGTCCACCAGCCTGGGTCACTCAAGGGAGAAGCCAACAACCCATCCCTTTGCCCCCTGGCAAAGCTCTTCCCTGCATCTGGCCAGGTAGGGGCAGTCACCCACACACTCCAAGGGCTT
This sequence comes from Vulpes vulpes, assembly GCF_048418805.1. Lineage (NCBI taxonomy): Eukaryota > Metazoa > Chordata > Mammalia > Carnivora > Canidae > Vulpes > Vulpes vulpes. Next base: position 48,523,374 of record NC_132781.1, on the reverse strand, counting down.
GGCTTACCCCTGGGGGTACCCACACTACCTCTGCCCGAACCCTGCCAACCAGAAGCCCCCACAGTCACTGACCCTACTGAGCACAGTCCTACCCCATGCCTCGGAGACCTGGGAGCTGGTGGCCCAGCTGTGGTAGAGCTGGGCAGAGCCCCAGTCCAGATCTCAGCCATGCAAAACCGGGCCCGCTTGGGGTCCCCTATTCCTGTCCATCTCCCTGCTTCACCCCTTTTCTGGCCTGGCTTCATCTGGGGCCGAACCTCCATCCCCCATGGCCAGGCAAAGTCCCAGGCACAGCTATCTCGGGGCCTCAAGGAGGGCTGGGCCCTGTGACCAGTGTTCTCAAACAGGGAAGCCCGAGTGTCTGTCTGGAAGTGGGCACACCTGCCTGGCCTCTGACCCCTGTGACAGCCTCCCTTGGGTGCCCCCTCCCCGCCACAGCTCCGTGACCCCCGGGAACAGGCCTGCAGTCAGCCCCTCCCTGTCTCGATTCTGTCACCACCCGTGACCTGGCTGTTCTGGCTCCAGGCCCAGAGGGGACAGCTACCCCTAGGGCCCCAGTAGGGCAGGCCCAGCCCCACTGCCTCCCACACATGCTCCTTTCCTGCTCCCACCCAGCCAAGAAAGCGGCCATTCCCAGCCTCCTAACTCCCCGGCCCCTCCAGACTCGCCAGCCTGGTGGCTGGGGGTCCTCCAGTGTCCCGTCTCTGTGCTCCCAGAGCAAGCCCGACCTGGGTCCCCTGGACCCACTGCTGTCCCTCCCAAGGCGGCCTCCATGACAGCAGGTCACCATCCTAGGCCTGCCCCCGCCCAGAGGGAGCCCAGCTGGTCCCAGGGTAGGACAGGAGTCTGCAAGGTCAAGACCTCTGGCAGGGACACCTGGAGGCCGGGTACATCATCCGGGGGGGCAGATGCACGCAAGGGGGGGGGGTCATCCCCAGCAACGGCCTGGCTCCTGCTGGAATTCTGGGCTCGTGTGGCGCTGGGCTTGGGGGGACCTGGGAAAATAGTGGACACAGTGGCTCCAGTACCAGCGGCTGTCAGACTGGACCGTTCCCACTGCCCATCAAGGCCTCGTTGTGCCCTGTCCCCTGAGGCACATCTGTCCCCACCGCCTCCCCTGTTAGAAATAAACACTCAGTGCCAGGAGGAGCCAGCATGACCACCAGATGACCCACAGGCTGGGCGACGGCCACAGGCCAGGCCGTGGGTGGCTCCCAAAACACCCCTGTTCTAGCCCCGGGCAGGAGCGGGATGTCCTTGCCAATGTCCTCACTTAACCCTCCATGGCCCTCGCCCCGGGCTGGGGGGCCAACCAAGCCACCTTCCCACATACCATCCAGATGGTGTCCACAGGACCCAGCCAGGAGCCTGGGGACAGGAGCATGCAGGAACCGCCGAGTGCTTCCTGGAGCACCAAGATGAGGGCCTGCAACCAAGGTGCCTGTGGCCCAGCCCCACAGGGCCTGGAGCACTCCCAGCCCTGCTCGGTGCCCACCCCATTGCTGGCCCTGCTCAGTCACCTTGGGTCCCCAGGGAAAGGCGGCAGCACCCCTGTCGGGGGCCGGCTTAAGCCGAAGACCAGGGACACAGGGCCCAGGCCTCAGGAGCAGGAGGTCCTGCAGCCGCCTGGGCCAGCCCTACACAGCCGGGTCACAGAGCCGAGAAACTTCCAAAATCAGGAGACTGAGCTGGAGTCCCTCTGCACAAAACTGTCCTCTTAGGAGAAGGAAGGATGCCCAGGGCAGCCTCTGGGGGCCCAGGAGGGCCCATCTGGTGATGCCCCAGGGCACATGGGGTCCAGCTGCCTGGAGACCTCCCCCTGGCCCTCCAACAGGCCAAAGCATACCCCCACCACTCACCGCCTGGCTGAACCCTTCTGGAAGGGTGACCATCTGCCCTGGTCACCCCAATGCTGAGTGTCACGGCTCTGGAAGGCGGCAGGCGTGGAGCATGGTGGAGGGGGCAGGCCTGTCTCCTCCATGGCCTGCCGACCCCAGCCCGGAGCAGAGCGGCTGCAGGCCCTCTGCCCTTGCAGAGGTGGCCCCAGCCCCGGCTTCCTGCCGGCCAGGAGTGGTCTCAGCTTTCCCAGACCATCTTTGGGCACCCCCAGGCCTCATCCTGGGGGCACAGCCCCACCCGGGTGCCCCACTGGAGAGCTGCTCTTCCATTTAATGAGGCCTCGGGACTCGAGTGTTCCCGCAGAAGGTCCACCCTGGGGCCCACAGACACCTCCCCCAGCCCGCATGGGTCCTGGCCCTGTCCTCTCTGTGTTGACACCGGGCGCCCTGGCTGCTGTCTTTCCCAGGGTGGCCCTGGGGGTCGGGCTTGTCTGGGGAGGCTGCTGAACTGGTTGCCCCTGCTGCACCTGCCCTGCTACTGTTAGGCTGCAGACCTAGCTCCCGCCCCATTGGGTCCCAGTGCCCCACCCCAGACATCAACCACACTGCCCCAACTCTGGCCGGTGCTGGCTCCTGGCAACCGGTAAAGGCGCCCCCCCCCCCAGTCTGTCCCCCCGAGATGCACTGACTCAGGCTGGGGAAGGCTGGGAGGGGTTGCGGGACAAGCAGCTTCTCATGGGCTGAGGGCACTGCCTCATCCCTGCTTAAATACTCAGGGGGCCCACCAGCCAGAGTCTTCAACACCTTCCATGGGGAAGCATCTTGGGGTCGAGGGCACCCCGGAGGCAGGGGGTGAAGGGGTAGGGTGGGGTCCAGTGAGGCTGCCCCTGCCTACCAGCTCAGGGACCCCTCCAAGCCCCTCCAAGCCCCCTCCCTCAGACTGGAGGGAGCTGACTGCCAAGCAGAGGGTGAGGGGCCACAGGTCCCCATGAGCCCTCTGTCTGAGGCTGGAGGACACTGTCTGCCTCAGGTCAGCCCTGGAGAGCCACCGTCTATGGGGGACACCATACCTGACTGGAAGGCCAGAGGTAGGGCAAAAGCCTCAACGGTCGCTCAAAGGTGAGGGCAACACCTTATAGGTGTGTGGCCCAAAGCCACTGGGGTCCAGAGGCCTTCCCACCTCCCCCATCCTTGGGCACGTGCCCATCGATCCCCCACGCCCGGCCACAGGCCCAGGAGCTGGGCAGCTAAGTCGCTGGCGTGGGTCTCTGCCCCCTAGGCCTAGTGGAAGGCAGGGCCTGACCTGAGGTGGAGGACACCCAGGTCAGCCCCCAGGGGTCTCTCCTTGCGCAAGGTCCTGGCACAGGCTCTGTGTCCCGTCCTCGGGGGTCAGGAACACGCTGCCAGCTGCCCCCCACTCTGTCCCTCTGAGAGCCACGGACCAGTGTGGGTTTGCCAGACTGGGCGTGTCTGCTTTCAGCGGGTGCCAGGAGGGGCCCCCCACAGCCAGCATCCATCCTGCACGTCCACACCCCATCCCCCATCCTCACATTAGCTGAGCAGAGGCCCCTTAGGGGAGGGAGGACTGGGCCCAGCTCAGGGCTGCTGACCACACAGGCCCAGCTCAGACAGTGCGGGGGAGGGAGGGCAGGGGCGTCCTGTGACCGCAGGAAGGAGGGAAGGAAGGAGGGAGGGACAGATAGCTCCAGAACGCCCCCTCCCACCTCCCCAGCCACCATTGTGCAGTCCAAGGGGGTGGAGAAAAGGGGCTGACATCCCACAGGGAGCCCGCAGCAGTCAGATCCGACCTGGACCCCGCAGAGGATGAGTCACTGCTCAGTGTCTCCTTGTACACCTGCAGAATCCTGGGGCACCCATTTCCTGAGCCCCAAAATTGGGCCTTAGACCTTCTGGCTGGGCCAGGCCAGGCCCCTACCTGCCCCAACTCTGCTCAGGGTCCCCCTGAAGAAAGGATGGGTAACGGCCTGGGGGCACCCATTGGAGGGCTTCAGGGCGCCTGGAGCAGAGGGACAGATGGGCCCAGCTCTGCCCAGAGGCCGAAGGAAGGCCCCACCTTGGGCACAGAGACGCTCCTGGGAGCGGATTATCCCTAGAGCTAGGGGGTCATGCTCTCCTGATTCCCAGGGCCTACAAGGTAGGAGCATCCTCACTCCCTCTGCAGAGATGGGGAAGCTGAGGTTCAGGAGGACCACCTGTCCTGCCAAACTGGGTCACCATGGTCAGAGGGAGCTGCTCCCTCAACCACCAGTGTGGCTGCCACAGCCAGAGCTCCTGGTGACCCACAGGGCAGTGACCACGTTGTCAGGGTCTCAGCACTGCAGCAGGAATGGGATGGCCAGTGGCCATGGGGCTCGTGGTCAGAGGATAGGTGCTGGGCGCGGCACTGAGAGAGGCTGTCAGATACCGCGGGGTGGGGCGGGGGAGGAGGGAGAGCAGTGCAGGGAGGGCCCCCCATGGGGCAGGGTCTGGCAGCATCCCACGGGCCCAGAGCAGCAGGCCGGCCAGGGCCACCTTATGGGGGGCTCCTGTGACCACGGGCAGGCCCAGAGGCATGGGACTCGTGGCCCCCACCTTGCCTGAGGGGTCGCCCATCTCTTGTCACCCGCCACCCCTTCGGGGTCCCAGGCAGTGAGCTCAATGTCTGGTATGAGGATCCTCATCCCGTTTCCAGCCCAGCAGGTGCTCTGGGAGGAGCATCTGCAATGTGCCCACAGGGCAGGGGCTCCTTCCCCCCGGGAAGGCTCAGGTGCTGCGTGGGGGCCATGGGCACTTGATGGCACCCCTGCAGGAGTCACCCCACCCTCAGGAACCCGGGGCTGCCCACGAGAAGGGGCTGGGGTCAGGCCTGTGCTCCACAGCAGAATGACCACAGAGGGACCAAGCGAGGGGGTCCCAAACCACAGAGCAGTGCCGTTTTCCCCGTGCCCCTGGACCTCATCCACAGCCACATCACCCTCCCTGCCCACTCTGACGGCCCCAGGGGAGGAGGGACACAGAGACATCCGGCCTTCTGCTGCCCACTAGGGAAATGGAGGAGGAGGGGCATGGTCCCTGGTGCTGGGTCTGAGGGCCAGACATGGGGGCTCCCAAAAGCTGCTCTGTCCTTATGAGGACCTTGTCCCACCAGGGTCTGGGGACTCCTGGGGGTCAGGCTGCAGGTGCCCCTCCTGGCAGGTTAGCCCAGCCTGCCCAGGTCAGAGCTATTTGGGCCCGTATCTTCAGGGTCCCACCACCCTGGGTCACCCTCCTGCCTCACCCTTACCTCATCTCCCTCCTGGGTATCTCCTGTCTCTGCCCATCTCACCCCCTTACACTGGCCTCCGCCCTAGAAGCCAAGAGCCACCTTCCAGCCCCAGCACCACAAAGAAGCAGGAGACCCTCCCAGAGGTCCACAGGCCCCGATGCCCCCAGGCTGCCCTGCTGATGGAGCTCCCCTGGCCACTGGGGAGGGCCTCACATCCCTGGCCCCGATGTCAGGCCGTGGAGCAACAGTGCCAAGGCAATAAGAGGCCAACTCCAGACCCAAGGTCGCACAGCCCCTCCTGGCAGCCCGCTTGCAAGCCCTCCCACTGCACTGCCGCACCTGCTTTCCCAGGATTGTTGAGATCCCAGCCTCAGAAGGGGAGGCCGGGCCATGCCACCAGGACACCTCGGTGAACCTCGATGGCCACATGGCAAGGGCCTCACCAGGGGTGGGGGTGCAGATGTCCTGACCTCACCAGGACCAGTGGCCTGATACCTGCCCTCACAAGGCGAGTGACAGTGCCCAAGCTGGTCCCATTCAGGGAACTGAGCGGGCCTCTTGCCTCCCCCCAGGTCATCTCTGAACAACCAGATACCAGAGCTGCCAGGAGCCTAGCTTCTGGGTGGGACAGGAACCTGCACCCCCTGTGTGGGCTGGGCCTGCATCTGGAGATAAGTGCCCCCGTGTCTGCACCCTACACGGGAGAGAGCACCTCTGTGTCTGCATCCTACACGGGAACTTATTCCTCTTCTGTGTCCCCCTCTCAGGGTCAGAGGCCAGACTCCTCGCCTCCCGCCTCAGAGCCAGGGACCCCACGCAGCCCCGAGTGGAGGCCCTGCCATCCCAGGATGACCTCAGGTTGAAGCCAAGGACAGGTGCGTCTGTGAGATCTAAGTGGGGCCCAGGGCCTCAGAGACAGCCGGTCTGCCCAGCGAGGCCAGGGGAGGGGGAGGCAGTCCTCCCTGGAAGATGGGGCCCCAAGGCCCCGAGGCTCCGAGGCCCCGAGGTCCCAGCTGGCAGGGACATGTGGTGTGAGTGGTTCTGACTCAGGTAACAGCCTGAGTCCAGACTGTGGGCAGGACCAGCGTAGCTGGAACCACACAGATGGTGGGCCTGTGCCCAAGGCTGGGGGCCCCAGGGTGGGGAGGGTACCCAGGGGGCACCAGCTCCAGAGCCCCTGAAGTTGATTGTGGGGGGAAGCTGTGCCCCACACGCCTGGCTTGGGCCCCACTCCCGGGGCAGATCTAGTTACCTTAGTTACCTGGGCCCAACTCTGCCGTCACCATCCAGGCCTTTCAGGACCAAACTCATACAGTGCAAATAGGGCCTGTGTCCCCTCCCAGGGTCACAGCTCAGGGAGAGAATGATGGTAGGGCTTGTGTGTATGGTCCCAATCCCAGGTAAGAAGTGACCAGAGGTCCCAGGCCAGGCAGCATGGAGGCATATGCTCCCCCCACTCCCCAGGGCTGCTGGGATGAGCCTTTGGGACTGGAGAGAGGACCAGCTGCAGGAGCCTGGGCCTGACCCCTGCCCTCTCTCGGCCCAGGTGGCAGGGCCCAGGCCGATGCCCGTCAGAGCCTCTTACATAAGCAGCCCTGTGGGGGGCGAGGCTGCAGCTGGGCTCCACCGCGCTGTCCTCCCCCAGCATCACCAGCATCACGAGCCTCCAGTGGGCTGTCCTTGGGCCTTGGGTGGAGGCCAAGTCAGGCCCATAAATAGGGGTCTCTCCAGCAGCCTCTGCTCCTCCTACTGGCCTCCCTCACTCTGCCTGCACTGCTGGCCTCGCGCCCTGGTCACATACTCAGCTCCAGGACAATGGGTGCTCTCTGCACGCTGTGGCTGGGGCTGGTCCTGCTGGGGGTGCTTGGAGCCCTGCAGACATCGGCCCAGGCCCAGGTGTCCCTGCAGCCCAACTTCCAACAGGATAAGGTGAGGGGCTCCGGGGCCCAGTTGCCGCAGGAGGCACAGTGCCCTGTCGGGGGAGGGATTGCTTTCTGTGGCCAACCGACCTGGGAAGAGGAGAGCTGAGCTGGGGGAGGAGGCACGGGAGAACTTCACCCTCCCTGGTCCCTCAGCAATGCCCCCCCCCCCCAGAGCAGGGCCACTGAACCCCGACCAAGGCAGGGCAGCACCTGTGTCCGTGGGCGCGCACAAGGCACGTGCGGACACGCAGGCCGCACCCCCGCCTCCGTCACCCAAACACGGTTGTCCTCCAAGCCCACGACGCCCAGAGATAATCAGGGACACATTCTACACCTGAGTCCCAGGACACCCAGTGCGCGAGTGCGCGATGGGGATGGGCGACCGGGAGGCCCCCAGGATCCGTACGCGCAGGGCCGCGCCCCTCCCCCCCCGCGCCCCTCCCCCCGAGCTTTTCAGGCGCCCCCCACCGCCAGGGGGGTGGGGGGGCCAAGCACCCTCCACCCCTGTAGGGACGGTCCGGCCGCCCTCTGCCGCCCGTTCCCGCCACCGAACCAGCGGGGCCGGCGCGCAGGGGTGGGCGGTGGGGGTGAGCGTGAGGCGTGACGGTCCTCCAGGGCGCGGGGCGGGGGCGGGGGCGGGGCCCTGCTGGGGGCAGGAGGAGCAGGGCGGGGGCGCGGCAAGAGGCGCGGGGCGGGAGAGGAGCCTGGCTCGGGGCCGGGAGGGGGCGGGGGGGGGGGGGTGGCGGGAGCAGGAGCGCCCCCTACCCAGGCCCTCCCGGGAGGGTCCTGGCCAACCCGGGCGGGGTCCGTTGGCCGCAGTTCCTGGGGCGCTGGTTCACCTCGGGCCTCGCCTCCAACTCGAGCTGGTTCCGGGAGAAGAAGAACGTGCTGTCCATGTGTATGTCAGTGGTGGCCCCGACCGCAGATGGAGGCCTCAACCTCACCTCCACCTTCCTCAGGTGGGACTGTGGGCCGGGCTTCTGGGGCCCCGAGCTCCCCGCCCCCGGCCCGGCCCCTGACCCCGGCCCCTTTGGTGACCCGCCCACAGGAAAGACCAGTGTGAGACTCGAACCCTGCTCCTACGGCCGGCGGGAACCCCGGGCTGCTACAGCTACACAAGTCCCCGTGAGTGGGGTCACCTCTAGGGACCCCTGGGTCCAGCCCTGGGCCCAGCAGTACGTGGGGCAGGCTGGCGGCCACTCCACCAAAGCCAGCTAGTCCTGGGTGTGCCTGGAGCTGCCCCAGGCTCAGGGCTGGGGGACCACTAACCCTCCCTTGGGGCGCTGGATCCTCTTTGCAGCGACCTCCAGGCCTCTCCCTGCCCGCCCCCATGGTGATATGTCCCCAAGCTCAGTGCACAGGGGCAGCCCCCAGCCCCCCACTCCTCTGCCCAGTTTTCCACCCTAGGGCCAGGCCAGGGGCCTCTTCCCACCCCACTCCACCATTTACCCCCTTCCTTGGGAATGGCTTCCCACTAGGGAATCTTTCCTCTTCCCAGTTCTGGCTGAGGGGTTTGTGGTTGCACCAGGAGCCCCTAGTTTCCTAGAAGCCCCTAGATCCTGTGTGTCTGCCACTCCCCCAGGACCAGGACTTCTGGTTTGAGGACACTGGACCCTGCAGAGTGCAGGGGCTGTGGGGGCAGGAAGCTGGGGGCTACCCCAGTGGGGGAGGGCCTCCCTGGCTCCTTCCCACAGCCTGCCCAGGGAGAGAACACCTCCTCCCATGCAGAGGTGGGCCGGAGGTTTGGGGGCAGGGTCCCCAACCAGGATTCTGTCTTGCATTCCCAGACTGGGGCAGTACCCACGACGTGTGGGTGGTAGCCACCAACTACGAGGAGTACGCGCTTCTCTACACCGCAGGCAGCAAAGGCCTCGGCCAGGACTTCCACATGGCCACTCTCTACAGTATGCACCCCCCACACCAGGGCCTCACAGTCTGGCCTCACGGATGGCTGTCTGGGATGGGGGGGCGCCCCAAGCTGCGGAGGCGGGGGCAGTGGAGAACTCCCCCAGCTGAGGCCAGTGGCTTCTCCTTCCTGCACCAGGCCGCACCCAGACCCCAAAGGCCGAGATAAAGGAGAAATTCAGCACCTTTGCCAAGACCCAGGGCTTCACAGAGGATGTCATTGTCTTCCTGCCACAGACTGGTGAGGGGGGTGCTGCTAATCTGATGGGGAGGGATTAAGGTCAGATTTGAGGCAGACAGTCTCCTGATTCGGGGGGAGCCGAGGGGTGCAGTTCATCCGGCCAGACCGCCCACTGCCCACTGACTGGCACACTGTGGCCTCCGGAGCGGGGCAGTCTGTCCTCACCCCATAACCTTGGCCTGCAACCCCTGGGTGGAGTACAAGAAGGAACACCCCCACCTACCTCCCCAGTTTCACCAGGCAGTCTGGGGTGGGGTGCACGGGCCTTCCCTAAGGCCTGCTTGGGGCTCAGATGGGGACAGAACCCCCTCTTTGTGCAGAGGAGGGGAGAGAGTGATGAAGTGTGATGGATCAGCAGTGTTGGGGGGACTCAATTAGACCTGCTTTCCGGGGCTGCAGGGAGGGGGCAGGTAGCCTAGGTAGGAAGGAGGCCAGGCCTGGGGCGCTGACTAGGGCCCACGGGACTCTTTCTTGGCAGATAAATGCATGGAGGAGAACAAGTAGGTGAGTGTGGTGGGCTGTGGGCTGGCTTCAGCCAGCAGTCCCCACCTGCACCTGCCCACCCCCACCCCACGATGCAAGGATGGGCCCAGGCACATGGGGCTTCCCAGGTTCGGGGCTCCACTGGGGTTTATGAGATTCCTGGGAGCAAGAGGAGCTGGAGGCAGGTGGGGTTGGTGGGAAGGGAGGATTCTGGAGAGGTTCACTCCCCTGTGGCCTGGAGCCGTGAGGAATCTGGGGACCCTGGCGCTGGGAGGGCAGTGTGGCCTGCCCCACTCACTGGTCCCGCATTCTCTGCCAGGTGACTGCCGCCCCAGGACCTGGCCGTCCTGCATTGCTCTGCTCTTTCCTCTGAGACCCCCAGGACCCTGGCCCTGGTGCCTCCCTGCCCCCACCCTTGCCCCCTCAGGCTTTCTCCTGGCTCTGAGAATAAACTCCGAAGCAAATCAACTGTCCAGTTCTGGCTCGTCTGTCCTGCGCTCCTCACTGCCTGTGCCCTGGCTCTGGATTGCTCCCTGGGGACCTGACCACACCCCCACTCACTTTGGGCCTCAGTTTCCCCTTCCTCTCTGGAAAATTTCTGAGGCTCTTGGTGATGTGCCTGAGGGGTGGGCAAGGGCCCGCTGACGTGTGCTTCCAGTGGGGCGGGTCTGAAGTCAGACAGTGGGCGGAGCGGAAGTGCCATCACAGCCCTCACCCAATGCACTGGGCTCCGACCTTGCCACACCCCCTCTAGTCAGCTGGTCCTGGGCTGGGGCCCAGGCGTCTCCTCATCTCTAGGTGGGCGCCCGTGACCTGCCCTCTCACTCCGGGTCCAGAGAGGCCTGAGGCCCAGGGGAGCTTTGCACCCACTGGGTTTTTGAAAGGCGTGGGATTTGTATACTCAGGCTGGGTGTGGGATTTGTATACTCAGGCTGGGTGGAGGTCAGGGCCATGGAGGACAAAGAGGGTCAAGGGTCCCAGGGACAAAGAGGAAGGCTACATTGTCCATGTGCTGCCCCGTCACTGGAATGGACCGAGTGGGCAGAGGACGGGTCACCCTCACATCTCCTGCGGCTGTGGAGTGCCTCTGGCCTCCACATTCTCTCTCCCGGACGTTCCCCAGACCCCTGGCACCAAAGTCACCCCTGTGCCCCGGAGCACGGTCCCCCCCCAGCAGCCCTGCTCCCCATCTCCTGCCAAGGCACCAGATTCCAGGCCCTACCTGAAGCCCTCCTGGCTCCCAGAGTGCAGCATCGGCTGCATCCTGCCCACCAGGCCCCAAACCCAGCCAAGCTTAAGCTGGGCCATATAGAGGCGCCCAGGGTTGTGAGGCTCAGAGTCAGGGGGAGCTGCTTGGCAGCCTTCCTGGAGAAGAGAGCCGGGGCAGACATCCCAGAAAGCCTGCCAGAAGTTCTGCCCCCTGGTAGAGGGATCTGAGGTATCTCGCTGTCTGCCCAGGAGGAAACACCCCGGGGATGGGCGGGCTTGGCAGAGGAGCTGGGCCAGTGCACCGTGGGGCACAACCCTACCCGAACCTAATCTCAGTGGACTCGGTCCTGGGCTGGCAGCCAGCCGCCCCGGGGCATTCAGGGGTCATAAAGGCTGTGCAGGAGAGGCAACCCCAGCTCTCCAGCTAAGAACCACCCTCCACGATGCTGCAGGTGCTGCTGACCGGCTGGGTCTTCACCCTACTCAGGGTGTCGCTAAGCCAGGCCCAAGTCCCCATCCAGGCCGACTTTGATGCCACTCAGGTGGGCTCAGGCACCCTCAGGCCGGACACATCCCGTCTTCCTCCTGGATGACCACCTTGATTTGCTACTCTATCCAGGCCCCTGGGACCTGCGTTATCCCCAGAGAGGCCAGAGGGCGAGAGATGCCCACATCCAGTCCAAGCTCAGCTCAAATCGGGGGGACAGAGGGGAGGGGGAGGGGGAGGGCCCCACCCATCCACCCCATCAGCTGCAGGTAGGCTGGGCTAGGAAGAACAGCAGGCCCCTCTGCCTGGTCTGTGGCGTGGCTCACACTGCCACCACTCTCCCAGGCCTTAGATCCAGATAAGTCACAGCCACCTACCACCATGCTGAGTCAGGGAGTCAGGGTAGATGTGGACACAAGGCCTGTGCCCCACCTCCCCCTGCCCCCTCCCTGTAGTTCCAGGGCACCTGGTATGTTGTCGGGGTGGCCTCAGATGACCAGGGCTTCCTGAGCTCCAAGGATGAGCTGAAGATGTCCGTGGTCTCAGTGACTGCTTCAGCCAGCGGTGACCTGACCCTCAAGTTTGCGAACCCTACGTAAGTGACACCCCGAGCCCCACCTCAGATCGGGACTTATGCCTGGCCAGTGTGACGCCAGAGATGAGCCACCAAGAGCCCCAGGCGTCCCTGGTGCACGGGGGTGTCAGACCCAGGCCCTCGTGGAGTCAGGGTTCTGGCCACGGAAGCATTGTGTTCCTGTGTCTGTGTGTGGGAGTCTACAGGGGACACCCCACATCTCCTGCTGTGTCCTTGAACCAGTAGTTAGCCCCTGCCCCCTCTCCCCACCCTGAGAGGGTTAGCTCACCTCTAAGCACCACCGTGAGGAGGGCACAGGGCCTCGGGGGCAGCCCGAGCATCAGCCCACCCCGTGTGGTCAGTGGTACCTAAGTGGTGGCCCTATGCGACGTACTAGGGCAGCATCTTTGGGAGGCTCAGGTTGTTGTGGCCCCTCTTCTCCAGGCCCGACGGCAGGTGCCAGAAGATGGACACAACATTGACCAAGGGTGCTGTGGATGGACAGTTCACAAACAGGGGTGCGGCGGAGGGGGCCGGGGGGGCAGGGAGGGCTCCCGAGCAGGTGGGGGGCCAGCCTGGGCCACAGGCTCACTGGCTCCCGCCTTCCAGCCATGCAGCAGGCTGACATCCGCGTGGTGGCCACCGACTACAGACGGTTCGCTGTACTCTACTTGGAGACTGAGGCCAACGGCACGAGGAACGTCTGGCTGCAGCTCTTAGGTGTGCTGCGCTCGGGCACCCCTGCCCCCTGCTGGTCACCAGGCACAGCCTCTCCTCCGGGGGCCCTGTCCCAAGGCTGCTCTGCACATTCCAGCAAGTTCTAAGTGGCGGGTGAAACCACCATCCTACAGTGTGTCCTTGGGACCCCTCTCCCCTGTGTCTGTGGTAGAGGGCGCTGGACCCCTCCCACCCTGTCATCCTCCTCCAAACCCTGCCGCCCTGCTCACCAATGCTCCCTGCCCTCAGCCCGCACCCCAGAGCTGATACCCGAAGGTGCCCAGAAGATGCAGCAGCTGGCACCCCAAGTCGGCTTGAACCCCAGTCAGGGCACCCTGCTGCCCCAGTCAGGTGAGTGCCGCCCCCATGCTGGCTCAGGGCCACAGGAGACCCCACATGGCTGGGATTTGGAACAGGAGTGCCAGGGGCAGCCTGGCCTGTCTGGGTCAGAGGGCAGGACTGTGCCCTGGCCAGTGGCCCCCCAGGAGGGGATGGCAGACAGGGAGGCTTGCTTATTCAGGGGGGCTAGGAGACGCCCCCCTGGGGAAGGGGGCCCAGGATGGCTCCTCAGGCCCCACTCTCTCCCACAGACCAGTGTGCTGGTGCCTTCTCCTAGGTAAGTACTTGGAGTCCCGCTCCCCCGACCATACGGGGCCTAGTGCCCCGCTGACCCCCAGGGGCCCCTCTTGGCCAGAAGGCTGCACAGTGGGGTTCTGATCCTGGGAGCAGGTGACAGTGGTACCCCCGAATGGAGCCGGGACACAGGAAGCAGGGAGGAAGAGCAAGGTGTGGCCCTGGGGCTGGCCCTGCAAGGGCAAGAGGGGCAGGAACACGGCACTCACCCACCTCTACCTGCCCTCTTGTCCACAAGGAAGGATCCGGCCCAGGAGTGCCAGCGGTGGCAGTCTGCTCTGCCTACTGGGCCTTCCTCAAAGAGCCACCACTTCTCTCTGCCACCCCTGCCCCTGCACAATAAATAATCTAAAGCCACAGCTGTGTATTTCTTCACCCTCCACGGTGGTTGATGGCTCCAGGCCCAGAGTGGGACCCCTGGCTATGTGCACCAGGGCAGACGCTTCAATAGGGGGTGGGGGCTGGGGGGGGGCAGGCTCTGTTCTGACAGAGGCAGCTTTCCAGACAGACAAGGGCAATCACAGAAGCTTCCTTGCCCCACTTCCCCCACCCCGCCCTGCATACCAGGGCACCCGCCAGGGGGATGTCACCCATGTGCGGCAGCCCAGGCCTAGCCGGCTGCCCACATTGGACTTCCTGGGCCTCTCGGGTCCTCCCAAATCACAGCACGGGGCAGGTAGGTATCTGGACTACTTCTGTCCCCCTTCTTCTCCCCTGACCTTTGGCCCCAAAGCGCCTGCAGTTCAGTCCTTACCTGGAGCCAGAGAAAAGGAGTGTGTGCAAAATGCTGTCCCAACATTGACAGCATGGGTATGTTGGGTAATGTCACTCTTCTCTGAAGACACTTCGTCCTGCAGAATTTGAGGGTAAAATGGCATGACCTCTGTAATGTGAATAGTTCAGAAAAAAATAATGCTGGATGGAAACATGTAAGATAATTGTTCTATCAGAGCTATGGCTCTTTACACATTCTGCTTTTTCAGTTGGTTAGATGTTTTTAATTAAAAACACAGCCCTGGGGTCCCTGGGGGACTCAGGTGATGAAGTGTCTGCCTTCAGTCCAGGTCATGATCCCAGGGTCCTGGGATTGAGTCCCCGAGTTGGGCTCCCTGTTCAGTGAGGAGTTTGCTTCTCCTGCTGCCTCTGCCCCTCCTCCCGCTTGTGTGCTCTCTCTCTCTCTCTCTCTCTCTCTCTCTTTGTCTTTCAAATAAATACAATCTTTAAAAAATAAAGGTGGCTCAAGATTCTTAAAAAAAAAAAAACAAACCCACAGTCCCATCCTGCCAGGTTTCCTGTCTTGACTGGGCTCCTTCTGGGCTGGGAGGTCACAGAGGGAAAGAGCCCCCGACACCTGGAGTCCCAAACAGCCCTTCCACCCCTGCACCCAACTCCTGGGTACCCAGTCTCTGGCCCGTCTGTAGACCCGTCCAGGGCAAGGAGCTGCCCCCAGCCTAACAGCAGCTTGGAACTGAAGCTCTGGGGGTGGGGACAAGTGTGTGGGAAGGCCCCCTCTCACATGTGACCTATGAGCTCACCCACCCACCTTTCCTGTCAACACTTGGGTGAGCTGCTGTCTGCCCACCTGGAGAGGCACCTGCTGAGAGATACTGTCAGAGCTCCGGGTGGTAAATAAACTCCGTGTGGATTAGTTGCCCTTTGGCTCCCACATGGACCAGGAGAAGATAGGGTGAAGGGTGCCACCAGTGTCTCCATTCTCACCAGGCTCTGGGCTCCCTGCCCTCCCACGTCCTCTGGGAAGGCTCTGCAGTGGGGATGTGCAGGTGGCCCACCATGCCTTCTGAACACCCTTCCTCAGAGGGAGGCTCCTCTCTGGGGTGGGGCAGCCCAACAGGGCCCCTCTGGACCCCAGGAGGGCTGTCCCCTCCAGGCACCTGCAGATGCACCCAGGGCTCATCCCCTCCTGCACCCCACTCTCCTCACCAGCTCCCTCAGCCAGTTCTCTCCCCAGATGCCTGCTGGGGAATTCGGAGTGTGGGATCAGCTCATTCCCTGCTCAGCTCCCAGCCATGCCCAGGCATTCCATCTCACCAATGGGAAAGGCCAAAGTCCCTCCCTGACCAGCCCTCCTTTGATCTACCACTTACTCTCTTCTCTTCAGCCCTGCTAAACAAGTCATGACTCCTGAACACCCCGGCCCCGCTCCCCTGGGGGGTTCCTATCCCGGCTCCCTGCTACGCTAGCTCCCTCTGCTCCTCTGAAATCTGTGCAGGTACTGCCCTGTGTGCTCCCTCCTTGGGCCTCCACAACCCCTCTGCGGACCTCTGGAGCCGGTCCTCCTCCATGTTCTTTGCTGAGGCCGGAGGCTAGCCCGCATTCCCCTGTACTCCCCTCACCCTGGCCCAGAGCCCGGGCTTGGAACCCTGCTTGGGCCCCTCTCTGGTTGATTGGAGAATCTCCCATCAAGGTCTTTACCCACACCTGCCAAAACCCCTTTTCCACACAAGCTGACATTGACGGGTCATCGTTGCGCCTGCCTCATTCTTCTGGAAACATTGTCCTAGGCACCAAGCACTGGGCCTAGAGGACTTAAGGTTGAAAGCCGTCCTAGGGGCTGGGGACTCCACACTCATGCTCTTGACATGGTCCTCCAAGGAGTCTGCATCCATAGCAGCCTCCATATTCTCCATCATACAGCAAGAGGGGCCCCTCTCCAAACCTGCCCCAGCCCAGTCCTCCAGAGGAAGAGCGTTTCTGCACTCCCCACCTGTAGGGCTCCGCTATGATTCCCCACCCCCACCCCGCCTACCTGCACTCAGATCCTTGGCCCAGCATCCAAGAACTCTGCCCTGAGGGACTCAGCTGCCCTCTGCTAATCTCCCTGCACCCCCAGCCTCCACCCCTGCAGCCCTCAGTGGCCTCTCCTCATGGCACTGGACTTGGGCTTTATACACAGAAATCAGTTGTACCATTCCCTGCCCCACCCCTGCTTGAATCCTCCTGCAGCTCCCCGCTCTGTCTTCATTCACCCCCAGTATTGTTGACTATCTCTGCACCAAGCAGTGTCTGAGCATTGAAGATGCAATGGCAAGTAAAACAGACATAAAGTCCTGCCCTGTGGACCACTGGGAGAAATGGGCAATAAACAGGATAAATAAATGTATTAGTCACCTACAGCTGAGTAACAAATTACCCCTAAATTATCTCCCCAGTTTCTGAGGGTCAGGAGTCTGGTCCTGGGTGTTCTGGGGCCTTCGGCACAAGATTTCTCACGAGGCTGCAGCTATGCCCATGGCCAGGGCAGGTGCTCCTCAGAAGGCCCCGCTGGGAGGGTTCTGCTTGCCAGCTTCCTCGCCAGCTTCCTCGCTAGCCGTTGCCTGTCCAGGTGTGTCCAAAGGGCTGGTGAGCAATTCAAGGAGAAAGAAGGGACAGCCCATCACTTCTGGAAGCAAATTAGTCAAGGCCTTCAGTCGGAGGGGAGGGCAGGTGCATAAACGTATGGACATGGGAGGTGGAATGGTTGGTGCCTTCACGGAGGCCACTGCCACAGTGAGCAAACCAGAATGTACATTATATAGTGACAAGTCTGGAAGACAAGTCCATAAAGCAGGAGAGAGGACATGAGACATTGGGCAGACTGTTGCAGTTTAATGTAAGGTGACAAGCCTCCTCTTGAGTGAACATCTGATGGCACCACGTAAGTCTGGGGGGTGGGCGTACCAGGCAGAGAGGTCACTTGAAGGTCCTGAAGCAGGAGCCTGAGGTTGTCAACCAGGGGTCCATAGGAGACACACCGGCATAGCCTACAGACCCCCAGAGCGGCCCTCCGCAACCCCACCCTCCCTGCCAATGCCCTCTGTCCAGCGGGGAGCAGCACTATGCTTACCCACGGTGGACTCTACTTGCAGGGCCGCTCCCTGTGCCCAGGATCCCCATCCTCTCCTCTCCTGGCACGCACACCCACCCCACCCCACCCCAGTCCCCAGCTCACAGGGCTGGGGCACTACCTGACAGTTTTCATGTTGCCTGTGTTTAGTATGTGACCCTCCCATTAGATCTCACAAGCCCTGTCCGCTAGGGAAGCTGTGCCCGATGCCTCGGACTCCAGGAGGCACAGAAGGGGAGTCAAGCAAACACTGTGGGCAGCCTTCTGCATGGAGCGCCTTGCTTCCTTCCCTTGTGCATTGCGACCTGTGACAGCTTGGCCTTTGGAAACTTTGTGTATCTCGGGGAGGGTGAGAGCCGGGGCGGGGGTGGGGAGAGCAGGAGGAAGTCGCTAGGACCGCAGGGGGCCAGGAGGAAAAGGAAGGAAGCCCGGATTCGGAGTGGGGTTAGGTGCCAGGCATGCAGGAGCCTCCACTCTGCGCGGGGATAGCACTCGGGCAGGCCTGCCGCGTGACCCCGCCCCAGGCTCTCAGACCCCGCCCCAGACCGAGCCCCGCCCAGGAGCCCCGCCCCAGGCGCTCAGGCCCCTCTCCAGGCCGAGCCCCGCCCATGTGCCCCGCCCCAGGCGATCGATCAGGCCCCGCCCCTCCCCGTAGCCCCGCCCAGACGCGCAGGCCCCGCCCCCAGACCGAGCCCCGCCCAGGTAGCCCCGCCCCGTGCCCCTCGCTCGGTCTGCAGCGCCCCGCCAGTCCCGCGGGGCTCCAGTGTCCTCCCGGCCGGGTCGGGCCGAAGCCGTAAGCTCCGCCCCGCGCAGGCCCTGTGGGCACCGCTCGGGGCAGGCCCCGCCTCCTGTTCCGGAGCCGGCTTCCCGCGCAGGCGCCCTGGGCCCACAGCGGTGCTCGCCGGGCTGGTGGCTGTCGGCTGGCCGCGGTGCCATGGTGCCGCCGCCGCTGTCGTCGGTTCTCTGCACGCTGCCGCCAGGCCCCGGGCCTCCGCGCTTCGTGTGCTATTGCGAGGGGGAGGGACGCGAGGACGGAGGCCCCGGCGGCTTCAACGTCTAGTGAGTGCGAGGTGCGCAGGGTGCTTGGGGCTCAGACCGAGAAGCGGGCGGTTCCCCCTGACGGCCCCTCCCCCCACAGTGTGACGGACGCCGCGGAGCTTTGGAGCACCTGCTTCACGGCGGACAGCCTGGCGGCCCTCGTGGGTAGCGGGGCTCCTGGGCGGGCCTGGAAGCCCCCAGCTCCCCATACCTGCCGTGCGGACCAGCAGTGGGATCGGAGGGGGCGGTCTGAGGTTCCCCGGGGGCGGGGAGGGGGTCTGGACACCCTTGCCCCAGCTCTGTGGCGGCAGTCCTCTAAGTGCCTGCGGCAGTCAGGCAGCTTTGGGTTCCAGGGTCTAGGGTAGCTGGTGACCAGCCCCTGTGCTCTATAGAAAGCCCGTTTCGGCTTGAGTGCGGCTGAGGATATCACCCCCCGGTTCAGGTGAGCCCCTGGGAGAGGGAAAGGGTGGGAGTGGAGCAAGTGGGTCTGGACACAGCACTCAGCACCCCTCCTTTCCTAGGGCAGCCTGCGAGCAGCAAGCTGTGACTTTCACCCTGCAGGAGGACAAAGCATCCCTGACCCTTCCAGGGGGGCCCTCAGCAGTGGATCTCAACCTCTCCAGGGTGCCGGGCCCAGAGGCAGCCTCCAGGCTGCAGGCACTGACACTGAGCCTGGCAGAGCAAGTGTGCATCTTGAAGAGGCAGCTGGCAGGTGGGGTGAGGAGGGGGCGCCCTGAATCTTTACCGGGGTCCCCCTGTGCATGCCTCCACTCTTGGCTTTGTTCTTCAGCTGTGGAGGTGACAGCTGCCAGCCCCAGAAAGAGCCCTTGTCAGGTGGGGCCCCAGCTCTTCCTACCAGGTAAGGCCTGTCACTTGCAAGTATGGTTGGGGCTGTGCTCTTCCCTCTGCAACTTAATGACCCCAAAACAAGATTCAAACTCCAGGGTTGGGATTTTGACCCTGGAATGCACCAGACTCAGGAACCCCCTCCCGTCCTGTTTCCCTCAGACCCGGATCCTCAGAGAGTTGGCCCTGGACTTGGGGTCAGGAGGCGGTGTCCAGGCGAGTCCCTCATCAACCCTGGCTTCAAGAGGTACTCCCTCCCAGCTCCTCCCTCCTGTGCCCAGGGTCAAGACCTGGATGGCTGTTGCCGGCCCCATAACACCACAGTGTCACCTCCTCTTCTCTCCCAGTAAGAAACCAGCCACTGGTGTAGACTTTGAAAGCCCCTGAAGATGCAGCCTACTTGCCAGATGCCTGCCTGCAAGTGGGGACAGCTCTGAGACCCCACAATCTCCACCTGCTCCTCCTACTGCAGGGTGGGAGCGCACCTGCTTCTCAAACCCCTTCTCTATTAAATAAATGCTTCCTCAGATGGAGGAATGAGCCTCGCTCTGGGGGTGACTGGGGGACAGGGGTCAGGGATCCCCCTGGGTGTGTGCTCTAGCCCAGGGCTTCAGGGCATGAGCAGATGCAGCAGCCTCCACGCTCCGGGTGGAGGAGGCCCCCAGGTCTCCAGACTCACCCCGCTGCCCCTGCCTGGTGAGCACAGCAGCCGGGGGACTGGAAGGCGGGGCAGGGCTCCTTGAGGCTGGAACTCTATTGCCAACAGCTCCAGGCACACACTTCACTCTCCCAGACCCTACCCGACCAGGCACAGCCACGGACATCCCACACTGCATACACACTAGATCCTACAGGCTTTGGAGGGTGGCTTGCTCCCTGGGCAGGGCTGAGGAATGTGGGCTGGCCCCACCCCCTGGCCAGGAGCCCCTAGGTGCCCAGGCTGGGCTCTGCTCCCCACCCTCCTTGGCCATCCTGCTGCCCCACCCTGGCCTGACTGGTTTGGGAGCCCGATCCAGTCCCTACCACCCTTGACAGGATGAGTAGGGGAGGTAGGCGGAACCACCCACTGGGTTCTCTGCCCCTGTCATTCTGGGCTGTCATGTGGAGCTGTGCATTGCCTGGCAGCGGTTTGGGGGTGACAAATCCAGGGCCCTCTGGCCCCTCGAAGGTTAGGACACACTCGTTGGGGCAGACATGCCTTTATGGGGCTGTAGAAAAGCAGACAGGGTGGCGGTCAGCAGTGAGGAGGGGATAGCGGGGGTGCACGGCCATCCGGTAGGCTGCCAGGATCTCAGCACTGCATGGGCACGTGTACTTGAACTCCTTCACCTGCAGCGCGTTCTCCAGGTAGCGGCGGACGCCACACAGCTCAGCGGGTATGGGCGCTTGGCGGAAGTGTGTGCATACCGTCTGCGGGCAAGGGGAGCGCGGTCAGGGCCTTGCAGGAAGCACCCCCCCACCCCTGTCCCACGTGTGGCACTCACATCCATGATGTACAGCTTGGGCAGCAGGCTGCAGTCGGCCAGCGTGAGCTGGTTGCCGTCCAGGAAGCGGCGGCGTGACTCCTGAAGCTGTGGCTCCTGTGCCAGCTCGTGTTCAAGGGGCCTGCGCAGGTAGCCGTCCAGTCTGGTGAGGGCGCGCAGCAGCAGCTGGTACAGAGCTGCGGGGGTGGGGTGGGGGTGGGGCACTGTGAGGGCCAGGCCAGGGCATTGTCCCCCTCCCACCCCACGGCTCGAGACCCTCCTCACCATTGTCCTGAGTGGGCACTGGGTTCTTGATGAACGCGGAGAACCTGTGAAAGACGTCGTTGCCCGCCGTGGTGGACTCCCTGTACCGAGGTGCCAGGCTGGGGAATCTGTGGGGAGCCAGGGAAGCTCCGGTCAGACCCTGGTGTCCCGCCCCCTTCCCCGCAGCACCCTCAGCATTTCTCTAGGGCTCCTACAGGGAACCCATATTCGCCCCTGCCGCCACGCACTCAGGTGGCCCCAGTGTCTCCTCCAGAAACTCTTCGATCTGCAATGTGTCCGTTTTGGCGTCGCCATCATAGAGAAGGATAGGCAACTGCGAGCCGGGTGCAAAGTCCTTGAGCACATCCAGGGACCTGTGGGCATGAGGCAGGTGGGGAAGCTGCTGCTCAGGAGGGCCAGAGGCCCAGCCATGGTCCCCTGGGGGCAGGGGGCTCACCTGCGAGTGTCCACCGTGGTGAGGGTGAAGGGTACACCCTTGAGCAACAGGAGCATGAAGAGCCGCTGGCAAGAAGGGCAGTGTCCCACGCTCTCACCGTCCTCGCTGGCCTGGGCGGGTAGCGTGGAGGGGGCCGGGGCAGAGAGCAGACCTAAGAATTTTGCCAGAGAGGACCCTGCCTACCCCCGCCCTGTGCCTGGAGCTTGGTCGGCCACGCCCTCGACAAGTGATGGGTGAGAGCCCTTGACTGGGTCCCTGGTGGGGGGGCCCAGGGACATGGCCCCTGGGGACCCTTATCTCCAGCACCTGGGCAGAGACCAGCCTCCCGGTCTCCAGGCCCTCCAGGCTGGTCACGAGGGCAGGGTGGGCCGAGTGCTGTTTTCTGAGTGATTCATGCTGCCAACTGGACACTGGCTGGCAGCACACTCACTGCCCCACACCCCAACGATGGGGGGAGGCCAGGGGCTGGCAGCCGGTGCACAGGGATCCACAGCCCCAGGCAGTGATGCAAGCATCAGGGGTCACCCGGCCCAGCCCCCCTCTCCTGCAGCGCTGACCTCCACCCCCACATGAGCCTTGGCTGCCAGCTGCTGATCAGCACCTCCCCACTGAGGGGCTTCGTCCCCTGGCTTCCTCTCGCATGGCCTTGGGGGCGGCTCCCCGGGCCCTCGCCCAGTCCTGGCCCCTTTCCTCAGCCTCCACAGGCAGCCTGCATCCAGTGCACACGCAGCCTCCGGGGCCCACCGCCTGCCCCAGAAAGCCAAGCCCCACTGAGCATGCTCCTCCCTGGGGCTGCCTGCCCACCCACCCTGTGGTACCTTGACAAACAGCTGGAGCTTGGCAGTCTCTGCCATGGTGAGGAGCGCAGCGCGGTGGGAGGCAGTGAGGCAGGGGTGGGAGCCTGGGGAGCCCTTTAAAGCTGGGGTGCTCCGCCCTCCCCAGCCCAGGGCCCGCCCCACCGAGTCATCCCCCCCTGCAGGCAGGCCAGCCCTTGGGGCTCTGGGGCCCGTGTCCAAGCGCAAGGGTGTGACTGGGGGGCTGCCGGTGCTGGGGCCCCAGGGGGCTTTGGGGGTTCAGAGGTGGGGAGAGAAAGGAGCCAGCCTGGGCACAGGGCTGCCCTGGATCAGGATCAGTCCTGCCATGAGCCCACGGCCCTCCCTGCAGTGAACACCCCACTGTCCACTGGGGTCCCCAGCCCAAAAAGCTGAGGAGTGAGTAGGAGAAGCAAACACCCTAGCCCTGGCCTTGGTTTCCCCATCTGTCTACCTCCTGGGCAGGGAGGCCCCTCCCATCACTGAGCTGGGTCAGCCCCGCCCCTGGACCAGCCCACATTCCAGGAGTGCTGCTGGCCTGCCCAGGTGCCCCTCCTTGGCCAGCCGCACCCCTGCCGTCCCTACCCTCCCAGGGGGTCCCAGGCAGGCTTCCTCCACCTTAACCTTCCCCAGAAGCACCATGAGAAGGTTTAGGAGCTACAACCTCCAGCCCATGGGTCAGCCTGCTCACCGTTGACTGGAAGGAACCTCTAGGGGTTGTTGTGGGCACCCCCTAACCTGCCCCGCCTGTCCGGTGGCTCACAGTCCTGGGTGAGGGTGCCCCAAGGGAGGGGCCTGCCAAAGCTTACGCTGCCCCTCCACACAGCTGGGGACCTGCCTGTATCTTTGCCTCCTCCCTCCGGCTCCCCCTGAGGCACCAGTGGCTCTGCTGCAGCTCCACCATGGGGTGGGGGCTTGGCCCACTCACCTGCTGCTCCCGGGGCATACACCCCAGCCCTAGGGAAGGCCCAGGGCCCCCTCCACACCTGTGCATGCCTGCCAGCCATCCTCTGGGTATTTCTGTGTGTGTAAAAATAGCCCCGCGCATCTGTAGGTATGATCAGGAGACGGACCAGCAACCAGGTAGCTCAGAGAAAAGGAAATACACCGACACTGACACAGTGAATGGGAGCATGTCTCATTTCACACTTATTTCAAGAGACAAACTAGGATGGGACCTGGTTCGGGGCTGCAGCGGGTAAAGATGTGGCTCTGTACTCAATGAGGGGGTGAGAAGCCCCCCTCAGCCTGGGGACACATCAACGAATGCGTGCTGTCCCCTGGGCAGCATGGCCCCATCAGCAGGAGGGACCCGGTGACTCCCTGGGACAGGACACAGGTGGTGAGTCTCTAGTATCGGGTTGGGTGATGTGGCTGAGTTGTGCCCCTGCCATCCACGTGCGAAGTCCTCGCCGCCCGCGCCTCAGACAGCCCTGACAAGTCATCCTACTGACATGGGGTTATCAGGGCAGGCCCTGCCCCACTATGACTGTGTCCTTGGAAGCGGGCAGTTTATTTAAGATTTTATTTATTTATTCATGAGAGACCCAGAGAGAGAGAGAGGCAGAGACACAGACAGAGGGAGAAACAGGCTCCCTGCAGGGAACCTGATGTGGGACTCGATCCCGGGACCCCGGGGTCATGCCCTGAGCCAAAGGCAGACGCTCAACCCCTGAGCCACCTGGGCTGCCCCGGAAGCGGGCAGTTTGGATGCAGACACACAAGGATGCCATGTGCGGATGGAGGCCAAGGACAGGTGGTGCTGCTCCAAGCCCGGGCCACCACCACAGGGGCGACCAGCCCTCCCCAGCCTCGATCTTGGACTTCTGGCCTCCACATGGTGGGTATTTTCTGTTGCTTTCAGCTGCGCGAGTGGCAGTAATGCATGGCCACCCTAGCAACACCGCATCAGTGTGCGTCTGTCCAAGGCTGAGCCCCTAACCTGAGAAAAGCCACGGGGGTGTCCTCAGATATGTCTCAACTTCCTACCATGATTTGGTCGTCGATGTCTTTAAAGAGGACCAGAAACTCAGACACCAACCTTAACTGACTGAGGCCTGTGGGGGGCCCCACAATCTTTCCTGCTGCCACCCCCTGCGTCCACAGAGCAG
This sequence comes from Vulpes vulpes, assembly GCF_048418805.1. Taxonomy (NCBI): domain Eukaryota; kingdom Metazoa; phylum Chordata; class Mammalia; order Carnivora; family Canidae; genus Vulpes; species Vulpes vulpes. Next base: position 48,499,265 of record NC_132781.1, on the reverse strand, counting down.
CTGTGGGGGGCCGTGGGCCTGCTGTCCTCTCAGGCCCTTCTCTTCCTTCCTGGAGGCTCGGGGTGGGGGTGGGGGATCCGGCCGCCATCCCAGGAGTTGCAGGGCCCAGCATCATGCATTGTTCGTCACTCCTCCCCTGACCCCGGGCTGCGGGCCCTTTCTGGCCATGTTTTAATGACCTGCTCTGCAAGGAGACACGGACTCTTGGGGGGTGGTGAGGGGCTTGGGGCAGCACCGGGATTGTGGCGGGAATGTGCACGGGTGTTTGCTGGCCCCGGCCGCTGAGAGCCACGGAGCCATGAGCCTGTCCCGAGGCGAGAGGGGAGTCCAAATACCAGTGGGCCCACCGGAACCAGGGCTCTGAGAAGACGGCCCGGCCCAGATGCTGGGTGGGGAGTACAAAGCAGGCTTGGGAATTCTAACGGAAAGGGAGTCTCCAAAACAATGTCCTGGACAAGCTGAAGGGACACCAGAGCCACCATGGAGGACTTCCACTGGCCAAATCCTGAGTATTTAGAGTGTAAAAAAGATGGCGACAGAATCATACGCTTTTGGGCAGCCCGGGTGGCTCAGCGGTTTAGTGCTGTCTTCGGCCCATGGCATCATCTTGGAGTCCCGGGATCAAGTCCTACGTCGGGCTCCCAGCATAGAGCCTACTTCTCCCTCTGCTTTGTGTCTCTGTCTCTCTGTGTCTCTCATGAATAAATAAATAAAATCTTTTTTTAAAAAAAAGAATCGTACCCTTTCAAGGGGTTAAAATGGTAAATATTACGTGTATTTGCCCACGACAAAAAAAAAAAAAAAATCAGATGACAGCAGCAAATGACAATATGTTGATTTTTTAAAAACTCATGAATCCACAGTGATCTAGTTCTAAAACTGAAAGTATTTGAAAAAACAAATGCCAGCTAATAAATGCAGAAAGGATGAAATAGTTAGAAAACCATTTTGGGGCACCTGCGTGGCTCAGTCTGTTAAGCGCCGGCTCTGGGTTTTGCTCACGTCATGATCTCAGGGTCGGGGGAATCAAGCCCCACATTGGGCTCTGTGCTCAGCACACCCACCCCCTGTCCCAATAAATAAATAAATCTTTAAAAGAAAGAGGGGATCCCTGGGTGGCTCAGTGGTTGAGTGCCCGCCTTCGGCCCAGGGCATGATCCTGGAGTCCTGGGATGGAGTAACGCATCAGGCTCCCTGCATGGGGCCTGCTTCTCCCTCTGCCTGTGTCTCTGCCTCTCTCTCTCTCTTTTTCTGTGTGTGTCTCATGAATAAATAAATTAAAAATAAAATAAAAAATTCCATTTTGCAACCCCCGCCCCAGGGGGATAAGAGTTTTGAGAAACAAGATTTCACATGACCCTCTATCCTCCTGGGGGGGTCTCCTGTGTCCCATAGTCCCCTTGAGGAGGGCTCTGGTGGGAGACTGACCATGGCCAAGCTCTAGGGGCACTGGCTCTGGGACGCCCCCTTGTGGCCTGTCTCCAGGTCCCATTGCTACTGAGCAGCCCCCTCTCAGCTCCTGGGAGCCTCTACAAGGCCCCAAGGTTTGTACACACTCCCTCCTGGACTTGGGTCTCAGCCTAGAGGTCGCCTCCTCCTGCAAGCCCCCTGCCTATCCTAGATGAGATGGAAACAGCCCAGCACACACTGCCCATGGGCCCTTGGTGGGCCCTGGGCCCAGGGGTCAGGGAGAAGGTGGCTCAGTGTGCAGGCCTGCGGGGAAGGCCTCAGTGACACAGAGAAACCCACTCTGGACCCCCCTCCAGGCAGGGAGTCTGGGCTCTGTGGGTGGGCAGGGGAGGGGAATGAGGGACAGCCATTGCCTCAGTCTCCCTATCTGCACCAACAGCTGCACACAGGGATGAACCCCCCACTCTCCTTCAAGTTCACCCTGGCTCGGGGCTCCAGGCCCCATATCTGCGCCTGTAGGGAGGGGACCGAACCTCGGCATCAGTGGGCCCATCTTCACCCCAGCACCCCGCTCCACACAGGCAAGCTTCCACGGGCTTTTGTGTTCATTTATTTAAAACAAACATCTGTGCGCTATGTACAGGTCTGGGTCCCGGGGGAGTGGGTATGGGGGGAGCCAAGCTGGGTGGGACAGCAAGGGAGCTGGGGGGGGATCTGGCCCCTTGTGTGGCTGGTGGGGCCAGCTTCTCCATTCCTGCCACCCAGCCCACCACCTTGAGACTGCCCCTCCCTGGTCCACGTCCATGGCTTCCCTCAGGTGGGGGCCTCCCTCCGTGAGAGCAAGATGAGGAAGCCTCTTCCCAAAGCAAAATAAATAACGTCCTGGGGACGAGACCTGCCCCAGCCTCCCTCGGCCCCAGACCGGCCATCGGTACCGGGTGTCAGAGAAGAGCCCATTGAGGAGGTCAAGCCCGGCCAGCAGAGGGTCTGGGAGTGCCCAATGGCCTGTGTCACCCCAGGGGCCCTCGGGGTGGAGTGCAGAGCTGGACAGGGGCAGAGGCGAGGGGCTGGTCAGACCCCCAGGCTTTAAGGCAGAGCAGGGTGAGGGTGTGCGCAGCCCAGGGCCAGGCCAACCTTTGGCACAATCAGGGGAGGGCAGCGCGATGGTCTCAGGCACAGCTGAGGCCAGGTGAAGGGCTGGAGGGAGTGTGAAGCCCTTGGTCCTGGACCTCCCGCTCCAGGGCCTCATGGGTGGACACTGGGGGCACAGGGTGGGGCTTTGGCCACTGCCTGACTTCTGTCCCCACAGCATGTCCTTGAGCCAGCGCCTGATGGTCAGCAGAGCGTGTCTGTGTTGAAGGAGAGCTGGGCCTGGTGGGCAGATGGCAGGCCAGCCGGGCTTGAGAAGGTGTCTCCCGGGTCTAGGATGGGTACCCCGCCTCTGCCCCCCTTGAGTTCTCCCTCCGTGATGAGGCCTCTGGTGGCCTCTGCCTGCCAAGTCTGGTGGCTGCAGTGTTTCCGGCTCCCCCCACCTCCACCCCTCCCGTGTCTGAAATCCCAGTTTCTAGCATGCCATGGGGTCTGTGTCTGTCTGTGCCCAGGGCCCCTGTGTCTACCCTAGTGCTAGTATCAGAGGGACCCCTCTGTCTCCTTGAGCTTAGGACAGCAAGAATGTGCAGAGCCGCTCCCCGCCCCTCACCTCCCCTCATGCAGAACCTGAGCCCTCTGGCCAGTCGGGCCCTGCAGACCCGGCTCACCCGCTCCTCCTCGAAGCTAATGAGACCCTCGTCTTCTGTGTCCAGGTCCTCAGGCTCATCGGCCACGAGTGCCCTTAACTCTGTGGGGGCAGGCCGGGGCCGGAAGAGGCTGAGCAGGCGGCCCAGGGGGGACCGCAGGGCCGAGGGCGGCTCTGTCTCCTGCTGCTCCAGGTTGTCGCTCTGCTTCTTGGCAAAGTTCACAAACACCTGGTGGGCAGCAGCAGGTGAGTGAGCAGGGGCCTGCCTAGGCTGTCTCCCCGCCCCTGACCTGGGGCACTCACATTGTCCAGGGTGGTCTGGCTGACCGAGTAGTCTTCGATGCCCAGCACGCCTACCACCTGCTCCATCTTGCTGAACACCTGAGCCAGCGAGATATGCTCTGACTGGAGCTGGTACTGCACCTTCGTGTGGTGACGCTCCTGTGGGGGCACAGAGATCAGAGGCCGCTCAGCGGACCCCCAAGCCCTGTCCCTGGGGCCCCACCCACCTTGAGCACGGCCTCTGGAAAGTTCCGGTTGAAGAACCGCACCACATCCTTCACATTCTGGCTACTCTTGGTCCTCACCGTGATCATGTAGCCGTCTCCAAACCTGCAGAACAGGCCTGTGGCCCCGTGTCCCCAGGCACCAGGGCAGTCCGTCCCCCACCTGCCATGGGCCCCCACGGCCTGCCACCCCACACTGGCCCCCTCGGCTCACCGGTTCTTCAGGTGCTGGATGCTGCCCAGACAACGCAGGCGCCCGTTCACCATGATGGCCAGCCGAGTGCACAGCGCCTCACACTCCTCCATGCTGCAGACAGAGACACAGGCTGGCATGGGGTGGGGGGCACTGTGTGCAGAGCAGCGGTGGGGAAGGAGGGCAGGGACACACCTGTGTGACGTCAGCACCACAGAGCGCCCCGTCTTGATGAGGTCGAGAATGAGATTCCAGAGGAAGCGCCGGGCCTTGGGGTCCATGCCTGTGGTGGGCTCGTCCTGGGGGCGGTGTCAGGCTCAGCCACTGCAGCCCACTGCCCCTCCCCCCCTCCCCCAAGAGGTGCAGCACCCACTGCCCCCTACACTGGCTCACCAGGAAGATGAAGGCCGGGTAGCCGATGAGGGCAATGGCTGTGGACAGCTTCCGCTTGTTGCCTCCACTGTAGGTGCCCGCTGGCTTGTCCGCGTACTTGCTCAGCTCCAGCTTCTCCAGCGCCCAATTGACCACCTGGGGGGGAAGGGACATCAAGGCCCACCCCTCCTCTGCCCTGCCCCTGCCGGGGCGCTGCCTACCCGGGCCTCGTCCTTCCAGGGGATGCCGCGGAGCCGCGTGTACAGCTGCAGGTGCTCCCGGGCTGTGAGCTCGTCGAACAGGGCATCGAACTGCGGGCAGTACCCCAGACTCTGCTGCACCTGGAGCAGCTCCTTGAGCACACTGGGGACACCATGACATCAGCACCCGCAGCCACAGCCACCCCACCCGCCCGGGTGCCCGCCGCCCGCCTGCACCTGTGCCCGTTGACGAAGGCCTCGCCCCCGGTTGTGCTCTCGTCACCCGTCAGCATCTTGAAGGTGCTGGTCTTGCCCGCGCCGTTCACGCCCAGGAGGCCAAAGCACTCGCCGGGTCGCACGCCCAGGCACAGGCGGTCCACCGCCAGGATGCGGCCGATCTTCCGGGACTTGTACACCTGGTGGAGGGGAGGGGCGAGGAGAGGAGGGGAAGGAAGGGGGCCGCCCGCCGGGAAAAGCAGGGCGGCAAGTCAGGCTGCCGGGCCCTCGAGCCACACCCCTACCTGGCCCTGCCCCCTGAAAAACGCCCCCACTGGCCCCACCCCCAGAAACACGCCTCACTACCCCGCCCACTCCGGAAAACACGCTCCCGCTGGCCCCACCCCCAGAAACTTCCCACTGCCCTGCCCCCACTGGGAAACACGCCCTCCACCTAGACCCCAATCCACTAGAAGCCCCCCCCACCAGGTTCCTCCCCACAGGAAACACACCCCCGCTGGCCCCACCCCCTCCTGGGCTCGCCCCAACCTGGCCCCTCTCTCACAAGCCCAGGGCCCACCTTGGTCAGGTTCTCGATCTTGACCATGTCATTGTCAGCATCCCCCCGCAGCACTCGCTGCCGCTCACTAGCCACATCCACATCATCCTCCACAGGCTTGGTAGAAACTGGCATCCGCCTGGGGACAAGGTGGGCAGGGCCATCACCCAGCCTCCCCAACACGCTCTGGCCATAGCAGGACGGCGGGCAGTGCCCAGCTTGACCACTAGCCCGACATCTCCCAGCACTCCCCACTCACTGTGGCTGCCGCAGGAAGTTGTACTGGCACATGATGGTGAGGAAGAAGCCCACGAAGCCTTCGACCGTCATGGCCACCAGCCCCCTGGTGACAATATCCCACTCGAACGGGGACTTCATCTTGTCAAACTGGCCTGTGGGGCAGCCGGCTCAGGACCTGTGCCTGGCGCCTCGGGAGCCCCCATCTGTCCCTGATGCCGGAATCCTCCATTTCCCAGCCAGGTGTGACCCACTCCGGGACCCCCGACCCCCGCTCACCAATCTTGGCGTAGTACTCATTGATGTACTCGTTGTAAGCCATCTCCATGAGCCCGTGGCCCAGGTTGTAGTTGGGGAAGATGAGGAAGCAGCTTTTCAGGTAACTATTGACGACCTTCAAGTCCTGGAGGGTTGCAGGTAGTCACTGGCACAGCCTGGCCCTGCTGCCCCACTGCCCACCATGCCCCACTGCCCACCATGGCCCACTGCCCTGCTGCCTGCCATGCCCTGTTGCCCCGTGGCCCCACCTTGTCGTGCTCAAAGAGCTGCAGCAGGAAGGTGGCCACTGTGGCTGTGATGCCGATGAAGAGGTTGATGACAATGAGAAACACATATGCAGAGCTGGGGACCTCAAACCAGAAGGAGGCCGGGTACATGATGGGGGTGATAGACCACCTGCAGGCAGGCGGGTAGGGGCAGTCAGCGGGTGGCCTGCCCCCAGCCCAAGCCCCCACCCGCTGCCTGCTCCCCCTTACCCATAGAGCAGGAAGAGAGAGAGCACGGCTGGGAAGTTGGTGGGTGAAGTGTAGGCCGGCAGGTCGAACACAAACAGGATGATGACACAGCAGGTGGCTGGGACCAGATAGTTAAGCTACCAGAGCAGGGGTGGCAGGTGAGGGGCCCAGGAGCAGGAGTGAGGGGCCCCAGGGCAGGAGTGAGGGCTCAGGGTGGGGCAGGGCTAGGGGGCCTGGCAGGGGACAGGCAATGGGATGGCAGGGGTCCAGGGGTAAAAGGAACCCCCCCCTTCAGCCATGCAAGGAAGGGCACACCATGTCCCACACGTAGTTGGCGAGCCAGTAGATGACAGGGTTACAGCCGCTGACAAACTGCAGGTGCTTCGCCTTGGTGGACTTCTCAGCTACCAGGAAGACGACGAAGCTGGCTGGCACGAAGGACATGGCCACGATGATGAAGATGGCAATGACCACGTCTGTGCCCTGCAGCCTGGGGGCAGGGCAGACATCAGCCCTTGCCTGGCACCCACCCCACAGCAACACCCTGGCCCCCCGGTCCCCATACACACAGGTAATCCAGGGAGAGGCTGGCACTCGTCTTGTTCATGGGGTGGTTGGTGACAGTGATGCCTACAGCACAGGGGAAGGCAGCCTCAGGGACCTGCTGTCGCCCCCCTGCCTGGCCCCACCCCACCCACCCCACCAAGGCGTACCATAGGCTGCCGGGTTGCCCTTGCTCTTGGGCAGGTTGGCGCGCAGGATGGCATTGTTGAGACTGTTGAGGTAGGTGGGCATGCTGTGGTAACCCTTGTTGTTGTAGAAAACCTGGAGAGACGCAGAGTCTGTGAGAGCCCTGTGGGTTCCTGTCCCCACCTGCACCCCTGGGCCAGAGCTGGAAGCCGCGAGGCCTGGGGCCATGGCTTACCTGGGCTGCCCTGCGCACCGCGATCTTCCGCACCATGACTGGGGCCCGGGCACCAAATGACACTGGAATGGACTTCTGGATGTTGCCAAAGGTGATGGCCCCATACCTGGGCAGATAGGTCAAGGGGCAGTGATTCCAAGCACGCAGGGGGCAGACTGCCCCCTCACCCACAGCTGGCATGCAACCCCCACCCAGCTCACCGGTGCAGCCGGAAGCGGTCAGAGGTGAAGAGCAAGTACTCAGAGACGTTGTGGCCCGTGATGTCAGTCAGGATGTCGCCGGTGACCACCCGCATTTGGGGTGGGCGCCCACCCACACCCCCTGGGCAGGAGAAGCCAGTGCCCTGTGCAGAGCAGGTGCAGCGAATGGGCTCCCGCACCAGGCGCGGCAAGGAGGGTGCCGACGTCCAGTTGTCTGCAGGCACAGCAGGTACCACCAGCTCAGGCCCAGGCCTTGCCCTGCCCGCCACCCCCCCACAACCCCGGCAGCCTGGGGGCGCCCTACCTGGCCCAGAGGTGGGGGGCAGAGAAGTATTCCAGGCCTGCAGTGGGTCGTCCTCTGGAGACACGGGGGAGTCAGACGGAGCAGGCGAGGGCGGGGGTGGCACGAAGTTGGACAAAGGCAGCCCCTGTGTGAAGGACTCCAGGCACATGCTGTCAAAGAACCTGGCAGCCAGCAGGCGGGACTCGCCACTGCTCAAGTTCAGCATGGGCCCCAGTGAGCCATTGGCTGGAGACTTGAGCACACAGGTGGCGCCCACACCCGATGGCAGCCGGAACGTGCTTACAAGCTGCTGGGGGCTGGCATCAGGCGACAGTCGCAACCTGGGGGTGGCCGCAGTGTGTCAGTGGGGAGATGCCCACCAGTCTCTGCTCTCCCCGCCCAGGCCCCCGTCCCCAAGGCTGCCCCTGTCAGCGGCCTCACCGGTACTCCTGGCGCTCCTCATTGGCATAGGGGATGAAGTTGCCACGGGGCTGGGTATAGTTGTGGTATTGCGAAGGTGACAGGACCAGTGGGGGCAGGTCACCTGGTGGGGCGCATGGAGGCCTGACCTGATGCTGCTTACCTAGCAGCGACCTCAGGCCTAGGTCCTACCCCCCATTCCTAAGACTCAGGGTCCAAGCCTGAGGTGTGGGTCCCCAGGGTGCTGGGGTCGCACACCAGCCCCGAAGAGTGCCTGCCAGTCTCAGATGGAGTGCCCAGGCCCAGAGCGGGTGTGGTGGGGGAGGCACCACAGTCCCACTGGCATGGCCACCAGCCTCCTGATGTCCCTCTGCCTGGCCCAGTGGCCGTACCAATCTCAGGGACGGAGAGGGCCACGGTCATGGCCACGCAGACGAAGAAGGCAGGGAGCAGGATCTGGGAGGAGAGCGCCTTTGAGTTGCGGCGGGCGCAGTGGAAGCGTTTCACCAAGAGCCCGTGGAACTGGCGCATCTTCAACCACCAGCCCTCCAGTTTGCGGCTGCCCTGGCCAACCCTCGTGAGGGCCTCCGCCTCAGCTTCTGCACAGGGAGTGGGGGCTGAGCAGGCAGCCTGGGGCCACCCCATGGGGACCCCACCCAGCCCCGCCTGGCTGCCCCCCACCTTGCAGGCTGACGTTGTCGGGGTCCTGCAGGTTGTCAAAGAGGGGGCGGTAGTCGCCATAGACATCTGCGTAGGTGGCTCCCTCGTCACCGCGTGCAGAGCCCACGGAGGATGTGGACTGCAGCGACACCTGTGACTGTGCCAGCTCTGTGCACCGGGCCAGGCCACCAGCAGGCGCCTCCCCTGGTGATGCCGGGCCCTCCGCCCCTGGTAGGGCATCCTTCCTGGACTCCTTCACATCTGTGGAGGGCCCGGGGAGGGGAGAAGTGGGACTCAGGCCTGCCTGGGATCCTGAGTCCCCATGCCCACCTACCCACCCACCCAAAGCCCTTAGCCCCACCTCACCCTGGGGAGCCCCAAGTCCCATGGCCACCTCCCTGCCCAGCCCCAGAGTTGTCCTCGGGGAGTCGGGACACCCTGTCCCACCCAGAGTCCTTGGTCCCCAGAGAAGGGGGTAGAGTGAGCAGCCCCGGCCCCAGTCCAGGCCCTGGCTGGGAGGGGTGCCATGGAGAGGGGTGCCGTGGGGAGGGGTGGGGCTCATGAGCAGCTCTGGGACCTCTCACCCGCCTCACTGTTCTCCAGAGACTGGTCCTCCTCCGACACCTTGAGGAACACCTCCTCCAGCGTGGTGTCCATCAGCCCGAAGCTGCTCAAGTGCAGTGTGTCCAGACTCTGCTCCAGATGCTGTGAAAGAGCTGTGCGTGACCCCACCACAGTGCGGGCCCCCAGCAGGAACACACCCCACCCAAACCCACTCCACCCTACACCCCTCACCTGGAAGAGACGCTCAAAGGCCCCCTTCTTGGCAGCCTCGCTCGGCAAGATGTAGGAGAGCTCTGTGCTCGTATCAGACACCAGCAGGCAGGAGGCCACGTGCTTGCGGATGAACTGGGAGACCTGGGGCTCTGAGCAGCTGCTCAGCTGGGTACGACCTGGGGGGCTTGCTGGCAGCCCTGGCTCTAGGAAGGGAGGGGAGCACAGAAGAGCTGCATTCAGGGGCTGGTGGAGGGGGATCCCAGCCAGGTCATGAGGGGGCCTGAAAAGAGGGAACCCCAGGCCCCACCAGGCATGCCAGGCTTACTGGGGCAGCAGCAGGCCCCCCCATCAAACTCACTGGCCTTGGAAAAGGGGTCCTGGGGTAGGAGGGCCTCAGGTTGGCCCAGGCAGCCTCTACACAGACCTTGGGGGTCCCCAGGCTCAGCAGGCCGCTTGACCAGAGTGAGACGGTAGCCATCCCCATAGGCGCCCTTGAGGAAGAGCGGGGAACCACAGCACTTGAGCTTCCCATGGGAGATGATGGCAATACGATCCCCGAGCAGGTCAGCCTCGTCCATGTGGTGGGTGGACAGCAGGATGGTGCGGCCTGGGGGAGGCCAGGATTGGGGTCAGGGCACAGGGCTGGGACAGAGCAGGGCAGGCAGGGGCCACCCATCCCCTCCCGGTGCCCCACGGCCCGCTCACCTGGCTTATACTTCAGGATGAGGTCCCAGATGGCTCGGCGTGCATAAGGGTCCACGCCAGCAGTGGGCTCATCCAGGATGATGGCACGGGAGCCGCCCACGAAGGCAATGGCCACAGACAGCTTGCGCTTCATGCCACCTGACAGCGTCTGCACCAGTGAGTGCCGCTTGTTGGAGAGCTCTAGGTCTTCAATCATCCTGAGGGCGGGACGGGGCATGTGGGCCCCCCGACAGTGGGAGCACCCAACCCCAGCCCCGCCGCACCCCCGCCCCCACCCACTTGTCCATCTCTTTGCGGATCTCCTCCTGGGCCATGCTCTTGAGCCTCGAGTAGAACCAGAGGTGCTCCTCCACCGTGAGCCGGTCAAAGAGCACGTTGTGCTGTGGACACATGCCCAGATTCTTGCGGATCTCGTCCATCTCCGTGCGGATGTCGTGTCCGTAGATGGTGGCCGACCCCGAGGTTGGCGGGAACAAGCCAGTGAGGATGGACCTGAGTGGGTGGGCTGGCAAGGTCACAACCCCCACCTCCTGGAAGGAGCCCACCCTGCCGCCCACGTGGTGACAGAGCAGACTCTGGCCTGACACTCACATGGTAGTGGTCTTGCCAGCCCCATTGTGTCCCAGGAATGACACCACCTGGTTCTCATATAGGTTCAGGCTCAGCCTGTTTAAAGCCAACTTCTTGTCATTCTTGTAGACCTTGGTGAGCTTGTCCACGCAGACTACCAGTGGCAGGTGAGTGGGTTCCTCCTCCATTCCCCGCATCTCCTCTGCACCAGGGCGGCAGGTCAGCTAAGGCTGCCCTGGGGCCCCCAACCCCAAAACCTAGTGATCACCCCAGCCACCGCCCTGGCACCCGCCTCACCCAAGCGCCGGCTCTCCATAGCACAGGCCTGGTCTTCCTCCATGACGCTGAGACGGGGGGCACGAGCCCATGGCCAGCTCCACTCCCAGGCTTCCGTACGCCCACTGCCCAGCCAGTAGGACTTCTGCAGTGGGAAGTACCAGGGCCGGGGTAGCCCATACATGCCTAAGGGTTGGAGAGCAGAAGGGAAGCTGACCCAGGGCCTGGGGTTGCTGTCCATGCCAATCCATGTGCCTTCCACTAGGGAGCCATATCCCCCCGCCAAGGGTTAGCTGGTACCTGGGTGCACAGCCTCTATGTACCACGTGAGCACGCCATAGACGGCTGCATCTATCATCAGCATAGTGACCGCCAGGAGCAGGTTGAAGTCATCACCTTCCACAGGTGACTGGCTGAACGTGTGCCACTGGATGCCCACACCTGCCACCTCGTACAGGGCAAAGTACTTGGAGCCCAGGCCGAAGGCTGTTGTGGACATCAGGGACTGAGGGGACAATGGTGTCAGTGGGGAAGGGGGCTGGATCCCACCCTCACCCCAGCCACCCCTGACCCTCACCGCAATGCACTTCTCAAAGGCAGTGATCTTGTCGTGGGCCACCTCCTCACGGATCGCCACATACATGTAGGGCACGTAGCTCAGGAAGTAGATGATGCCGCCGCAGGCGGAGGCCAGCTTGGCCTTGGAGTACAGCACAGACACCAGGAAGCTAGGGTAGGTGCGGCCACTGGCCGTCAGCCATACCTGACCCTTGGTACAGAGCCCAAAGCCCTCCTGGCGTGTCCCTCCTGGGGTCCAGAGCAGCTCCAGGATGGGTGCTTCTGTGTTTTTGGGGTCAATGCAAGGGCTACTCGGCCAGGACCCAAGCAAGGCCCCCTCCCAGCCTGCTGCCAGCCACACATGCTCACCAAAACATGATGGTGGCCACGGCATAGACGGCCAGGAAGAGCCAGATGATGAGCACGTGGCTGTGCATGAGCACCTGGCCATACTTGAGGATGGCCGTGAGTGCCGTCACAGAGATGGAGAGCTGCACAAAGCCAGTGATGAACCAGGCCACCCAGTGTACTGCGTTGTTCAGGCCCATCGTCTTCATCACCTGTGGGCAGGTGGGCATCGGGCTGGGGCAGGAGGCCTTGTGCTTGGGGCAGGGCACCAGGAAAGGGTGACCTGTCTCTGCCCTGCCGGCCAGGCCCAGAGAGGGAGAGGTGTCCGCAGGCTGCCCCCCACCCTCATTCCTCCCCCGCCACCTCTGTGCCCCCCCACCCCCGTCCCCCCACCTCCTTCAGCCGGTGTTCCTTCTCTGCTACAATGTGCTGGATAGTCATGGCCACGGAGTAGACCCAGGAAATCACCATGCAGAGCGGCATCATGTGCTCGATGACAAACAGGAAGCTGAGGTCCAGGCAGGGGCATGAGGGGAGGGGCTTGGCCTGAGCCCCAGCCCCCAGGCCCCCGGAAACACACACTCACTCGTCTCGCGTGTAGCAGGGGTAGGGAAACATCTGCACGTAGTTCCCAGGCTCCACCACATCGTGGCCCACGAAGGTGTTGATGATGGCTCGCTCCATCATGTCTACAGGCAGGAGGGGTCAGCCGCGGGGTCGGGGGTAGCCAGGCCTATCCCCGCAGCCCCAGGGGCGGCCCTCACCCTGGATCCAGACGAAGCCATACAGGAAGTAGAAGCGGCCGCCGGTGTTGGGCCCTGGGCGCCAGTAGGCCCGGCGGATCTCATTGGTTTTCTCCGTGAAGCTGGAGTTCTGGCGGATCTTGTAGTGCACGTGGGGTGGCAGGGAGCCATCCTTGCGGGTCTGGAAGATCACACCTGGGGACAGGATGAGGGTGGGTGGAGGGGCCACCTGGGGACAGGATGAGGGGCAGGTGGGGGGCAGAGTGGGGGGCTGGCTGTGGGGGAGGGCCACGAGGGAGGGAGGGGTGTGAGGGAGGGGGCGCGACCAGGGACTGGGCAGTGCTGGGGCTTGAGGGGCGGGGCCGCAGGGGAGGAAAAGCCAGGGTGGGGTGAGGATGCTAAAGGCGAGGGCGCACAGGAGCAGATAAAGGGGTCTTGGAGGGCAGCGGTAGAGAGACGGGAGGCTGGGGGGGTCAGCAGAGCAGGGCTCGGGGGACCAGCTCACTGGCAAACACGGTGACATTGTCCTGGTAGGCCTGGTTGAGGGTATAGTTGACGATGCTCTCCTCATCAGGAAAACCCTTGAAGATGTCCACACTCACCTGGGGGGAGAGGTGTTGTCGGGAGCCGGCCCTGAGCACCAGCCCCTCCGCGCCAGCCTGGGGGCCTGTGTACCCACCTTGGACATGAACTGGATCCAGCCACAGGCCGCGTTGTCAATCGTGTCCAGCTGCTGCAGGAGTGCCGAGCCGTTGGGCAGAGAGAAGTTGTCCTGGCGCAGGGCGGGCGGCAGTTCCTCTAGGGATAGGTTCAGGGCTTCGGGGTGCAACCGCAGCTCTGCCACATACTGGGATGGAGGGCCAGCTCAGAGGGCAGCCCAGGATGCAGCACTCCCCCGCCCCCCTCCTACTACCCCCCACCCCCCCATCCCACCCCCACCCCCGCACCTGCTGTAGCCAGCGCAGGTGCTGCTGCAGCTTGCCCTGCTCCAGGAAGCTGCGGATCTCTGCAGAGATGTTGAGCCACACTTGCGCATAGTGGGTCACGTTGCCTACAAAGGCAAAGGTCTCGTTGGCCTGCAGAGGGTGAGGGCATGGGTCACAGGGCTCACAGAAAAAAACCCGCCAGCAAGGGGGTGGTCCAGTCCTTTGTCCCCCACCCGCCACCGCCCGTGGCCCAGACAGTCCTCGCCAACAACCAACCTTGCTCAGGCACACTTCCACCTGGACACTCAAAACCCTCCCCTCCCTACCTTCCTGCCACTACCCCATACAACTGGCTCTGCCCAGGCTCCCTAATGTCACCCGCTGTGCCTTCACCGCCCCCACACATCCTCCACAGAGCCCCCTCCACAGACTCTCCTTCCTGGGCCATTTTCAGCCCTGGCTTCTACTTCCCCTGATAGGACTTCTCCCTGGAATGGCCACAGACATTCTGCCCTCAGCGGGACGCTCCCATGCCACCCAGCTGCCCCACCCAAATCTCGCCCATCGGGGGCTGCTCTGGAGGGTCTCTGTCCAAACCAGCAGGGCCAGCCTTGCACCTCCCCAGCCAGGCCAGGACCCGGAACCTTGCCAGGGGCCTGTGCATCTCCAACGTCCCCATCAATCCTCCCATCCCCCCAAACCAAGTCAGGGCTCCTGTGCCCGGGCTATAGCTTCCTCCGTGTCAGTTCTACTGACCCTCCTCTGCATGGGGGTCTCTGGCCTGCACAGCCCCTCTACCCAGATCCGTCAGCTTCTGCCCCAGGAGGCACATGCAGCTCGACCCCCAACCAGCGAGACTTGCGAACCTTGAGGATGACGCGGTCGGCCTCAGAGCCCGCTGGTGCATACAGGATCTTGGGATTGCTGGTCATGAGGTGCACAAGAAGGCCCAAGTTCCGCTGCTCCTTGCTTGTGAAGCCCAGGGAGCTCATGTTGCCCTGCCGCAGTGCCTCGGGCTCGATGGTGCTAGGGTGGGGCCGGGGCATTAGGGGTGCCAGGTTGGGGGTGGGAGTCAGGCCCTGCTCCTATCTGTCCCTGTCCCCTTTCCCCGTGCCCACCTACCGGTTGTTGCCACACAGGATGGGCTGCAGGCCAGCCCAGAGCTGCACAAAGGCGGAGCACTGTCCCTGCAGTGCATCGGAGGGGGCTGGAGCCGCGGCGGATGGGGCACCCTCCTCCACTGTGGAGTTGGAGCTCGTGCCCACCGCAGCCGCAGTGCCATTGGCTGTCCTTCCAGGACTGCTGGCCGGGGGCCCTGGAGCACGGCGAGTGCAGGCGCCCTGGGGCAGCAGCAGGGCCAGAGCTGAGAGGATGTCCACATCCTGCAGAACTTTCTGGGCATCCAGCAGATCCTCCAGCAGTGCCTGCAGCCGCTGTGGTGGTGCTGGCTGCTGCTGGGGAACTGAGCCGTTGGGGGTGTCCAGGCCCAGCTGAGGGGAAATGGGCCATGTGGGGAAATGCAGACCCAGGAGAGGGAGCAGGGAGCAGGGCCCAGGGACGGATCTGAAGGTGGGTATTTGAGGTCAAGGGTAGAGGAGGCAGGATGCAGGCTGGGATGAGAGAGGCTGAGGAAGAGTCTGCATCCTGGGGGCAGGGGCACACTGACTGGGGCTGGGAAACAGTCTAGAGGGAGGATGTGGGGCATGGCTCTACTGGGAGTATGTGGGACATCCACCACAAGCATACCCCACTCACAGCCCTGGGCCCAAGGAACCCCAGCATCTCCTCCAGCCCAGGCGGTGGACCCGTGGGCCAGTGGGCAGGCAGGCACTCACCTGCTGGGCAATCTTGGCCACATCCAGCTGGTTCTGGAGCTCAGCAGCCAGCCCAGAGAAGCGCTGGGCACGGGCTGTGGCCCGCCCACTGCAGACAGCATCCCGGTAGCCCTGCAGTGCTGTCTGCTGACCCTGGGACACCGTGAGGATGCGGCCTAGCTCCCTAGAGCCCCGTGTACATGTGAGTTGCTCCAGGAGGGCAGGGGCCAACAGCAGCTCCTGGGGGAGGGGCGCAGGGGAACAGCTGAGAGATCACCTCAACCAAGAGGAGACCAAGGCCTTAGCCCACAGAGGCCACAGGTCTCCCCCGAACTGTGCCAGGTCCAAGACAACCCAGGGGCTGTGATGGGGCGGGGAGCACATCACTGTCCTGCCTTCCCCTTCCCCATGCTGCCAGCCACAGACTCCCAGGCACCCCCCTCACCCCCAGGAAAAGTTCAGAATTCTCACAGGGACCTCTTTCTTCACCCACTGAGGCAGAAACACCCACCAGAGGCAGGCAGCATGCTCCCATCCCACTAATAGATCCTCTCACCTCCATCCGGAATAGGGGATTGCTACCCAGGCGGCGCCAGGGATCCTGACCCCTGGGGAGGCCCGACCCCACTTCTAGGGCAGGTGAAGGGCCAAAAAGAAGGTGATAGACCTGGGGCATAAAGGGGGCATGGCTCAGGCCAGGAGGTTCCAGAGCCTGGCCCCAGGGTCGCCTCAGAGCCCCACATCCCCCATCATTGCTCTCCATTCCCACAAGCAGGGGAGCAAAAGCCCAGGGCCAGGAGCTGCCCTGAGAGGGGACACGTGCCCGCTGCTGGCGCTCGTCCCACCTCACCTCGGGCAAATCCACCTGGGCAGCCAGGAGAGCCTGGGCCGTGCTGTTAGGTAGTGACAGGTTCTGCATCAGGAAGCGACAGAGCTCCCGTGGATCCCTGGCCACCGAGCCCAGAGAGAAGGAGGACGCTGGACAGGCAGAAGGATGCACTAAGGGCCAGTCAGGCCCGGGTCAAGGCAGCCTGAACAGGCACAGAGCCAAGCTGCCCCACCAGGCACAGGCTCAGGCACAGGTGCAGGCAGCTCTGCTAGGTCGGCCTGAGCACAGAGCACGTTCGCCCCAGGAACTCAGAGCAACAGTTCAGACTGAGGCCCAGACCCAGGTCCGCGGGCAGGAGTGACCAAGCTGGGGTTTGAACCCAGATGACACCAGACCTTGGGTCTCAAGCCCCTCCTCCCCACAGAGGCCCTGCCCAGGCTGCCCAGGCGCACCTGTAGGTCTGTCCAAGCGGCTCTCCCAGGTGTCAGGGCCTGAGCGGAGGGCCTCCAGGTGCTGGCGCAGGGCCTCGAGCTCCGAGCCCAGGCTGGGTCGTGCTGGGTCGAACAGGTTGCCCTCCTCCACCACGCGGTTGAGGCGCTCCAGCAGCTGAGTGACCCTGCACCACCACCAGAGGTCACCCATGGCCCCTGCGGCCGGGGTGGGGGTGGGGGTGGCAGGGGGCAGGGGCACTCACGTGGAGTTGGCGTACTGCAGGAAGCCAAACTCGTCTCTCTGGCCATCAGGACACAGAGACTGCATGACGGGCAGGATGCCAGCAGAGGTGAGAGGTGCTGCTGTGTAGAAGGCTGCAGGGGGTGGTCAGGGCAGGTGAGAGGGCCCGAGGAGTGCGGACAGGAGGGGACAGGGAGAGGAGTCAAGAAAGGGGAGGGAGACGAAGTCCAAATAGAGAAAGTGAGAGAAAGTCAGGGAGGAAAAGCAGCTTCAGGCAGCAGATAGGGGCAGAGGACCAGGCATTCGGGTGCAAATGACCCCAGCAGGTCAGAGGTCAGAGAGTGTCTCTCCATCCCTTCCACACAACTCCCAGGGTATCCCTCATCCCTCAGCCAGCCCAGGCCAAGATGCCTGATGCTTTCCCCAAGGATTCAAGTGTGGCACTGCTTACAGAGCCCAGGGGAGCATGAGGGGCCCCCAGTGGGGAGTGACCTCTGACCTCTCTGGCCAGGTGGTTAGCAAAGTGAATGCAGAAGTGCACAGGGGTCTGAGGGGCAAGCAGCCAGGTGACCTTGCCCCACAGGGCAGAGCCAGGCAACCCCACAGAGAGTCCGATGCCCCCCAGAAGCTTGACATGGGAGCCACCAGGGCCCAGGCGCCCTTCAGGACCCACCACCCCTCATCCCTGTGCACCAGCTATTCCTGACAGTGGGCAGGGGGTTCTGGAGGATGTAGCCAGGCCAGGAGAGGCTGGGGCACTAGGGTTAATGCAAGCAGGGGCAGGGCGTGCTTAGGCCGCACCAGGAGGACTGCTCACTTACAGACTGCATGCAGGCCCAGGAGGAGGACAAGAGACCATGCAGGGGAGGGGCAAAACAGAACAGAGGAGGACAGTGAGGGACAGCCACCATGGCCAGCCCTGTCTTCAAGCCCAGCCGGGTGGCGCGGCCAGGGACCACTCGGGGGAGCAGGTTCACAGACCCCATGGGGGCAGCATGGCAGCTGGGACACACGTGCAGGCATGTGCACCCAGGGAATGCACGTGTGACACGGTGAGGGCTGCCTGTCCCCCACTGCCCACCCAGCTGTGCCCCAAGACCAGCCCTGAGGACACCCACCTTCCTTCACAGAGATGGTCGGTTTCTTCTGCCGAAGCCCCAGCAGAATGAAGAAGAGGACCAGAGGAATGAAGATCTCAAAGGCCAATACCCACTGGAAAGGGCGGGCTGAGTAAGGCTGCCTGTCCCAGGCAGCCTGGCCTCCCGCACGGCCGTCCCCAGGCAGCCTGCTGCAGGCTGGACAGGACAGAGCCCGGTTCTCCCCTCCACAGATGTCTGGCCCTGTCCAGCCCCACATACCGCCCCCTAACAGAGTTTGCCTCTCATTTCTTCAAGGGCCTTTCTGATGTGCGAGAGCATGATGCTGTCTGGCCCAAGCACATCAGTGCTCCCACCCCCTAGCCAAGGTCTGATTTGCCAGCAGGGACAAACCAGCCAGCTTGTGGTCTACTATGACCTGTGCATCTGCCCAGCTCAGCTTCTCCTTCCACACCTTCTCCTGGCTAGGATCTGGAGGTGGGCTGGGGGGCTATCCACAGCTCCCACACTGCCCCAGGGTCAGCCCTCCTCATTGTGACGGCACCATTACACCCTCCTAAAGAGCCCAGGGAGACAAGGCCTGGATAAGGGGAGGCATGGCTCTAGCCCAGGGCCCTGAGCCTCTGGGAAAACCTGCTTAGAGGTCTGACGGCCCTGAGTCCCTGACACAGGGGTGCCCTGTCCTGCTCTGGGCCTGCTCCCTCACCCCGTGTGGCCCAGGTGGGCTTGGCAGCCCCCCCTCCCCACAGGACTCTGTTCAGTCTTCCCAGGACTGCTCCTGCCACCCCAGCAGGGCAGCAAGGTGAGCCCTGGTGGAACGTGCTCTGAGTAGGAAAGGAAGACCAGAAGCAACAGATCCCCAGGCCTCTGGAAAACGGGAGGACTTGCTACAGTTTGTGATATGGCCACCTGTCCTAGTCTGGGGAAGGAAGGTGGATAGCCCCCCCCACCCCCCGCCCAGGTCTTCTCTGAGGACCAAGTTTCCTTCACCCTCACCCCGACCCCAAAACAGACTCCAGAGTCCCCACCCCAGTGGCATTCCATCTGGCCCAGCACCCGAGCTCCCGGCCCCCTAGGGTGAAACAGCCGCTGTTGTTTACTGTGCTTTGACAATAGTGCTCTGTGGTCTGGAACACCCCACTGTGTGTCTGCACCCCACGCCTGCCCCAGTCCGTGCCAGCCTCCACCACCACCACCCCGAGCCAGGATCCAGCCAGCCTAGGGCTAGCCAAGGAGGCACCATGGACACCCACAGGGCTGGGGACAGGCACCTATGCCACACACATGTACCTAGAGCAAGGGTGGCTGCATGCAAGTGGCGGTGCAGGTGGCCAGGGTCATAGCCATGGTACCAGCCCCACCCACACCCGCCCTGCCACTGGGCACCTCCACCGTGTAACTGCAGCAACAGGCCAGGGCTACCTCCTCATTGCTATAGCAACGGCCGCGCAGGAGCTGCTGGGAGGAGGGAAGCCTGCTTGGCGGGCGGGCGGGCAGGCGGCCAGAGGGGCATCTGGTTACAGGCAGGCAGCACAGGTTCGGCCCTACCTGGGAGCCCCACCTGGACACCCCATGGCGGCCTGCAGGGTGGTCAAACCCTAGTCCCTCAGGGGTAGCCCAGCGCCCCCATGGTGTCCCAGGGCCTGAGGGCCCACTCCAGGCCTGAGCCACCTCCTGCTATGTCAAGGGGAGAACAGAGGAGAACTGAACACGAAAGAGCCTCTCAACCCAGCGATGAGGCCACAGCAGCCCCAGGGTCGACCTCTGCCCAGCTCAGGGGACAGGCGAAAGACAGATACAGAGATCTTTGGTTCCTACTCTCCAAACCAAGCTTTCAGGAGGCGCACTCCGACCCCCAGAGAAATGCACAGCCTGCAGGGCAAAATGTCTCTTGGCTAAGCCCACAGGTCTAACTCTGAAGCCCAAGACCCTCCTGGGAAAGTGGGGGGGCCAGCAGGAGTGTGCCAGGCATCTGGCCAGCCCTAGCCCCAGCCCCACGGACAAGCCCAGCAAGGCCTTAGCCCCCGTGAAGGAAGAATTTCGGATTTGTGGGTCTTGGGCCAAGGTCCTCCATACAGCCTACCCAGTTCCTGGTACTGCTGATGCATACATGGGCCCAAGGAGATTCTAGGGAAGACCAACCTAGCAGGTGGGGGCTGCTCCCAGGTGTCTGGCAGTAGACAGCTCCCACCTGTTTGCCAGGTGCCCCACAGGCCACTGCTCCTTCTCTGAGCCTTGAGATCCCCAGGGGATTTAGGAGCCATCATCCCAGCCTCTGCTCCCAGCCCCTGGGGGCTCTTACTGCAAGAACCCTGGGACTAATACTAATGGTGCCCACATTCCAATCCCCTTTCCTCCTCCGAGCCCTGCCCTGGTGTCCCCGGTAACCTGAAATCAGAACCAGGGGGAGCTGCACCAGAGGCCACAGCCCTGATCCATGGGACCCAGTGCCAGCCAGACCCAGGCACGTGGGCAGGGAGTGTACTCAACCCTGGTTCCCCACCAGGCTCAGGTGCCTGGGGGACTCCTGCCAGGCCACAGTAATGACGTCCACCCTGCCCTGTTTGCAGTCCCGGGCTTCTCAATATGCACTTCAAAGCCCTTCTCAAGGAGAGACCCTGGCAAGAGCTCATCAGCCCAATGGGACTCAGAGCCAGGTGGCAAAGGAGCCTCTCAGGCCCCAGGTGGGCCAGAGGATGCTTTGTCCTCAGGCCCCAGATCTGGACCCCAGCCTGCTTGGGGCCTCGTTGTGGAAAATTCCCAGGGCCCATTCAGAAACCCCAGTTGTCCAGGCCTCTCGATGGTCTATGTGCTGCTGTCAGGACATCAGGACAACAGGAGATGCCCCTGCCCTTCCCAGAGCAAGCGTGGCAAGGGCCAGCGTGATGACATCCATACTGACCCAGGCTGGCTTCTGTCCCTGACAGCTGCTGTGGCCCGCACCCTCAGGCCCCCGGCTGCCCCAGACACAGGGCAGAGAGCTGGGGTGCTTGGTACTCACAGCTCCAAACAGCAGGACCTGGCTCCCAGAGGAGGCTGGGGTTGGGGAGGTCAGCCTCAGGAAGGACTGCCCCAAAGGACAAAAGGGTACAGGGATGCAGCCTAACCCATGCTGGCCCAGCAAGGACATTCTCCTTGGTGAGAGAGCAGGAGCAAGGGCCAGCGGACTTGCGGGAAGGGGGAGGAGGAGGAGAAGGAGGAGGAGGAGAAGGAGGAGAAGGAGGAGGAGGAGGAGAAGGAGGAGAAGGAGGAGGAGGAGGAGGAGGAGGAGGAGGAGGAGGAGGAGGAGGATGAGGAGGATGAGGAGGAGGAGGAGGAGGAAGAGGAGCGTCTGCCCAAGGGCAGAAGGGTGGTGCAGGGAGGAAGAGGCAGGGTCCCTGCAGGGACTCCAGGGGGGCTGAGCACAGAAACCAAGGACTTTCATAGTTAGGAAGAGTCCACCATATCAGCCCTCTGTTCGTCTCCGGAACCAGGGCCTCCCGCCACCCCAGGGTCCTGGGGCCGCTCGGCCCCCCTACTCGTGCGGCTGGCCACAAAGCGGGCGCGGCGCGGGGCACCCATCCCGTGACTCAGCCGAGCACCGCGAATGTCAGCGGGCGCGGGCCGCGGCCCGCGGGCCGAGCCCGTCCCCGGAGACCAGAGGCTGCAGCTGGCAAGGGCGGGCCGGGTCCCGCGCCCGCCCGGGGTCTGCGCGCGCCCGGCCCGGCCACACGTGCGCGCGGAAAGCGCGCCGCTGGCCCCAGTGCGCGCGACCTCGGGGTGGGGTGGGGTGGGGGGCAGGCCGGGAGGCGCGCGGGTCGCTCACCGGGCTCCGGCGCTTCAGCGTCACGTTCTTCCAGAGCAGCAGCTGCAGCTGGTGCAGGAAGCCCATGGCGGGGCCGCTCTCCGGCCGCCTTCGCGCCGCGGCCCGCTCCTCTGCGCGCCCCACCGGCCCCGCCGCCCGCCGCGCCGCTCGGCATCGCCCGCGCGGGGCGGGGTCTCGAGCGTCCGGGACCGGCTCGGCGCTGGCTCCGCCCCGGCGGCCGCGGTGACAGCCACTCGCCCCGCCCCCGCTTAAAGGCGCCGCGCCGCGCCGCATCCGGAGACCCCGCCGCGTTGCCAGGCGATTTCTGCAGCTCCACCCCTCCATCGCTCCGGGCGTCGAAGTGACTTGCGCACAGCTTCCCTCTAAACCCCGGACTTAGGCCCTCTAGGGCGCTCGGGGGCCCCTGGCTGGCGCGCAGCAGCCCCTCCCCCCCGTGGAATCCTCACGCAGAGGCGCCCCGAGGGGATGCCGAGGGGGTGCAGCACCTCCACCGGCCCACGCAGCAGTGGACGTCAGAGCCAGGGCTCCGGGGGCCCCAGGGTCACTGCCGGGCTGGAAAGGTGTAGCCGCCCACACGTGGGGACCCGGGGATCCCACCTGTGCAGGGCGGGCAATGTCTGTCCTCAAGTCTTCAAGAATCAGCATCCTGGCCCAACCAGGTGCTTCCTGGTCCCCCGTGTCTTAAGGGAGGGGATGGGCGCTTGTGAGGGGGCTGCAGGGGACTGTCCCACCGTTGTGAGACTTTACTGGGTGCGTCCTGAGTGAGCCACTTGGTGACTGAGTGGCAGGACAGGCCTGGTGGGGCTCAAGCCCAGGACAGCTGATCCCTGCAGGTGGGGTGGACAGAGTGCTTGAGGAAACAGGCTGCCCCCTGGGGTGGGAGCTCACTCTTCTCCCCAGATCCCACCGGCTCTGGCCCCTGCAGATGGGAGTCTGTGGGCAGTGAATTCCGGAGGGCCAGGCTGCAGCTTCCCAGGGTGGCCAGCAGAGGACAGCAGATGGCAGGGGACCCTGGTGGGTGGCTCTGATGGCTTTGCCCCAATCTCAGTCTCCCCACGTGCCCACGGGATGTCCGGTGTCTGGGGTGCACATAGACTGGTCCCTATGCTGGATGGCAGGCTTTGGGGGATTGCAGCTGCCTGCCCCTTCCCAGCTCCTCCTTCCCAGCGTTGCAGGGCAGAGGGTCAGCATGTGCAGCTAGGTCATGGCAGGAAGTCACTGGCAAGCCTTTCCCACAAGCCACTGTCAAGGGAGGGGGCAGCTTCCTGCCTTCTGGTGCAGCCCACCCCCACCGGGGTAGGGACAAATCCTGACCTCTGCCCCAGGGGCTCAGCCCGTTGGGGCCCCCGCCTGTAGCACCAGCTTCTCCTCTCCTCCCCCAACAGGCAGCCTGCCTTCCCTGGGGGGGGGGCTCCCCTGGCTGCCCATGTGGGCAGAGAGAACCCTAGATCACAAACCAGATCCTGTCACACCCCAGACACCCCTGCAGCCTGAAAATGAAATCCCAGGGCCTCCAGCAAGCTTTGAGACCCCAGCCAGGTTTCAGACCTTGGTACCCCCTACTCTGTACCCACCTTGGCCTTTTGGGTGTCAGGGAAGGCCCTTGACTGTCATGCCATTGACTTAGCAGGGGTTGAAGGGAGCTAGGAGCACCGGCCAAGCGGTATGGGAGAGGGTCTCTGGAGCACGGGGCCCAGAGGCCTTGAGGAGAACAGGGCAGTCTGTGTTATAGGGGGGTGAGGTGGCAGGGGGAGGGCAGATAGGCCAACACTCTGCACACATTATTTTGTCCTCTCGTTCTTTATTGATCGCTGCCCCTCCCAGAGTGGACTGCAGGGTGCAAGAAGGCCAGCATCCTGGCTCGCTTGTCACGGTGTCCCCAGGGCCTTGCACAGGTTGGCACACAGGGGCTCCGGCACTGTGCCTGCACATCCCTAGCCAAGGGACCTCAGTGACAGAGCAAGTCCCCCCCAGAGGGCATGCCCCCAGCCCCAGGACCTGGCCTCTGCCCTTTCCCAGCCCAAGTCTGGGAAGAGTTGTTCCACCCGGGGTTTTATCAAGGTGGGGAGGGGGATCCTGAGAGGTCCTGGGGAGCCTGTGTCTTTGATCAACTAGCAACAAGCATCCCCACTAACTCCCGCCCTCACCTTCCCCTCCAAATGCCTGCCCAGCAGCTTCCTTCTCCCGGCAGCCTGCCCAGACCAGCCCACTCCTCCCTTACCCTTGCTTTCCGGCCTCCAACCCCAGCCTCTGTATTAACCTGATGGTTGCCTGTGGGGGCCGGATGCCTGATGGCATCCGGGTTGATTTCAACACCCAGCCTTCCACCCACACCACCAGCGCCCGCCACCCTCCTCTGCCTCCCCCTCTGGCCAGAGCTCAGGCTTGGAACCAGCCCTGGAGGTCCTGGTAGACCTGGCCTCGGGGGAGGTGGGGGTAGTGGGTGCAGATGGCACAGAAGCGCTCCCGCCAGTCCCCAAACAGCCGCACACGGAGCCGGTCTCGCCAGGCGAAATAGCGCCGATAGTGGCTCTCGTTCATGTTAGCCAGGAAGGAGGCCAGCTCTTGGGCTGTGCTGAAGTCGTCCACATGAACAAAGGCGTCAGCTGGTGCAAAGGCCTCGTACGTGGCCCTCGGGGGCCCCAGCACGACAGGGACCGTGCCGGCTGCCAGCGCGTTGCGCCAGAACTTCTCAGTGATGTAGTCTCGATGCTGTGAGTTCTCAAAAGACAGGTAGAAGAGGTACTGGGCCACGGTGGGCAGCAGGCAGTTAGCGCACAAGGGCTGCCTGTTGGCGCGGCCGAACACATCCACCTGCAGGTGAGGCGCCAGCTGCCGGTACACCTGGACACGCCGCTGCCGCTCCTGGAAGTTGCTCACCACCCAGGCTGCCACCCTCTTCTTGGCCGGCAGTGGCGGCGCAGGCCCCCGGTGAGGCTCCAGCTGGCCATAGGGCACGAAGATATCCGAGTCACGCCGGTAGCTTAGCACCCAATTAAAGATCCCACCGAGGCGACCAAGGCCGTGGGTGTGGCTGGGCGACTCCATGGAGACCCACACCCAGGGCTGTCCACGTGGGCGCTTGGCCAGAGGCAGACGGGCCTGCTGGGTCTGCAGCTCTCGGTGGTGGAAAACTACAGCATCTGCACTGGCCAGCAGGCTGTGGTTGGTGCTCAGGTGGCAGTGGGCCACCCCAAAGCTGATGCAGGTGTTGCTGGGAAGCTCTGGGGGCCGGTCGCTGAAGGGCCAGTGCCAGATGAGGATGATGAGTGTGTGCGGGGGCGCAGGGCCTCCGGTGGGGGGTGACCCAAGCAGCCAAAGGAGCCATATGGCAGAAAGCAGGGCGGCTCCGGCCAGGATCCCCAGAGCCCGGAGCCTCCGGGAGAGGCTGTACCCTACACGGGACACAGGAGGAGATGCTGTCTTCCCAGGCTTGCCCCAGGGCCCCATCCTCCCTCCCACACCTCCCTGGGGACCAGACACTAACCGGCACTGTTCATCTGCAGCACCCAGAATCAGTCACCCGGGGATCTCCAATCACAGCAGCCACTAGGCAGAGGTGCCCTGCAATCACAGCTGCACCCTCATGCGCAGCCCAGCCTAGAGGCCTGTCCTTTCATCTGCCTAAGATGAGAGAAATCAGGGTATCTTCCTGCTGCTGCCCCGCCCCTGCCCCCGCCCTGGAGGTGAACTTTGGCATCCACCACCATCCTCACTCCACCTCCCACCCCAGGCCTCCAGTTGCTGGGGCACCATCTGGAGCCCAATATCATGCCCCCCCCCCCCCGCTGGCCTCTGAAGGGGCCTGGGGATGACCTGCTGGGCAGGGACAGAACAAGGCGAGGCCACCCTAGGTGGAGGTGGCCCCCTCCCCAGAAGGATACCCTGGATGTAAGGACCCAGTCCTTGCCCACCCCTCAGGGCACACTTCCCTGGCAGGCGGCACAGAGCCCTAGGCCAGAGCTGCCCTCCCAAGGTGGTGTCACCCACTTCCCCTGCTCAAGGCTTGCTCGGCCACGGCCCCCAGAACCTCATGCCGCAGCTGTGCTGAGCTCGGCCATCTGCCAAGAGGCTGAGGTTTCTCCCTTGGCTTCTAGTTGGGTAGCCCACCCCACCTGCTCCCTGGCAGCTCTAGGACACCTTGTCCTGGAGCCCAGATTCCCAGAGAAGGGGTCTCTGTGCCAGGACCCACATGAGGCCACAACACGTGTCCCAGGCCCAGCCTGAGCCTGGCTGCAGGGGGGCTGCAGGGCCCTTTTGCTTTCTTTCCTCACCCAAAGTCACGTGTCCATAGAAGTCCAGGGTCCTGGCCAGCCTGGGAAGAGGTGGAAATGGGGGCAGGGGCCTGCCCTGGGGGACTCCAGGCCCACAGCCCAGGATGGGGGTGGGGACAGAGAGGGGGCTTTCCAGACTGGAAAGGGGAGGAGACGCTGTGTCCCTGACACTGGCAGGTAGGGGCTGGCGCCTGCTCCAGGAAGGACAAGGCACTCGTCCAGAGGCCCTGTCCTCCCCCACCCCCACCCTTTGAGCAGCCCTGGGGGCCAGGCCTGCAGGTCCAGTTCCTTCCCCTTCTGCTTCAGTTCCTCTGAGCTGGAGAGACCAAATGCCAGTCAGCATTATCAGACTTCCCCAAGCTCTGGCCTGCTCCCCATTCAGCCGAGCTGCTGCCCTATCACTTCCCTTCACCCTGGCTGGACCCTTGCTTGGTCCCAGATGTGGCAGAACAGGGACCGACTCTCACACTCAGCATCTGAAGGCCTCAGGCCGGTGCAATTCTGGAAGGCTCTGAGATGGGTGTCGTGGAAGGAAGAGCATGTGGGAACTACTGGCTGGGTCTGCTGCCCCATGCCATCCTGGGGGCCTTCCACCACCCTGCTATCTCCCATCCTGTTTCACTTCTGGGCACCTGGGGCTGCTGGCCTCCTCCAGCTCCTGCCCTCGGCAAGGACCAGATGGCTACTGGGGTGGAGCCAGGGAGCTGGCAGCAGGCTGATGGTGGAGACAGAGGCAGGCGAGCACAGGAGAGGGGGCAGTTGGCATCTTTGGGGCTCCCCAGCCCCTGCAAAACCTCTGAGCTGTGGCGGGGCTTTGCGCAATACCCAAGGCGGGAAGGGAGGCTGTAGGATCTGGTGGGGACCATCTGGTATGGACAGAGCCACCAGGCCTGACTCCCCGCTAGCGGGCACCAGGTCCTGACCACAGCCAGCAGCTGGGGTTGGCCCACGTCCCTTTGGCAACCCCGACGTTTAGGGAGATGGCCACGGGGCCCCACCCTGGCATCTCTTCCTTGGCAGGGGGACCGCAGAGGAGCCACGCCCTGCCTTCCGGCCTTACTTTAGCCCACCTCTTCTCCCTGGGGCCGGCACCCAGAAGGTGGTAGAAGCATGCGGAAAGGAGCTGATCCTGCTTCTGGCTGCCAGCACCCCTGCCCTTCCTGTTTGCACGGCCAGGGTGGCCGTGGCCCTTGCCACAGGCCTCACCCATACCCACAGACAGCTCCCTTCCTGGGTGGACTCAAGGAGCCTCCCCTTCCTCCACCCTGGGTCCACCGCTCCCTCATCATACATCTGCCACACAGGTTGGCAGCCCTGGGGCCCCTATCGTGGGAACCTGCAGGCTGGCAAATGGGGCCCTGAGATTTGGCCCAGAAACAAGTCAGAATGAAAGGCTCTCTGAGGAAAGCAAAGAAGGTGAGACAACGTGAGTCAAATGGAAAGTGGGGGCCTCACCGTTCCATCTCACACTAGGCCCCGTGACTCACTGGGACACTGGTGGGCACCCAACTCCAGCTCCACCGCCCATGAGTAGCTTGGAATCAGGAACACACTGTTACTCTCTCAGGGCAGCCGCAGGGCCAGCCTCCCCAGGCGGGGCAGGGGAACTGGTGAAGAAACAGCAAACCCAGGGGCCCTGGCCCAGATGGAGGATGGGCCACTGGCCTGCTGACCGCCTCCTCTTGCAGAAACAGCATCCAGAGTGGTGGGGGGAGGCAGACCAGGCCTTAGCCTCCCAGGGGGGTTTGCCTCAGGAAAGAAGGCCAGAGCCCAGCTGTCCATCCGCCCCAGGTGTTATCTTGAGGGAAGCAAAGGTCGGATTGATGCCCAGGTGCCTGTGTGCCCAGAAGGCCCCCTGGTGGCTGTGCCCCAGAGCCACCTGTTTCCTGCAGTGGAGGAAGCCAAGGCTGTGGAGAGGAGTGTGCTTTATTATCGACGACAAGATGAGGTGTGTGGGGGGGGGCGGGATCAGGGAACGCCTTTGGAAGTTGGGTGCAGAGAGGGGCAGGGAGCTGGGGAGCTTCCAGGTTGGGGCTGTAGCAGAAGAGCTGCAGCAGGATGGGCAGCTCCCCTGCCTGGAGGACACGGGTGGAGGCCGGCCGTGCAGCACCTGCTCCCTTCCTTCCCTTCCTGCCTAGGCCCAACCCAGTGGGCATATTCACGTCCTCATGCAAGAGAGGCTGGCGGGACCTCTGTGCCCTGAGCCTGACTTGGGCTCGGCTCTCTCTGTTCCACACACCTGCTCTGGTGGGCGGCACAGCTGGGGTGGGGGTGTTGTAGGGTACTAGGAATTGGGCACCAGCCTAGCCAGTTACCCAGGCTGACAGGAGACTGTGTCTGACCTGCTGGAGAAGAGCACCCTCTCCTGGGGCCTGCAGAGGGACAGGTTCATACCTTGTAGGGTCTTGGCTAAGGAACTACTCTACCCTACGTTCTGTGCCAAGCGTGGCCTTCCCCCCATGGTCTAGCAGGCATGGGGGCATCTCCAAACAGATGAGTGTCACCTCAGGGTCTATGTTGGGCTGCAGGAATGTTACCCTTTGTCACCTATGCTCAGGATGCCAAACCAGGGAAGGTTTGCTAAGGGGCTGAAGCACAGGCGGGCCCTGAGAGCAGAGACCAGATCAGCCTTTTGTGCCAAGGAGGTGGCCCATGGGCAGGGGCTTGGACAGCAGCAGGAGCAGCAGCAGGGGTGTGCTTTCTCTGAGGCTATAGGTGGTGGGGAGGAAGGTCATAGGCCCCTCAAGCAGGACTGGGGTCTCCAGAGTCCCTGTGAAGACAGGGCTTCCCTGGATACCAGGGCCCAGCCTCGGGGCCGCCGACTGTATGTGGGACCTGTGTGAGGAAGCAGGGACTGGCTCTGTCTAAGCTAGCCAGAGGCCAAGGAAGCCAAAGGAGCCCGGTGGGGGGTGGGCTGCCAAGCTGAGCCAGGAGCCAGGCTGAGGGAGCACCCACTACCCAGAGGAGCCCACCCCACCCTGCATCCTCTGGCCTGGACATCATTCCCATTCCTGTCTCATTGCAGCTGCTCCAGAGGGAGACCCTCCTGCCTGAGGCCCTGGGGACTAGGCATGGAGGCTCCTGGGGGCAGGCTGGAGGCCTTGGCGGCTACTCTCTGCCCAGCTCACTCCACAGGAGGTGGGCAAGACCCCAGATGTCAGGGGAACCTCCTGGCCCTAGGCATGTGGGTGCCAGCCGGCCAGCCAGACTGCCTGAGCCGTCTTGAGTGAGGCTGAACAGCTCCACACCCCACATCCTCCATAGATGCCTTCCGGATGGCACAGAGCAGGTGCCAGTGGATACACAATCCTTGGCACCCTGCCCTCACCTCCCACATGTTCCTAGCTCCTCTGCCTTCTGCTGTCTCCCACACTGCTGCACAAAGGGAAACTGAGGCTCCCAGCTGAGAGCCAGCCCAAGGCCACAGCCCGGGATTCAGGGTGGATGGTCCCTGGCCCTAAAGATGTCTTGCTTTAGGACAAGCCACTCGCTCCCAGCTAGGGCAAACCCATTTCCCCAGCGCAGCCCCCCATCTCTGCTTAGGAACCCACCTGTCCCAAATGGGCCTCGTTTTCCCCTCTCCGACCTACCCCCATCTACCCAGGGGCCAGAAGTTCAGTATTCCCTGAACACCCATTCCCAGAAACCAGTATGGGGCTTCTGAATCCAACCCCTGCCCTTCCCAGGCTCAGGTGGCAGACATGTCCATCCCTGCCCTGGATCCACAGCAGGCCCACTGTTCCCTGGGCCCCAGAAATCCCTCCCCACCCAGCCTCTGCACCTTGGATCCTGTAGTGCAACCCCCTGCTCTGCGCCTTCATCTGAAGGGCACTCTTCCTTCCAGCAGCCTCCTTGCTTCAGGGTGGGTGGCAGGGGTGGGCCAAGACCCAGCTCCTGACATTCGGGGTCCCCACCACCTGTCTCTTTAGCTGGCCCACACTGGCCCTCAGATCCCTCTGCCTGCCATGTCCCCCTACCCCACCCCACCCCCTGCCACACACACACATGCTGCAAGAACCCAGAGGCCTCTGTGGTTCCTGGTACAAACCCACACTCAGAGCCTGCATCCTGTTCCTTCCCGCCTTCTAGCCCAGGTGGACAATAGCAGAAATGGAGTCTGGGTGCCCACGGCCAGGTGTCTGTGGGTCCCCACTCCCCTCACAGCCCTGCTCTTTTTAGCATAGGTGGAATGGGAGCTTTGGGGGAGTGACACCAACACCAGACCAGCCTGGCCATGTACTTTACTTCTCCCTTCCCTACTTGAGACAGAGGTATCAGTAGGGGAGAGGCTTAAAGGAGGAAAGGATAGGGGTGATCTGTGTTGGTAGAAAAATGAAGTCTCTTCCCCAGCAGAGGGAGAGAAGGTCCTTCCCAGCAGAAGCAGGGCACAGACATGCACCCCCCAACACCATCTCTGGGCATGCAGGAGGAAGCCCCAGACCTCCCCTACAGGGTCCATGCACCACACCCCAAATGATGGGATGGAGGTCAGTCTCTAGCATGCCAACATGACGGGTTTGAAACGTATTTTAATTGGTTTTGTTTCCAGGATTCCTCATCCATGCCTGGTCTCTAGGGTTCTCCCCAGCCCCTCACTGGGGGTTCAGACTCAAGAGGACAGCTGCAAGACGAAAGAGAAGGTCCCTGACAGAAGGGGGCTGAGTCTCCTTAGTAAGGGGTTCCCGCCCCCGCCCCCACCCCCACCCCACCCTGTGCCCTGGCCCAGCCACAAGCACGCCCACTGTCAGAACATGGTCTCTTTAATGGGACACTCGGAGCCCTGCCCTCCCTGCCCGTGGGCCATGCAGTCCGGGAGAAGGTAGCAGCAGCCTTCAGGTCACTGCGGCAGGGGTGCAGACAGCGAGGAGTGGTCGAACAGCGGGTTCCGGACCTCCATCTCTCCGGTCTGTGAAGGCCGGGGTCAGGTGGGCAGGGGTGGGGGCGCACGGGGAACGACCCCATCCCAGGAGATGGTTAAGTCCCTGCTGGGCTCCACTCCCCCAACCCCTGCCCCAGCCCCTCCCCCCACCCCCCTACCCAGCCACTCCTGCCGCAGGACTCACTGGGGCCAGGCCTGGGCACTCGTACACGGTGAAGTCACCGTCTTCGTTCTCCTCGTCTGAGGACAATGACTCAAGCTCCTTGGGCGGCTCTTTATGCCTGGGTAGGAGGCAGGATGGCTAGGTCCTCCCACCCCCTCCAGGTGCCAGGGCCCCAGACCATCAGAAGGGCTCTGCCCACCTGGGCCCAGAGCAGGGGGGGATGGCCGGTGTAGGGGCCGCGGGTGTTGTGACGGGTGCAGGGATGGGGCGGGGGCGGGGGGCTGCCCAGTGTAGGGGGGTGTACAGGAGCAGGGCAGGGTGCCAGGTGGAGGGAAGGGCTGGGGAGGGTGTTGAGAGCAGGGGTGAAGGTGGAGGTGCCGGGTGCGGGGCGGGTGTTGTGACGGGTGCAGGGGGGCGGGGCGGCCAGTATGGGAGGGGCGGACGGGGTGCGGCCTCTCACCGCTCGAGGCACCGCATCTGCTGCCGCTGGTGCTGGTAGTGGTACATCTCGGCGCTGTGCGCTAGCCTCTGGTCGCCAGGCTGCGGGGAGACGGCAGGGGGGTCAGGGCGCGGCGGCGGGCGCCCGAAGGGCGGGGCGGGGCGGGGCGACGCACCGAGATCCCGGGCGTGGCGGGGGAGCCGGGCGCCTGCGGGGCCGCGTAGTCGGCCTTCTGGGTCAGGCGGATGTCTCGCTGCAGCCTGCGGGGAGTGGAGCCTGAGAGCCGCGGAGACACCGCCCGCCGCCCCGGCCCGCCCGGCCCCCCGCGCTCACCTGCACCAGCACAGAGCGGCCACGGCGAGGGCGGCCGCGCCGGCTACCGAGCTCGCCACGATGAGCACTGCGGGGAGGGGCGCGGTGAGGGAGGGCGGCCTTCGGGGCGGGGCTGCCTCCTGCCCACCGCGACCGGCCGGCCCTACGGCCCTACAGACCTACCGAGGACGAGTCCGTCACCGCGCCCGCCCCGGGGCTCCAAGGGGGAAATGTGCACCGGTACTGACGACACGGGGGGGCCCAAGGAGGTGTGGGGTGTGGGTGCAGGGGTTCCCCCAGTAGAGGAGGTGCCCAGGTTGGGGCCCTGGCGGCGCTCTGAGAGCCCCAGGGTGGCTGCTGCAGAGAGAAGGCAGGTTAGAACACTAGGACCAGCCCAGGGTCAAAGGAGTGGGGAGGCCCAAAGTGGGGCGGCGGGGGCTTGGAGGGGGTCTCACCAGGCTCCAGGTGCTGCTGTCCCTTGTCAGGCTGGGGCTGGGCAGCGAGCACGGGGGGCTGTGGCTCCTGATGGGCCAGCTCCTGGGCCAGGAAGTCAATCTCATCTTCTAATCGGGGCCTGGGCAGACTCTCCCCTGGAGAGGGTGAAGGGCCATCAGGTGGAGAGGCCCCCAGCCCCTCGCAGGCAACACCAGCTGCAGGTGGGCCTTCAGAGCAGGTGCAGCCCATCCAGGAGCCAGACCTCAGGCCCAGGCACCAGTGGTGACCATCGGACCAGGGAGTAGCCTCAAGCCCTGCCATCCTGAGTTGCTGTGTGGTGACAGCTGAGAGCGGTCTTTGTGAGCAGCAGCTTTCCCAGGAACGTGGGGGCAGCAGCAAGGGAGTGGAGGTGTTAGCGGAATGTGCAGAGGCCAGGAGAAGGGAAGGGGTGCCCCCACCCTACCTGCTACCCATGCATCACTCCATGGCTTCTCTACCAAGATAGGCAGTGACTCCTCAAGGAACGGGGAGAGGCCCCATTCTGCGCGCGCGCGCACACACACACACACACACACACACACCAGCCAATCAGTAGGAACTGAGGGCAGCTGTTGGGACCGGGCTGGTGGCTGGGCCTCCACCCCCACCCGGACCACGTGCCCCATAGTACAGATACTCTGCACAGCATGGAAGGAGCAGAGCACCTGCCACCTTCTGAAGCAGACCTGCACACGTCAATTCCCGGCCTCCCTCACTGCCAGGAATGTGTTCCTCCAAGAAGGTCCTCCTGCCCCACCAGACTTCAGCACCCCCAGCATCCCTCTGTAATGCCCCATCACACCTGAAGTCATTCGGCACCTGGCTGGCTGTCCAGCATTCTGGGCCAAGATCGCCAGGTGAGGCACATGGATTGCACAGGATGAGTGAGCCATGGAGAAAGAGGGCGTACGTGGCAAGGAGGCCAGGCAGCAATTGGGGAACTCTGATTTCTCTTCTGGGATCACCTCAGCATTTCACACTGGACACCCTTGCCCTGGTAGGGAATAACTGCCCCAACCCTCAGCCTGATGCCAGGCTCTGAGATGGTGCTATTTGGAAAGATCACCAGGCCACTTGGAGACATAAGAGTCTCCAGTACCCAAGGAAGCCCAGGGGACCTAGGAGGTGAGGCTGAGTGGCAAACGTATGAGGGCAGGGGATGGGGGGAAGACACCCTTCTCTCCCATACCCACAGGCCGGCGCATCCTGGGCACACAGAGCCCTTGTGGGTCTTCCTGGAAGGGCTGAAGGCAGGGCCCACAGACATGCGCGCCTGGGGGGCACCGTGCCCGCCTCTTCAGGGCACAGTCCAGGCTCCCAGGACAGGCAGCTGCATCTAGGAAGGAAGCAGAAGGCAGAGCTGGATCACCGCCCTGGTCAGCTTAGCCCCTGCATGGAGGCGGTACTGCCCTGGCCCCCCTCCCCCACACAGTTGACCCAGGCTGGCCTGGCTCCGGCCATTGTTCTGGGCAGGCCCTTCCTCCCAAGAGCCAGAGATCAGGACCAGGAAGACAAGCCTTCCCAACACTTATCGGAACTCTCCTGCCCCACCCACTCCCCAGAGTTCTACCTCCAGGCCTGAGTCAGCCCTAGACGGAACTGCCCCTTACCGTCTGGGGAACACTAGCTCTCCCAGCCGGGGCCAGGCAGCCCTCTAGGTCCTGCCTCTGGTCTCAGCATGCCCCAAGCAGGCCCTAACCCCTCTATCCAGGCTGGGAGCCCTAGAAAGTGGGGCCACCCACCTCTCTCACCACATCAGGGCTGCCCTACAAGTCCCATGTGTCATCCCACAGCCCTAGGGCAGAGCTGGAAGCCGAGGGCCCTGCAAGTGCCTACAGCCCTAGGCATAGATGGAAGATGGTCACTCTCCCTGTGTCTGGTCTCTGAAGCACAGAGAAGCTGGGTTGGGGAGACCTAGATTGGGATCAGCAAGCCATACTTGCCTGAGATACAGAAGCCAGACCAGGGTCACCCCTGCAGTCACACTGCCAGGGACTGGGGAGTCCCTGGGACTTTGGGCCCTAACTACGGTGTCCTGTATAGATGGCCAGTGGGTCCCATCCTGATGCTGGGGGACAGAAAGCAGTAGCCCTCCAGCCCTCAGTTTCCCTTCTGGGACACAGAAGGCAAGTTGCCTCAAAGTTAGGGAATGCCCTAAGGCCTGGTACACTGGCCCCAGTTATGGGACAGCAGAGCTAGAGGACCCAGGGAGATACCCAACAGTACTGTCAATCCTGGTTGAGGAGACTGGGATGGGGTATATCTGGAGGACCAGACTATTCCTCTTGGCCTAGCCCCCACCCCCCATGGCAGGAGGGCCACTGGGGCCCAAGGTACTCGGAGGATCAAGGAGTGCTGGGCTCTGTCCTTCTCCAGACCTTGGCTGGCCTGACTTGGTTTCCTTGGTAACCTGACACTCCCAGCCTCCTCTCTGAAGGTAGAGCATTCCAGCAGCCCTTGCAGCAGGCAGACTCCCATCCAGGGGACCCCCACCCTATACCACCTGGGTCAGCAGGCGCCAGTATCAGAGAGCCAGCCTGGGGCGTAGGCTGGTTAAATGTTAAGCCTGTGCCAGCACATCACTCTGGACCCCACCCACCAGTTGGGTGCCTGGGGAGCCAGACAGTCCCTCTCCTGGTGCTGAGACCGCAGAGTGCCCAGGCCAAGGGTAGAGGCCTCAAGCACAAAGCTGCTTCCAGGGTCTGGGTTCCAGAGGCCTCCAGACATTCCCGGTTCCCCAGCCTAGGAAGACAGGGCTGCCACCCAGCTAATGCTGAGGAAGTCTCCCCTCCAGCCTGGGCGTGCAGGAAGAGATCTCCGGAATAGCGGCACCACACCCTGCATCTGGGAGCAGCTGGGATGTCACCAGCCCACCCCAGGGGCTTAGCACACAGGCTACACTTCATTTCCTCAGGAGGCCCCACCCTGCATGCCCTAGAGCCAGGTTCTCTGCAAGCAGCCTTCATTATTGCTGGCCAGCCCCACTCTCCCGCTCTCCGGCTTCCTGTCCACGGGTGCTAAGCCCAGGAGGAAGCCTGCCCTGATGTGGCTTCTAGAGGCCACGCACACAGAACCACAAGGCCCAGGCTGGCATCCCAGCTAGGCCACATAGCTTCTTTGTACCTCAGTTTCCCCATCTGTAAAATGGGCTAAAAATAGCCAGTAGTGAGTGAATGCATGAGCACAGTCTCCCAGTTCGGCCCTGGGCTGGGATGCGTTTTCCATCCTGGGTTCCTGAAGACCTTCCCGCCTGGAGCCCCGGGGCCCATCTGGGAAGCAGGGAGGGTCTCCCAGGTCTGTGGGCTTCTCAAGCTCTGCCCTACCACCAAGAGGGCCCCCCAGGGCATTACCTCCTGCCCCCACTGGAGCCCGAACAAGCACCTAAGCCTGGGACAATTCAGCCCCCACCCCCACCCCCGCCCCCACCAACGGCAGCAAAGCAAGGTTCGTGCCCAACACCACCTGAGGCCTGGGGACAGGCAGCCCAGCACCGCGACCCCGACCCCAGGACAGACGCTAGCAGCGAGGCCGCCAGACCCCTGGGGCCTCGCCGGCGCCCACGGAGCCCGGGAAGTGCACACGCACGGACGCGCGGACAGGCAGCCGGCGGCGGGCCCACCCGGACGGATCCGTCCTCAGACACAGACACAGCACCGGCCCAGGACCCAGAGACAAAGACAGGACGAGCGTGAACTTCAGGGTCGCCGCCAGGAGCCCCAGAGAAGGCCCGTGGAGCGAGCGGAGCCCTTCGGCGGCCGGGGCGCCGCGCCCTCCGGGCCAAGCCTGTTTACCGCCTCTCGGGCGAGGCGGGGCCCGCGGCGAGGGCGGCGGCGGGCAGGGCGAGGGCGCCGCGCAGCTCCGCGATCCCAGGCCGCTCTCGCTCACCCGGGCGGCCGGCGGAGGCCCCGCGCAGGGCCGCGCCGAGGACGAGGCCGCAGAGCAGCAGCCGCAGCAGCCGCAGGTGTCGCGGGGAGGGCGGAGGGACGGGTGTCGCCATCCTTCAGCGCCGCCGCCGGGGCAGCATGGCACCGCGCGGCCCGGGGCTCGGCGCGGGCGGCGGGCGCCGCGTCCGGGGGGAGGCGGCGGCGGCGGCGGCGGCGGCGGCGGAGGGGGCGGAGGTGGAGGCGGAGGAGGAAAGGAGGCGGCGGCGCTGACGCTGCGGCAGAGGATCCGGGATCCAGGCGCGGCGGCGGGAGGCTCTCAGGGACTGCGCCTGCGCGCTCCACCTGAGGGGGCGGGCCGGCGTCTCCAGGTTGCGCCCCCTCCCCCCTCCTCCCCAGCGCTCCAGGCCACCGGGAGCCTCGACTTCTGCGGCCTCTGTGGCTGGGGACCTCTGTTCTCCTCAGGCCCGGCTAGGCTTGGGTGGGCCTCCCCGGGACACACTTCCCTCGAGTCCCCACTCTGTCGCCAGTTTCCACGCAGCCACCACCCCGCTTGGGGCAGGGGACCTGTCCCGGGCCTGGAGGCGCTAGCCCCAGGAGCACGGGGATACCCGGCACACACTGATGGACAGCTGCGTCCAAAGACGCACCTGGGCGCTCAGAGACACCTGGTAAAGGCAAACACACGCCTGGAACGAGGCCGGTGCTGGTGAACACTAAGGTTGGAATGGGGCGGCTGCGCTCAGGGAGGCCACCAGGGGGCAAGAGTGACCTGGAGCGGCTGGTGAGGGACGGCTGGGAGCTGTCCACGGTCCCTGGGTGACAGCCTTCAGCTCCGGGAGGCCTCAGGACCACAGGCACCTATGGATGCACCCCCTTGCACTGTACCTGTTGCTCCAGAGAGCACACCCACGCATTCCACCTGGGAAACCTCCTTCTGCCTCACCTCACACCCCAGGCTTCCCCTCAGAGCCCCGAAGACAGGGCCGGCTGCCCTCAGGGTTGTGGATGGCTGGAAACCTCGCAGAAGGTGGAGATGTGTGAGTGAAGCTAGCACAGCCATTCTCCCCTCAGGGTGCTGTCCATCATGTCTGTGCTCACTTTCTAGAAAGGCTGAGGAGCAGGAAGACAGAGTAAAACCGTGCCTTCTCGCGCAGGAAACCAGTGCTTGGGGAGGAGGCTGCGGGAGCAGCAGGTGGAGGAAACTGGCATGTCTTGGAGATGCAGAAGGCCATACCCAGGCAGGAGGGAGCTGTGCCTCAGTGTCAGGGCACCTGGGGTTTACGCTGGCTCCTCTCACTGTTCTCTGAGCAATGGGGCCCTGCACCACCCTGGTCCTCATCTCAGCAGCCCCCCAGCACCACTTCCTGCCAAGGGTCTGCCCTGTCCCCCAGTCCCTTCCAGCAGACTGCTCTAGACAGCTGCCCTGCCCAGGACCCTCACTTCCACCATCTCTCCACTCTCTGCCCTCACCCCCAGGCCAGCTCTAGGCCAGGGCCCAGTTGCCAGTCTTGGTTGGGTCACTGATGCCGATCTGGAGGGGCTGCAGGGCCCTGCTGGCCAGAGAAGACTCAAGAGACTCTGGGACTCTTGGGCCAGCCGTGGAGGAGAGCAGGATCTTCACTGATCCATGTCTGGGCCCAGAGAGGAAGGAAGGAGGAAGAGCCTGGGGCCACCCTTAGGACTAGCCAGGGCTCGTCCTGGCCAGCTCAGCTGTGGGGAGGGAGGACAGGCAGTGGCTCAGGCGCCCCACCCTATGAATGTTCTCTGCTGCTCTAGAAAGTTTTTATTATAAAATGTTCACAAGTAGCCGCTGTGTTCCCAGATCGTGGGCCTGACCATCCTCCTCCTGCAGACGCAGACCCCGGAGAGTGCGGGGGCTCCCAGGGCCTAACTCACTGAAGTTGTGGGCTGAGGGCTGCGGGGTGTCTGGGTCCTGGGTGCCAGGAAGGGGGGTGCAGGAGACCGGGCAGGCTTGGGGAGGCTGCAGGGAGCTGGCCAGGCCTAGATTCACTGCTCTTCACCCACTTGGGCCCCTGTGGGCTGCACGCCAGCATCCCTGGCTCAGTGGGGGTGGCACTGGGGGGCAGAGGTGCTGCGGGTGTGTGGAGTATGGTGAGGGCACCGGGGGTAGGAGTGGAGCGGCGACAGGCCAGAGCCACCAGCGTGGCCCTAGATGGTACTGGACAACTTGGCAGCGCGCACCCGACGCAGCAGCAGGACAGCAGCGGCCAGCAGGATGGCAGCGCAGAGCAGGACCAGGGCCACCCAGGCGCTGAAGTCTGTGCCCTTGCGCATTCCCGGTGGCTCAGCGGGGATCAGGTTGGTCAGGTTCAGCATGTAGCCAAGCGCCCAGCCCACCGTGGTATCCCCGGCCTGTGGGCGACCCGCAGACCTCAGCTACTCCATACAGCTCCAAAGGCCCCGCCCCTCAGTGCCCTGCCGACCACAGGCTCCCACCTTCTTCTGGAAGGTTACCCCACGGAAGGCATGCTCCTGGAAGCCATAGCCCTGGCTCAGCAGCTGCTGCACGAATGTGGCCACCGCACAGTAGTCAGGCAGGCGGGCCTGCTCCCCGGGGACCCGGGCCTGCAGCTGGGACATGAAGGGAACATTGTTGGGCCAGGGACCACTGGGAGGTCTCAGCCCAGAGGATAGGTGACCCTACCCCAGCACAGTCCCCCAGAGGCCAGCCCCTGGTGGAAATTTCCCTCCAGGACCAGCAGTGTGACCGCCGATGGCAGTGGGCACCCCTGCCTTGGAGGTGGACCTCAGGGAGACCCCAGGGACAGCCACCCAGGAAGCAGCAGGCCAGCAGCAACCGTGTGTGAGGTCAGGGGCACAGAAGCACCAGACCTTCAGTGTGGACCTTGGGCTAACCTTTTGCCCCCCACCTCTCCACTCCCCCACGTCTGCCTGAGACTAGACTTGGAGAAAACAGGATGGGCCTTTGCCACCACCAGAGCCCTGAGACAGTGTTTCTCGCAAGGTTTGGCAGGCACCCCATGCTCCACCTGTGAAAACACCGCTTCCCTTACTTGGCAGGTGTCTAACTATAGCGGCAGAAGCCAGAAACCTGCAAGTTGTCTTCAAAGCCTCACTCCCCTGCCCCTAAGCTCTGCTATTCCTATTCACCCCACTTCACCCCATGCGCCCTGCTGCAGTAGGGCCTTTGCTCTTCCCTCTGTCCTCCCAATCTAGGTTCTGGGCCTCAGGGCAGCCCAATGCTGTCCAGGCCCCTTGGCACAGCCCCAGCAGGGCACGGGTAGGGCTTACCTCACTCCATGTCTGGTTGCAGATGGTGACAACCGCAACTTCTAGCTGCTGCAGGGTCTCCACAGGCAGCCCCATCACGGTCCTCAGGAAGTCCACAGTGTAGAAGAAGGCAGAGAAGGCCTGCGAGGAGGGGACAGCCATACCTAGGACAGACCCCACCCACAACAGGGCACCCGCCCCCAGCCCCAGACCCTCACTCACGATGAAGTTCCCAGCCACAGGGGGCTGGAATATGCCATTGAAGGAGCATTGGGAGAAGTGGCAGGAGGAGAAATTGAAGAGCTCCAAGATGAGGCCACGGCAGAGGGCGGGGTCACTGGTCCCCGACAAGTTGACCCTGGTACTGCCAGTGAAGGTCTGGGGCCACTGGGCCGCAGTGCACGGAGACTCATACACGTCTTGAAGGAGCACTTGGCTCGAATAGCCCCTCGGCCAGCAAGGGTGGAAGCCATAGGTCTGGGGGGAATGCAGGGGTGCGTGAGGCATCACCCCTACACCAAGCACTGCTGCCACCCCCAGCCCAGGACCCCTGAGAGCCCCCCAGAGGACCCGCCTGAGGAATCTCCCATAAGTCCCACTTTGGCGGCATCACTTCTGTGCTCAGGGGCAGTCCACAGCTCCCCATCATCTGATGGACAAAACCCAACCCCCGGCCAGGCACCCCTGGCCTCTGGATGCCTGGCCCTGGGCCTCCCTTCCCCCTAGCCAGGCACTCACTAGACCCACCCCCACCACGTGGCTTTTGTGTGTGCAAGATCCTTGTGCATCTGTCCTGCCAGCTGAGTAAAGCCCAGCTTTGGTTCCCAGAGTGGCCATCCTCAGTCCAGGCTCCACTCTGGACTCTTGGGTCCTCCCATCCCTTCTCACCCCCCTCCCCCGAGGAGGGCACAGTGGGAGCAGGTGGGCCAGGGGTGGTGAGGCACCTGTAGTGCACCAGCCAGCAGCCTCAGGAGGACCTGGTCACGGCCATAGCAGAGGAAGCTGTGGGTGTAGACACGGTAGTGCTGGCCGTAGAGCCGGAGCTGGACCTCATTGGTGGGATCCTCAGCTGGGCCGGCCATCTCGAAGGTGATCTGAGTGGAGGCGCCCCCTAGGTCCATGGCCCCCAGAGTCCCCTTCCTTGGCTGGAACCACTGGCCCACCCAGCCATACTGTGGGGAGTGGAGGTTGGAGTCAGCCAGTGGGTGGGCTGCGCGCCCCCTGGCTCACTGGGCTGGCCAGCAGGCCCACCTTGATGAAGTTCTCCAGCAGGTAGTTGGCGGTCACCCAACCAAACACACCCTCGTCTTGGCCCGAGAGGATGTGGGCGCCACGGAAATCAAAGGGATACTGGGTCAGCGTCTGGGTCACAGCCGCAAGCACATTGGCCGAGGCCTCTGGACTGGTCAGTCTGGAACACAGGGAGGACTCTGAGGGGCGTCCTCCCCAAGTAGCCAAGGTCCTGCGGCTGGGTGACATCGTGTCTGCCCAAGGCCACTGCTGAGGGTGTGTGGGGGGCCACCCTGTGCTGAGGCTCTTGTAGA
This sequence comes from Vulpes vulpes, assembly GCF_048418805.1. Lineage (NCBI taxonomy): Eukaryota > Metazoa > Chordata > Mammalia > Carnivora > Canidae > Vulpes > Vulpes vulpes. Next base: position 48,458,274 of record NC_132781.1, on the reverse strand, counting down.
AGTCAGGCAGGTCAGGGGGTGGGCACACTCACTTGAGCAGGCGCATGCCTGCTGTGGCTCCCAGGTAGAGGGGCGTGCCCACATGTCTCTCTCTGGGAACCTCCTGAAGTGCCTGGTCCAAGCATTCAACCAGGCTCTGGCCAGCCCTGGAAGGGTTGTCTGCGTAGCTGGAGATGCCCCCTCCTAGAGGGAGACGGAAATCGGCCCCAGCCTGACAGCAGCCCCTGGGTAAGCCATGGGCCAGGAGGCTCCCGAACCAGGTGGCAGCTTAAACACACCTTCCCAGCTCAAGCCCTCAGAGACAAAGGGACCCACCTGCCTGTGGGCCACCCAGTCCCTGAGGCTGCTGCCTGCCCCTGGGTGTGCACACAGGTGCCAGGATAAAGCACTAGGCATTGTCAATACAGCTTAGCCTCCTAAAGGGCTTTCCTGGGCGTGCCAATCTTGGGCTGAGAAAGGCCCATGTCGCCCAGTCACCACCTGGGGCTTACTTTCTAGAATGAACTGCCCTCAGCCTCTCTTTTTTTGTTTTGTTTTGTTTTGTTTTCAGCCTCTCTTTTGGAAGCTCCTGTAGCTCCCTCCTGGAGCAGTCCCCAGTGGCATCAAGCAAAGGGGGCATCATGACCTCGGAGGCTAAGGCAGGGAGGGCCCTGGAGCCCCTACGATGAGGGGTGCCCAGTGCTCAGGGGATCTTACCGTGCACCTCACAGGAGCTGTGCTGGCCCACGATGCCTGTGTCATTCTCTTTGTCTGCAGGCCACTTGTAGATGAACATGGATGTGTGAGAAGAGCCAGCGTCCAGGACAATGCCATACTGGGGGAGGGGAGGGGAGTGGGGGTCAGCCGTGGAGGTGGGGTCCGGGGCCTGAGGCCATGTCCTTTGCTCCCTCCAGCTCTCTACCCCACCCCACCCCACCCTGTGGCAAGGTTGGAACCCCAGAATGAAGTACTGGGGCTCAGGCAGCAGGGACAAGCAAAGAAACACAGTTTGGGTGGGGAGAGAATAGGGACCGGGTTGATGGCCAGCAGCCTTTTCTTTTCTGACTACAGGAACCTTCCTGGCAAGGGCAGGCTGAGGGGTTCTGTCAGGGTCAGAAGGGTCTTGGGACCACCCTTAGAACCCTGTCCCCCAAAAATAAATTAAAAAAAAAAAGGAACCCTGTCCCAAGGATGTGAGGTCCCCAGGTTCTGAAAGAGAACCCCAGCTGCAGGAACCCCCTCCACCCAACTCTTTCTTCCTCCTTTCTGTCCCCACGTCTCTGACCTGAGCCCAACCTCAGGGGGCCCTAGAGACACCCCTTCCCTGAGCCTCAAAGGCAGCACCAGTGAGAGCTGGGTCCTGCCCAGCTGCGGGGCCACATGGGCCTTCCCTGTGATTGCAAGAAGGGCCGGGATCCCAACAGTGAGAACCCCCTGGAGAACATGCCCTTCTGAGCCCGTTAACAGGCCACTCCCGCCTTCTTCCCCACCCTGGGGACTGCCCCATCAGCTGGTCAGGCCCCACCAGCCCCAGCCCCCTAGTCCTCCCCTTGGCTACAGGGCACAGGGCAACCTGTCCTCCCCTTGGCTACAGGGCATGCCTGCAACCTCCTATCCTGGGCTCCTGGAGCTTAGAGCTCCAACATGCCCATGCCCCTTCACACAAGTCCAGTAAGAGGTCAAGACCCGCTTGGGCCTCCCCAACTCCAACTCCTTTAGGAGCAACCTGGGGCACCCTGCCTGGTGGCTCAAAGGGCACCCCGCCACTGTTAGGACTTCCAGGAGGGTGGGGAGGAGTCCCTGGGCCCCCACGCCTGTGGCACCTCGTCTGGAGCCTGGAGCAGATGCGTCCCCGTCCCCGGAGCGCGCGGGGCGGGGGACCCTGGTCCAGCCGCAGCCTGGGGCACCCAGGGCTGTATCTGAGGAGCGGAGAGGCAGCCCCCACCTCCCGACCCGGCCCCGCCCCCGCCCGCGCGGGCTCTGCTGCGGCCACGGGGAGCGGGGCGGGAGCGGGGGTTCCCCGGCCCGGGTGGACATCGGGCTGCCACGCGGGCGCAGCCTGGCCCCGCTGGGCTCCAAGCCTCCGGGGGCCGCGACCCCGCCCGCTGCCGGCCCACGCACCTTGAGGGCGGGCGGCTCCCGGACGTCGCGGGTGGGGACGCACAGCAGCAGGAGCCCGGCGAGGCCGGCCGCAGCCAGTAGCAACGGGGGCAGCAGCGACAGCACCTTCCCCGCCATGGGCCTGCGCGGGCGGACGAGGCGGCGGCCGAGAGGCTGCGGGGCGCTGGAGGCCGAGGGCCGGGGCGCGGGCCGGGTAGGCGCTGGGGCGGAGCGCGGACGGGCACGGTCCACGGCTGGCCACGCCCACTGGCCGCCCGGGACCGCCCAGGGCTGCCCGCCCGCCTGGCGACCTCCCGGCCAGCCCCGCAGGTGAGAGAAGCTGCGGCAGATCCCATCCTCCCCACCCACTCCTGCGCGCCCTTCCAGGCGCCCACCCTGTTTCTTCCTGGCCGCCCCGGCCCGCCAGGAGCCTCATACCCCCGGCCCTGTCCCCCTGCCACTAGCGCTGGCCACCCGGGGCTGCCTGTGGACACGCGGGCATCCCTGGGGCAGAGGTAGGGAGGGAGCCCCAGCCCTGTCCAGGGGAGTCCTTGGGCTCATTGGCAGGAGGCCTACGTGGAAGGATGGGCTGCGCTGGCCCCTAGACAACCTTGTTCAGAGGGCCAGGTGGCTGGAGTGGCCAGCTTTTCCCTGGCCTGGTCCTGAAAGAAGGAGGCACTGCTAGTGACAGGAACCATGTGGGGTCCCAACTGGATCCCTGCCATACCCTCAAAGCAGTAAAGGGCCAGCCGGTCAGTGGTGCACACCCAGCCCTAGGCTGCATGGCAGGTTGCTGCAAGTGTAGGGTCAGACCCTGGGGACACCAAGCTCATCCTGGTAGGGCCTACCCTTCAACCTGGGGGGTGCTGGGAGCTCAGAGCTGAGCAGCCAAACAGCACAATGCCAGAACTACCTTACACAGCCCTGGTCCCAAGGTGACAGGTGAGGATGCAGGTAGAGAAAGGGGCAAGATGGCCACAGTCACACCGAGCTGAAAAAAGAAAACCCCAGGTCGTGTGGAGCAGGCCCTGCCTCCTGGCTCAGAGCCTGGCCCATCCTTGATGCTCCCTTCACCTGGGGAGGAGGGTGCCTGGAGCCTGGACTGGGGAGTCGGGAGTGAGGGGAGCAGGAGGAGGGTCTCCTGTGCACAGATCAAGGAGGAAAGGGAGAAGGTGCCCTAGAGCTGGTCGGCAGCTCACAGGTCCCTGGATGCCAGCTGGGATGGCCAAGGTGAGTACTTGGCCAGCCCCAGACCTCAGCTCTGCCCTTGATCTCAGAAAATGTCTGGCCTCTATGCTTTGACTCCCCACGCACCCTGTGTGCCAGACTGGCCAAGCATCTCTCCTTTTCCTGGCCAGGGGCCACCCCCACTTCGTGCCCTGGGCAAAAGAGGAATTCCACCAACCAAGCATCCCTGGGGCCGTGTAACAGCACGGAGCCATGTGGTAAACCCACCCAGGAGGGCCAGGGACTGGGGGCAGGGAGGTGGGGGGCCAAGAGGGTGGCCTTTGGTGGGGGCAGGGTCTGGGCAGCACTCTGGCTGGCTGGAACCGGCAGAGACAATTGGGCTGGGAGGCTGTCCAGGCTGAGGGTCTGGTGTCACAGGCCCAGCAAAGAGGCCTTTCTTTCAGCTTTGGACCCCAACAACAGAAAGGGTGGGAGCACCAGAGATGGCTCAGCTTCCTCACAGCCCTAGCTGGCAGGGCCCCAGCAGAGTCTCTGGGTGTGGCCAGCACAGGGCTCCAGGCCCGGTTCACCAACACCCCTCCCCCTCCTTCTAGGCCTTTCTTCCTTGGGCAAAGTTCAGAGGAGGGAGAGGCCTACAGATGAGCTTGAAAAGAAAGAGACAAACAAATGAACGTGGCCCACAGGGAGCCCAGTGCGAGAGAGAGGGCAGAGGGCTCCCTGCAGGCCCGCCCACCCGTGTGGTTCCCGCCCCCATGCCACATCCCACTAAGCCCAAGCAGGGCCTCCCAGATGTTCTGGTTGGTCCTTGGACAGGACGTACCAGCCACCAGAGGATGGGGCCAGGGTAGCGGAGGCCTGGACGTGGAGGCCTGGACGCGTGGCCCAGGGCCCAGATTAGTCCCAGAAGAGAGGGAAGGCAGGGAACAGGGAACAGCCAGGGCAAAGCCTGGGAGTGCCTTCTCTCAGAGACAGAAGGGGTGGCAACATCCTTCCTTGGTGCAGAGACACCCTTCTTTCCAGGAGTGGAAGGTGGGGGGTGGGAAGGGAGGCACACGAGAGGAGAGTTTCTGTGTAGAAGGGGCCTCCAGGAACCCCGGGGGTGACTGGGGTTAGGAGGCCTCCAGATGTGTGGCACATGGCTTGGCCCTGGATCCTGGCAGAGGAACCACTTGCAGGGAGGTGCGGGAAGGGGGGTCCTCAGTGCCTCCTCCCCCACAGGAGCCAGACCACCCGGGTGGGGGGCATTCGCTGGGATATGGGCTAAGTCTGCCTCACTCTCCTCAATGGGAGCCACAGCATCTTGCGCCTGAAACATCTTAACCCGTAAAGGCCTTCACTCTGTTGACCTTAAAAATAAGACAGCCTAGGGGATCCCTGGATGGTCAGCGGTTTAGCACCTGCCTTTGGCCAGGGCGTGATCCTGTAGTCCCAGGATCGAGTCACACATCAGGCTTCCTGCGTGGAGCCTGCTCCTACCCTCTGCCTGTGTCTCTGCCTCTCTCTCTCTCTCTCTGTGTGTCTCTCATGAATAAATAAATAAAATCTTAAAAAAAAAAAAAAAAGACAGCCTAGGGCACCTGAGCCACTCAGCGGTTGGGCGTCTGCCTTTGGCTCAGGGTGTGATCGCGGGGTCCTGGGATCAAGTCCTGCATCAGGCTCCCTGCAGGGAGCCTGCTTCTCCCTCTGCCTGTGTCTCTGCCTCTCTCTGTGTGTCTCTCATGAATAAATAAATAAAACCTTAAAAAAAAAGAAAAACTAACTAAAGTTAACTTACCACATGTAATGACTAGTTATTTTGTGTGTCACCCTGGCTGGGTGCCCAGACATTTGGTCAAACCCCTATCTGGATGTTGTTGGGAAGGTAAGCATTCGATGTGATGAACGTTAACATCAGTAGACTCTGCGTCAAGCAGATCACCCTCCAGAATGTGGGTGGGCCACATCCAATCAGTTTAAGGCCTTAAAAGAGTAGAGCCCCTCAAAGAGGAAGGGTTTGTGGCCATAGATGCCGTTTGGACTCAAGACTACAACATGGAATCTCCACCCCCACCCCACTGAGCCTCCAACCTGCTGATCTGACCTGCAGACTTCAGACTTGCCAGTTCTTCAAAATGCATCTTTCCCTCTCCCTCCATATACACACAGAGCCTGTATGAAGCAACCATTCTTGGGCATTTTCCCAGATACATAAAGACACTTTCATGCAGGAACATGCACATAGATGTTTATGGCAGCTGTATTGGTAATAGCCCCAAACTAGAAACTACCCAGATGCCTTGGGAGACTGGTTGCACAAACTATGGTCCATCCACACCCTTGGATACAATTCAGCAATGAAAGGAAGGAGCTACTGATACACTCACCCATGTGGGTGAACCTCAGGGAACCTGCTGAGTGGTAAAAGCCAATCTCAGAGTTTCAGAAACACGATGCAGAAGCACTTGTAACAAAACATAATCAGAGGTGGATGTGGCTGGAAAGGGGTCATGTGAGGGTATCTGATGGTTTAGTTGGGTCTCTTGGTTAAGGTTGTTAAGTGTGGCTGTGCATGTGAAGAGAGCCGCACACGCGCACACACAGAGAAGTTACCGCATACAGAACCAGTGAAGTCCAAGCGAGCATCTGCGATGGCACCAGGGTCCGGGTGTTGGCATTGCTACTGCACTGCGTGGGTGTGTGGGATGCCTGCATTGGAGGCACTGAACCTCCACGTATGATTCTTCATCTTCTCTCCGAGATGAATATACATACACATGGAGACTGTCAGAACAATAAAGGAAAATCAGTGAACCCCCCCCCCCCATCACAGCTGGAGATGCTAATAAAATATCAGGCCTGAGTTTTACAGGCAAGTTCTACACATTGGTCATGGAAGACGTAGTCCAAATGGTATGTAAATTTTTCCCAAGGAAAATGTTATGATGCCAGTACAACCTTGATATCCAGATCAGAGAGGGACTTCACAGCCTAAGTACAGTCTGATCCCATCCCAACAACACCCCTAGCCTTGGTTCCTCGGTGAGTTCGCAGGCTCAGGGCTTGGCGGAGGGCAGAGGGGGTACTGCAGGCATGTCCAGCAAAGGAAGGAGAGGAGTCCTAATTTACGGGGAAGGAGGAGGAAGTGCAATTGGTCCCCGCACCCAGGTTGGCTGAAGGTCAGCAGGAGCCTCAGTGATAGACTTGGGTGAAGTGCGGGGGACGATTTCTTCCAGGAGGGGCAGAGGCCATCCCTCCCTGGTAGGGCCCCGTTGAGAGGCTGTGGGCTCTGTGATGGGGCTTCCTCCTGGGGGTACTGCTCCCCACTCTGGGCCATGGCCCCATGTGAGCAAGGTTGCTCTTTACTAAGGCACACACCTCACCTGGTGTGTAGATCCAGGGTGGTTGCAGTTGTCACCCCAATAGGGTTTGTCAAGGAACATGGTGACCCAGTTCTGAAAATGTCTGTGGAAGAGCCCAGGGCTCCAGGAACAGGAGCGGGAAGAGCAGACTTTCCTCCTGGCGATGGAGACATGCGGCAGGTGGAGGGGGCATGGCCCAGGCCCTCCACATACATCAGGGCAGGAAGGCCAGCCCGTGCGATGCAAGGCCTGGGCCCCAGGTTCTCTGCACAGGGACACGGGAACCAGAGCCCTTCCCTCATATCCTACACGCAAACCACTTCCGGGGAGATCAAAGGCTCACCACGAGCAGAACAATAAAACTTTAGTGTGCGACTCTGGAGAACATCTGATGACCTATGGTGGACTACGTGTTCGGACTAATTCAGAGCCTCCATGACTTCACTGCCAGAGCGTTCACGTCCAGAGTGTAGGTAAAGATAAACCATCACCAGAGATGGGGCAGATGGCACCATCATTCCAAAGGCTATATAGGATTTGCTAGTGAGCTGAACACACTCGTGCACGCAGCCACCAGCTAGTTCCTAGGACCTCCTCCCAAGTCATGCTTGCAAGTGCACTAATGCCTCAAGCGGCAGCCCGGAATGAAGGACGACAGCATGAGCTGTCAGATGAATCTCAGAAACTGTGAAAGAAGCAAGTGACAGAACAGTGTGTTGGGTGAAGCCCAGGAGGACCAGCAGGGCACATTGTTTAGGAATAACACTGACCGGAACGCCTGGGTGGCTCAGCAGTTGAGCGTCTGCCTTCAGCCCAGGGCATCACCCCGGGGTCCTGGGATCGAGTCCTGCATTGGGCTCCCTGCATGGAGCCTGCTTCTCCCTCTGCCTGGGTCTCTGCCTCTCTCTCTGTGTCTTATGAATATATAAATAAAATCTTAAAAAAAAAAAAAGAATAACGTTGACAGGTGGGAAACCCTATAAAAGAATGAGAGAGTCCCAAACACAGAATCCAAGACAGAGAGGCCCCCTGGTTGGGACCACCAAAGGGCATCTGACATGCAGAGGCACATGCACCTGTTCCCCAGGCTTCCACGGTATGCGTGCGCCCCTCCCGCTCATCTGGGTGTGTGTACTCCTCACAAGGCAGCACCGGCTTCTCTCCCTCCTGGGGAGCCTTTGGCAAGTGTGTTCCTCAGGGCAGGTGGTGGCCAGGCCTCCCTAGTGCCCACGCTGTGTAGCTCAGGAGCACCAGTTGCTCTCTGTACATGTGCAGAGCCTGGTATGCCTCTGGCTCACAGGAGGCGCTCAGCAGGTGTTTGTTGAACAGCTGAACGAGCACACAAAGAAAGGGAACAGGAAGCGGTGAACTTTGGTGAAGGGAAACCTCATGAAAGTGGACTCTGAATGCCAGAAGGGGAAGAAGCATCAGTCCCGGGCCCCAGGAGGGAGACATGCACACTGTCTCTCCTGCAAGAGATGCCACCCCTGCAACTCACCCAGTGGGCCTGGGTTCAGGACACCCCTCCCACTTCCTTCTTCTCCATAAAATAGCATTCCTCTCCTTCGTTGGATGTGCCTGTGGTTTTGCCAGGGCATGCAAATGCCTATGGACCATTCTCCATTATTCCCAATAAACCAATTTTTGCTGGCAAAATCCTTTTTTTTTTTTTTAAGATTGTATTTATTTATTCATGAGAGATACACAGAGAGAGGCAGAAACACAGGTAGAGGGAGAAGCAGGCTCCCTGTGGGGAGCCCGATATGGAAATCGATCCCAGGACCCCAGGATCACACCCCGAGCCGAAGGCAGATGCCTGAGTGGCTGAGTGGCTCAGGCGCCCTAGGCTGTCTTTTTTTTTTTTTAAGATTTTATTTATTATTTTTTAAATTTTTTTTTATTATTTTATTTATTTTTTATTTATTTAAGATTTTATTTATTTATTAAAAGTCCCAGTTAACTTTTCCAGGGTGGCTGTGTCTTGACATTCCCACCAATATTCAAGCAATTCAGTTTCCCTGCATGCTCGCCAGCACATGGTGTCACTGTGGGGTTTTATTTCATCTGCTCTGCTTGGGGGGCAATGTTTTACTGTATACTACCCCTTCTTAGAAAAATACTTTAGAAATTTACTTAGAGAGTGAAAGAGAGGGGATCCCTGGGTGGCGCAGCGGTTTAGCGCCTGCCTTTGGCCCAAGGCGCGATCCTGGAGACTCGGGATCGAATCCCACGTCGGGCTCCCGGCATAGAGCCTGCTTCTCCCTCTGCCTGTGTCTCTGCCTCTCTCTCTCTCTGTGTGTGACTATCATAAATAAATACAAAAAAAAAGCAAAATTAAAAAAAAAAAAAGAGAGTGAAAGAGAGAGATTGCTCGAGTGCACAGAGGGAGGGGGAGAAGCAGGAGCCTCCCTGAATAGGGAGCTGATGTGGGACTCTATCCCAGGACCCTGGGATCACGACTTGAGCCGAAGGCAGACGCTTGGCTGACTGAGACACGCAGGTGCCCCAAATCTCTTTACTTTTATATTAATACAACTACTCAAGCTTTTCTTTCTTTTTTGTTTTGTCTTGTGTTTGAAACCAATATTTAGATCTCTATCTTGAAACAGCTATCCGAATTTCTAAAACTCCAATCTGACAATTAAACTAGAATTAATATTACTCTTCACAGATGACATGATCCTCTTTGTAGAAGACCCAAAAGACTCCACCCTAAAATTGCTAGAACTCACACACAAATTCACAAAGTGGCAGATTACAAAATCAATGCACAGAAATCAGTGGCATTTCTATACACTAACAATGAGACAGAAGAAAGAGAAATTAAGGAATCGATCCCATTTACAATTGCACCCAAAGCCATAAGAGACCTAGGACTAAACTTAACCGAAGGGGCAAAGGATCTATACTCAGAAAACTACAGAACACACATGAGAGAACTAGAGGAAGACGCAAAGAAATGGAAAAACATTTCATGCTCATGGATTGGAAGAACAAATATTGTTAAGATGTCTATGCTTCCCAGGGAAATCTACATATTCAGTGTAATCCCTATCAAAATACCATCATCTTGGGCAGCCCGGGGGGCTCAGTGCTTTAGCGCCACCTTCAGCTCAGGGCGTGATCCTGGAGACCTGGAATCGAGTCCCACGTCAGGCTCCCTGCACAGAGCTTGCTTCTCCCTCTACCTGTATTGCCTCTCTCTCTCTGTGTGTCTCTAATGAATAAATAAATAAATAATCTTTTAAAAAAATACCATCATCTTGTTTCACAGAGTTGGAGCAAATGATCCTAAAATTCGTATGGACCAGAAAAGACCCCAAATAGCCACAGGAATGTTGAAAATGAAAACCAATGCCAGGAGCATCACAATTCCGGACTTCAAGCTGTATTACAAAGCTGTCATAATAAGGACAGTATGGTCCTGGCACAAAAACAGACACACTGTTCGATGGACCAGAAGAGAAACCCAGAAATGGATCCTCAACTCTATGGTCAACTCATCTTCAACAAAGCAGGCAAGAATATCCAATGGAGGGCAGCCCGGGTGGCTTGGTGGTTTAACGCCGCCTTCAGCCCAGTGTGTGATCCTGGAGACCTGGGATCAAGTCCCACGTCAGGTTCCCTGCATGGAGCCTGCTTCTCCCTCTGCCTGTGTCTTCACCTCTCTCTCTGTATCTCTCATGAATAAATAAATAAAATCTTAAAAAAAAGAATATCCAATGGAAAATAGTCTCTTCAATAAATGGTGCTGGAAAAACTGGACAGCCACATACAGAAGAATGAAACCGGTCCATTATCTTACACCATATGCAAAAGTAGACTCAAAACAGATGAAAAGATCTAAATGTGAGACAGGGATCCATCAAAATCCTAGAGGAGAACATAGGCAGCAACCTCTGTGACCTCGGCCACAGCAACTTCTTGTTAGACACATTCCTAAAGGCAAGGGAAACAAAGGCAAAAATGAACTGTTGGGACTTCATCAAGATGAAAAGCTTCTGCACAACAAAGGAAACAGTCGACAAAACCAAAAGACAATCTACAGAATGGGAGAAGATATTTGCAAATGACACATCAGATAAAGGGCCAGTATCCAAGATCTATAAAGAACTTATCAAACTCAACACCCAAAGAACAGATCATCCAATCATGAAATGGGCAGATGACATGAACAGACATTTTACCAAAGAAGATCTACAGGTGGTCAACAGATACATAAAAAAATGCTGCATATCACTCATCATCAGGGAAATATGAATCAAAACCACAATGAAATACCACCTCACACCAGTGAGAATGGCAAAAATTAAAAGACAGGAAACAACAAATGTTAGAGAGGAAGTGGAGAAGGGAGAACCCTCTTGCACTGTTGGTGGGAATGCAAACTGGTGCAGCCACTCTGGAAAACTGTGTGGACGGTCCTCAAGAAGTTGAAATTAGAGCTGCCCTATGACCCAGTGATTGCACTACTAGATATTTACCCCAAAGATACAAATGTAGTGAAACCTGCACCCCAATGTTCACAGCAGCAGTGTCCACAATAGCCAAACTATAGAAAGAGCCCAGATGTCCGTTGACAGTTGAGTGGATACAGAAGACGTGGCCTATATACACAATGGAATATTACTCAGCCTTCAGAAGGAATGAAATCTTGCCATCTGCAACAACATGGATGGAGCTAGAGGGTATTATGCTGAGTGAAGTCAGTCAGAGAAAGACTTTCATCATGATTTCTTTTTTTTTTTTTAAAAGAATTTTATTTATTTATTCATGAGAGAGAGAGAGAGAGAGGCAGAGACACAGGCAGAGGGAGAAGCAGGCTCCATGCAGAGAGCCTGACGTGGAACTCGATCCCGGGTCTCCAGGATCACACCCCGGGCTTCAGTCGGCGCTAACCCGCTGCGCCACCAGAGCTGCCCTTTCATCATGACTTCACTCACGTGTGGAATTTAGGAAACAAAACAGAGGATCGTAGGGGAAGAGAAGGAAAAATAAACAAGATGAAATCAGAGAGGGAGACAAACCACAAGAGACTCTTCACCATAGGAAACGAACTGAGGGTCCCTGGAGGGGAAGGGAGTAGGGGGATGGGGTAAATGGGGGATGTGCATGAAGGAGGGCACGTGATGTCATGAGGACAGGGGTATTTTATCCAACTGAGGAATCACTGACTTCTACCTCTGAAACCAATAATACACTATATGTTAATTAATCAAATTTAAATTAAAAAAATAGAGTTGAGGGCAGCCCCGGTGGCACAGCGGTTTAGCGCCGCCTGCAGCCTGGAGTGTGATCCCGGAGACCTGGGATCGAGTCCCACATCGGGCTCCTTGCATGGAGCCTGCTTTTCCCTCTGCCTGTGTCTCTGCCTCTCTCTCTCTGTGTCTCTCATGAATAAATAAATAAAATCTTAAAAAAAAAAAAAGAGTTGAGTCTACTTGCATATATCGTGATTACCAATGTATCTTCATCACCTAATTGTGTTCTCTCTTCTCCTTAAGATTGCACTTTTCCCCTTTCTCACCCCATTCCCCTGCAGCTCCATTCTTGGGAAGGTGCACATCGGATAGCCACCGTGTGTTATCTTGAAACACATACTTCATAAAATCTACAGTGAAAATCGTTTCCCTCCTTGTGAACAATTCATGCACGGTGGAGGGCCCCAGCTGCGGCCCTCCCTTCCGCCTGCCATTTGGACACAATCTCACTTCCATCCCATGACCCTCCTCCCCTTAGCACCATTGCTATTATTACTACTTGTATACAGTCCATGTTTACTTAGATTTAATGATGCATTTTGGTTGACTAAAATACGCCCATAGATTATTTGATTCTCTTTCTTCGGAAAGGTGGTGCCCGAGTCCCCTCCCACACCCCTGAGAAAGGATTGGTCTGAGTTAAGACAGAGGTGAGGTGACGCGGTGACTCTGGAGCTTCAGGCAGGTGCCCCTCCCCCATGGGCACTAGGGGAAGCTGAGAAGCCAGGCTTGGAAGCGGCCCTGGAGAGATGGCCCCAGACAGCCCGCAGGGCCAGCACCATGGCTCCCGAGCCTCGCCCTCAGAAACAGAGAGAAGACACCTGCAGTTCTGCACCACTGAGCTCTGCTGCGGGCAGGGGGGGCTAACGCATCCTCATTCCGGGCTCCTTCTCCACTGCTGCCTTTTTTCTCAAGTCCTTGCTCCAGGGGACACCTGGGTGGCTCTGAGGTTGAACATCTGCCTTCGGCTCAGGGTGTGATCCCGGGATCAAGACCCACATGGGGCTGCTCCTCCCTCTGCCTGTGTCTCTGCCTCTCTCCGTGAATAAATAAAACCTTTAAAAGAAAAAAAAGGTCCTGGCTCTGGAATATTCTTTAGTTAAGTGCTGTGGTTGGTAAAATCTTTTTTTTTTTTTTTTGAAAATTTTTGTTTTTGAAATGTTTTTATGTTGTGTTCACTCTGTGAAAGGTTGCTCTGGGTCCGGCCTTATGGGTGGTTCTCCTATGGTCTCGGGAGAGGGAATGTGTATTTCTTCCTCTCAGGCCTGGCTGGCATTTGTTGTGATTTCCGGATTGGAGAACTGAGATTTCTAGACAATTCTGAAAAACTAGAAGCCTGCTTATCTTCCTATGTTGCCCCTCCTTCCTCATCCTCTTCTAGGAAATGCAACCAGAGGAGTGACCCTCACCTGTCATTCACACTTCCCATCAGACTCTGGGCTCTGCTCTGGATCACTTCCTACACTCTTCTGGTTCACCAACTCCAGCTGAAAACTTTCATCAGCTTAGTCCATTTTAGGTTTAATTTCTTTCTTTCTTTCTTTTTTTTTTTTTTTTTAAGATTTTATTTATTCATGAGAGGCAGAGACACAGACAGAGGGAGAATCAGGCTCCCTGCGAGGAGCCCGATGTGGGACTCAATCCTGGGACCCCAAGGTTACCACCTGAGCTGAAGGCAGATGCTCAACCACTGAGCCACCTAGGCATCCCTGAGGTTTAATTTTAATTTATATTTTATTTCTGTAAGTTGTTTGATCTTTCATGCTTTATTGCTCATCTTTATAAACTAAAAGATTATTTCATGGGATGAACTATATAAAGACTGTGCCGTGTTTATATTTTCAAGAATCTCTTTTATATAAAAGCCATATATTCTCTGTTAATTCCAATATCTGAAATATTTGCAGGATCTGTTGTCTCTGCTGGCTCTCGTGGCAAGTGCACTCCTGGTTGTTTGTGAAAATGTTTTTTTTTTTAATTTGGAGATGCCTAATTTCTTTGGGACTTGGCCTCCATGAAATCACTGGGGCAGTAATTCTCAATCAGGGACAACGTTTCTACCACTACCACCCCTCGGGACATTTGGCAACATCCTGAGACATTAGTTGTCAGAACTAGATATGTGGATACAAGCCAGAGATGTCGTCACTGTCACTATTGTCACAGTCACACAGCACAGAAGACAACCTCCCATCCCCCCACCCACGACTCAGCCTCGAATGTCACTAGTGCTTCGCAGAGGAGGCAGTCTGCCTTCCAGCTGCCCTGCCAACCTGGGACCACTTAAATCCTTCCCCTGAGGTCTCTAGGGCCCACAGGGAGCCTGTCTTCAGACTGCAAACAAAGAGGGTATGTTTTCTCACCCTGGGTGGGACACTGAGACCACAAGGGATTTGTACTCCCAGCTTGCCTTCTGCGTGGCCAGCTTCTCTCACATGTTCCTTGCAACTGAAGGGCGACTATCTCTGGCAGGTCTGGTGAGAAAGCTAGGCAGTCGTGTGAAGTCAGCAGAAGGAATATGGATGCCCGGCAGCCTCTTCAGGTCCCTTCTCTCCCTAGCGGAGGGCTGGGCAGCAGCCGGTGGAGCAGGGAAGCGATGTTCCAGGGAACACCACTTGCAAAGAGCAGAGGTGGGAGGCTGGCTGTCTAGCTGCAACCCAGCTACTGGCAGGATTGGGAAGGGCTCTGGATGCGGAGCCTGGGGGCTGCCCTGAGCCACAGGATCATGGGAGGATACAGGGGACAAGTAGTTTCCACTTTTTGGAATGTCATGGGAGAACCTGTGAGCAGAAAATCCTAGTGAGATGCTGGTGTGGAGGCAGTGGTGGTGGGACTGAACGGGGAAGAGCAAGATCCAAGAACCATGAACAGGTGGCTTTGGGGAGGTCACAGTGGGCAGGGCCCAGACTGTCATGGGGGAGGATTTCTCCTGGGCTGGCCACTGCCCTGCACGTCCCAGCGGGTGCTGGGAACCTCAACTTCCCTTCAGGACCCCATTCCCCTCTGGGTGCCTGTCTCGCAGAGCCTGTGTGGGTCCAGGCCAGGGGTTCTCGGGCCCCCAAAAGAACCCACCCCATCCTCTAAGGAGGGCAGCTTGCATGCGGGGCAGATGTGGGCCCCACCCAGGACACCCCCTCCCTCCCTGTAAGCCCTGGAGCACAATGTGGGGAGCTTAGAGCTGGGGCTGGCAGGGCATGGCCAGCAACCCAGACCCAGGATCTCTCCAAAGCTGTGAGAGTCCATGTGCTTAAACCTTCTGGGTTTACGACGTCTTTCCCTATATACTCAAGCCTCACGCCTGGGGCTCCTACCACATGACCCAAAGGTGATGTCACATCCTCAGTGTAGGAGGCGAGCTCCTGCGGGGATGCTGGCACAGGTCATAGGGCACCTCCTTCCTGGGGTGGAGGTTCCCCTCGGAGGCTGGTGTAGGGCTCTCCAGGTCATCCCTGATGAGGCCCCTGTCTCTGATCTCTCCCTGAACCCCATGGTCTTCCTTTCCTATGGCTGAGCCCACCTGAATCTGGGGCCAGGGAGGGTATGGCAGGCCCTCTAACTCGGGAAACTTGGGTCATGTGGGGTAGGCCCTGGTGGGGGCACTTGCCTATAAGGAACCTTGGGGCACACCTGGGGGGCCCATTCTCTCGCACAGCCATGCCCACATTTCTCTTCCCAGGGAACGGGCACATCCCAGCAACCCTGGTGACCATAGCCTGGCCTGGCCAGGATGCCTGGTGGCCTGAGGCCCTGAGGGTGGGTCACAGGTTGCTCCATGGGCTCAGTTTTGCAAAGGGGGTGGATGACAGACACCCCAAGTTGTTTTAAGGTCCGGGATCCTGAGAGGAGGGGCAAGCAGGCCAGCCTTGGCCCAGGCATGACCTCTGACACAAGCAGACCTCCTCCTAGAAACCACCCTTTACCGTTTTCATCTGCTTCTAGGAGAAAGACAGCCACTGGACCTGAGGGAGGGAAGATGCCCTGGGGCTCCTGGGCCCCATCACCTGCTGGGCCCCCAGGCCTGCCAGCCCTGGTCAGGGCACCTGACCACAGACCTCACAGAGGCATCTGCTGGGCAGTTTTGGGTACGCGAGCGCGAGGCACCCTCTGCTGGCTGTGGTCAGAAGTGCAGCCCAGTGGGACCAGTACCTCTTACTGGAGACCCCAGGTCATAAAGGAAAGGCCAGCTGTATGTACACACAGGAGGGGGCCTGCCCAGAGCTGCCCAAGATCAGGTAAACGTGAGGAGGATCCCCCCGTGTCCACTGGCAGCGGTAGTAGCAGCTTAGGGCCACGTTAGCACTAAGAAGCCCCACCCCAGTTTAGCACCCCCGGGGCTACAACCTGGTCTGTGTCAGGGGCCATGGGACATGTTGGGGCACAGCCCACATGCAGGCTCCACCTGGGGCTGAGGGGCTGGGGGAGCCCAGATTGGAAGAGAGGAAGAAATCTGGGTCCTGGCCAGTCAGGTGGTCTTCAGCCTGAGGTACCCACCCGGGCTGCCTGCCAGGCCAGGCCCTGAGAGCTCCGTGTCCATGCCCATGGCCAACTAGATGAAGGTGGAGTCCAAGGGCCCGGCATCCTGCTGGCTGAGGGCGCGCGCCTCGAACAGCTGCTTGATGAGGGAAGATTTCTCCTGCTCCAGTTGCGTGATACGCTCACTCTTGCTGGTCACCTCCTGGGCCGGCAGGAGGTCAGTCAGGGCTCACCAGGCCTCCAGCCCCCACCCCAGACCCCTCCTTGCCCCTTACCTGGGTGAGGAGACGGTTCTGTTCTTTCAGCATGAGGATGGTCTGCTGCTGCCAGCCTGTGGTGGAGGGTGAGGCAGGGCCTGGGGCTGGACACGAGGGCCCCGAGGACAATGAGGGCAGAGCCTATGGGAGGGCATGGTCAGACAGGCCAGGCATTCCTTGGCACAGCCTCCAGGACAAGGGTGAGGGGTGGCACCAAGCCAGGTGTGGGCCCTAGGTGGGTACTGGGTGGTCTGAGGGGCACTTACCCTGCTGGCACAGGCTGCAGTCAGCAGCTCCCCCAGGCACCGGGCCACCTCCTGTACCTTGGGCAGCAGCCGGCCCAGTGGGAGGGGGCTCCCCTCAGCCCCAAAGTCCTGGGAGGAAAGCAGGAAAGGGGAAAGTCAGAGAGCAGGACCAACCCAAGATCAACCACCGTGCCTTGAGGGTGGCCCCCCCAGAATTACTGCTGAGAACAGAGAGGTAGCCCACGGGTGTTGCTGGTGGGGGACATCTGCTCCAGGGCATCTTGTGTCCTAGGGGAACATCACACTGTGTGTGTGGGGCCCAGCACCCCGGGTGGAAGGACAGTCAATGTGCCCTGGAGTAGAGCAGTGCTGCACCTGCCTGGGAGTGCCTGGGGTTAGGTGTATGGTCACTGTCTGGGGACAGCCTAGCCCTGGGTGGCATCACTCACAGCGCTGGCCCTGCTCTGGCCCAGGCGGCGCTGGCGCTCCTGTACACGCTGCAGCTGCTGCTGGTACCAGTCTCGGCCCCGCGCCATCATCTCCAGACCTTGTAGCAGCACCTCCTTCTCCTGTTCCAGCTCCTGCATCTGCTTTAGCTGCCACATGGGGGGATGCACATGTGTGAGTAAGTGCGCAGACAGCACAAACCTGCGTGGGCCTATGCATGTGCGTGATGAACCACAGCCCCACAAGTCAGAGCTGTGCCCACGGACCAACCCATGCCAGCACCAACCTGCCAGCACAGGTGCAGCACCTGGACCCATGTGGGCCCTCTGTGAGTCTGTGTTGGGACCCACAGCCCCATTTCTCCTGCTGGGAGGGGGAGGCTTTCCTCCCGTGGCCCCTCCACGTGGGCTCCCCCTGGGAACACAGGCAACACTCCCGACCTCAGCAGCTCCTTTAGGGCAGGCGGTGCACACGCAGCTGCTGAGCTGCACAAACCTAACAAAGGGGACTCTCTGAAGCTGGCGGGTGCAGGCGCAGCTCTGGGGAGGGACCGTGCCCACTCCACACCCAGGCTCCCTTCTCCCTAGAGGACTTCCTCATTTGGCCTTGAGTCATCCCTCAAGTGGAGTCAAGCCCACATGGAAAGAGATGTTTATAATTAACTGACATCCCCCGAACCCAGCCTTGGCTGTCCCAGAGCCCTCACTCACCAGGTCACAGTCCACGCCGTTGGTGATGGTATGCCGCCGACGTTCCCCTCGGGCACGAAGGACCCGATGGGCATCACCCACACTGAGCTCCCGGGGCCTGCAGGCTGCCGCACCTGCAGCAGAGGTGAGGACCTGGCTCATTTGCAGGCCCGTCCTGTCACACCCAGGGCAGGGTTGGGTGTCCAGGCCTATGCACCTCTGGGGGTTGTGGGCAACTCTGAGCCTCTGCATGGACCCTACCATTTCAACCCAGCCTGCAGGCCTGGGCACTGCCTAGGCCTGCACACCCCTTGCCTCTGTGCCTGCCTGGGATCTGGCTCCTCACTCGATCCCCACCAACTCCCTTACGCCCATCTCAGGGAGGGCTGTGTGCCCTCTGAAGTTGCACGTTTGTACACACAACACACATGCCCTAGCACCAGTGCCCCGAGGGCAAGGGCTTTCCCCAGTGTGTGTTGGCACCCGTTGTGTGCCCCAGGGCCCCGGCCTTCCCTGTTTCTCTGTCCTTGTCTCTCGGGGCCTTTAAGGGAGTCAGGAGTTGGTGCAGGTGAGATGGGAGGGCACAGGTGGCCCAGACCTAACTTTCCCAGAAAGGATAAAACAAAGTTGGGCCGACTGTGTCCAGCACATAACTTACGAGCTTCTACAGTTTAGGCGTCACCTGCAGCTGAGTCTTCTCAGGACTGAAAAGCCAGCAGGGCCAGCTGGCTTCCCTGGGGGTGGGGGCAAATGTACAGGGCACCACAAGGGCACAGGTGTGGAGGAAACCACCCTCTCCTCCCCTGGACCTAGCCCTGTTCCCCCAGGATATGCCCCTGGCACTGGTCAAGTGGAGTGGGTGGGTGATCCAAGAAGGGGACATGTCCACAGGCTCAGCATCGGGTGGCCATGCAGGCCTCCAGCTGGCCCTGGCAGACGGGCTCCAAGCACAGGCAGAGATCGCGTCCCAACCTGCCCATGGCACATGGCTGCAGAGAAGATACAGCAGAGAGAGGCTCGGGTGAGGGGCATCAGAGAACAACCCAGAACACCTGGGCTTGGTTGGGGAGCAGCTCCCAGATTTCTGGATGGCAGCACACTGGATGTTCAGTGGGATGACCAGTAGCTCTCACAGGGCCAAAGAAGGGGGCCCTGGGTCTTGGGGTGGGGGCTCTGTGTGTATGGGGGCTTTCTCCCCAAAGTAGGGGAACCTTGGAGCTCCATATCTGGCACCCATGAACATGCCATGCCTCTTGTCTGGGCCTCTACCTGTAGAGGTGACAGCGAGAGCCTGGCCTGCTCACCCCTGTGTTGAGCCCTCAAGGGGGTGCAGATGACCCAGGGCCACATGGGGCACCAGGACAGAGCAGGGCTGGGCCACAGGCCTGAGGCATCCAAATCCCAAACCCTGGCTGATTTTCCAGGATGTGCAGCCACAGGGATGGCACTGGCCCTGCACCCCCAAGTGCCCCCTGCCTTCCCACACCTCAGGGGCAGAGAGATTGGGCAGTGAGGAGCAGGGGAGCCCCAGCCTGGGGTGGGCCACCAAATGGCTTCACCCAGGAGGCCAAGAGCCACCGTGGCCCTAAGGGCCAATCATGGGGCTGGGGAATATGGGCAAGGCTGGGGCAGAGGTCTAGTGAGGCTGGCAGAATGGTGAAGGCGTAGAAGGGCTGGCAGCTGTCATGGTGGGGCTGTCATGGTGAGGCTGCCGGGAGGCCTGCGCCCAGGGGTGCACGCTCCAGCCTGAAAGGGCTGAAGGGTTTGAACCCAGCGCCCAACCAGAATGCAGGTGCTATTCCCAGGGTCAACACTAGAGGGGACCACGGGGGCCCTTCAGCCATCTCCTGTCAGGGCCACCTGGACCAGAAGCCAAGCAAGGACTCTGCTGGCCATCGTTGGGGGACTGTGTCTGGGTCTCTCCCTGGTGTCAGCCCCGTAGGTTTTGGGGACTGGGCTGAAGAGCCACCCACTGCTTTACTCTTCCTGTTAACCAGGCCAGAGCCTCCTGGGAAACCTCCAACCTGCCCTGGCTCGGCGGTGGAGCGGCCACTAAGGACCCAAAGGGGCAGTGAGGGCCCCTCTCTGGGTGGGGTGCCCTTTCTCCTCGGAACTAGACGGGAACTCCCTGCCTACGTGTCATCAGAGACGCAGCTCGGGGCCTTGGCGTCCCCCGCCGTGGGCTCAGGATTGGGGGAGCGGCTTCCTGGTGGAGCTGGGAGGCACCTCGCAGCCCCCGGGTCCCGGCCACGCCTCCGACCCCTGAGCGGGAAAGGCGACAGGCTCCTTCCCTGTCGGCACCTAGGGCTCTGGGCCCCGCACCCCGCGGTCGGAGAGGCGCCGGCAGCACCTCTGGGGCTCTGGCCTGAGGCGCAGGTCGCGGGGGGCGGCGGGGTCAGCTACCAGGAGGGGCCCGGGCCGCCCCGCACTCACCAGCGTCCGCGCTCGGGCTCCGCTCCAGCGCCGCACCCTGGGGCCGCTCGGGCTCCGCAGGACCGGGCGCTGCCTCCGCCGGCGCGCACAGCTTCTCCAGGCTGCGGGCCGCGCCTCCGGGGACGGCTGGCGGGGGCCGCGCGCCCGGGGGTAGGGCCTTCCTCTCCAGGACCGTCCGCGGCTCATCAGCGGGAGCGAAAACCAGGCGCGGCGGCGGCGGCGGTCCCCCAGGCCGCGCCGGGCAGCCTCCCCGGGCCGGGGCTCGCGCCTGGCCCCGCGGGCCGCCGTCGGCGCTCAGCAGCGAGGTGCGCAGGCCGGCCACGAAGCGCTCGAAGGTGAGGTAGCCGCTGGCCGGGGCCACCTGGCGCAGGCCCTCCAGCACGCCGCGGGGCAACTCGCGCGCGTCGGCGCCCTGCCAGCGGGACTCGATCTCGCGCAGGTGCACGCAGCCGCGCCGCCGGTCATCCAGGATGTCAAAGAGGGTGCGCAGGCTCTGCAGGAAGGCGCGCGGCAGCCCCTCCGTGCCCGGCGTGGGCGTGGGCGCGGGAGCGCCGGGCGGCCCGCGGCCCGGTTCGGCCATTGCGGCTCCGGCCATGGGCGGCCGCCGCCGGGCTCGGTTCCCGGCTCGGTCCGGAGCTCCGTCCCCGCGCAGCCCGACGGCTGGACCCGGCCGGCGCGCGCAACCCGCCGCGACAATAGCTGCGACTTTTTGAATGGACCCTCCTCGTGATGTCAGCGCTCATTAGCATCCGCGGCGGCTATTGGCCGGGGCTGGCCCTTCGGCTCCCGGATTGGCTGAGAGGCCGCCAGCCCGGTTTGATTTTCCTCCGAGGGCCCCGCCCCGCGCGCTCCCGCCGCAGAGCCTGCCGCGGCCCGGGCTGCACCGAGGCCCGGAGCGGGCGGGGGCGGGGCCGGGAGCTCTGCCTGCCCTCGGTCTCACCGGGAAGGGGACGCAGCCCTGAACGGACCTCTCTCTGCTCCCGCCGCCTCCCGCCGCCCGCCGCCCGCTTGCAGCGGTTCAGCCCTCGGAGGGGCGGGGCCTGCCGCCCTACAGAAAACCTGTCCCGGTGGCCTCGTGGGGCAAGGATGGAAGCACACCTCCTCCAGGGATTCAACTTCCCTGTCCGGCTCCCTTGGGCACTCTTCGCCCCCAGTTCGGGGTCCCCTGACCCAGGCACCCTGACTCTTAGGGCCCATTTGCCAGGAGAGTCCCAAGAGGATTGTGGGCTCCAGCCATCTGGGCGCTTCCCCTCACAGAGGCCTCTCTGTCCACGCTGCTGCTAGCTCCTCCCCTTGTCCCTGGGGATAGCCTGGCCTTTCCTGCCTACCGCGAGACAAAGCCACTTTTTCCTGTGTCCCCAGATCCCCATCTGGTTGACCAGCTCTCCTCTGCTCCAGCCCCTTCCCCGGGCTGGACACTTCCTCCAGCTGTGTCCCCAGTGGCCCCTGCTTCATTTCCAGCGGGGATCCAGTCCTGTCTGGCCAGGCTGGGAGGAGGCTTGAGCTTAGCCCAGCCTCACTTCAAGAAGGGAATCCTTCCTCCTGTTAGGGTAGTGAAGTGAATTTCTTCCTACCCAGGAATGTGAGGTGAGCTGGGACAGGTTTTACGTTGCTGAGAGCTCCCCCATCAGGGCATCGCTTTATTAATTTCACAGCCCTCAAAGGTGGGGCCCCATTGTGGTAAGGAATTTTGGAAGGACCTAGAAAGCTGTGAGCCTAGAGTTTCCCCATGGAGCCCGATCCATCCGTGCCTTCCTCTTTAGTGGCAGGACTAGCCAAAGTCCTAGAAAAGCGTTCAAGCCACTTGTCCTGCAGTTCATCCCCTCTCCTGCTCTCCTTCCAGCACAGCTGCCCAGGTGCCCCATCCTTAAGGGACACAGCAGTTCCTTACATGATAGGGGTACCATGTACCCCTTGCACATGGTAGCTTTCCCACCAGAAACACCTTTTCCCGTCTGCTCTGGGGTCATCACTCTGCATCCTTTGAAACTCCACCTAGATACCCGACCCACCCTTGGAAGTCTGGTTACACGTCCTGACTTTCAAAGCATGAGGCTGCTTTCTGCTAGCAATGGTGCCTCTCTCCCCATGAATCCCTCCCTGTGCGTTCTGGAAGCAGGACAGGGCCACCCCATGGCCTGGCATCAGTCTTGCCCACAGTGGAGGCCTAGTGGGTGGCCAGCATGTGGGAAGCCTTATCCTACAGATCACAGTGGAAACACCAGCCTTGGGTGGGGTGGGGAGGCCTGGAGACAGCTCTATGGGGGTTTTGTAGATATGGAGGCCTGTTGCCAGCAGTAGCAAGCAGTGCTATGACAGTTCAGGACAGCAGGACAGCAGGACAGCAGCACACAGGCCAGGGGCCTGTGAACCTGAACCCATTGTACAGAGGAAACAGGCCTTCTCCGAGCATCAGAAAGTATGTGGCAGGAGGCCCTTGGTCCGTGGGCTTCCCACTGGGCTTCCCTGGCTAGGCACTGGTAGAAGGGACAGAAGAAACTGTAGAGCCCACAGCATGCCCCCGTGTACTTCCTGTTCTGAATTCTAACCACTTCCTCCTTCCACCCCTCTTTCCAGTCTGGCCTAAAGCTCTCCTAGCTCTGTACCCTTCAGTGTTGCTGTTGCCCCCAGGGGGCTTCCCAGACTTC
The DNA here is from genome assembly GCF_048418805.1 of Vulpes vulpes. Classification (NCBI taxonomy): domain Eukaryota; kingdom Metazoa; phylum Chordata; class Mammalia; order Carnivora; family Canidae; genus Vulpes; species Vulpes vulpes. The sequence goes on along the minus strand of NC_132781.1, from coordinate 48,435,216 downwards.
GTGGGGCCCCTGTGGCTCTTGAGGTGCCTGACCCAGTCGTAATTATTTTCTCACTGTGCCAGCTTGCAGCTCCCTGGAGGTGGATGGGGAGGCCCTCTGTCCCCAGCCTAACACCGTCCCTGTGCCTCTTCCAGGATCCGCTGGTCTCCACTCTTGCAGTAACAACCAGGGACCCACGCTGGCTTCTGGGCCCTGGCTCCCCGGAACCCTTTGGACAAAGCCCTAGGGCAAAAGGCAGGTGACACCTTGGCCAGAAACCTGTCTTTGCCAGGTTTGTCTAGGAGGTTGTTACTCACTTCTGCCCCTCTGGCACCTTCACCTGTCTGCCCAGGTGGGCCAACTCTCCTTTTCTGGCCTGTCAGGTGCCTCTGCCTACATAGCCTCAGCTGTCCAAACCCTTCTGATCTCAGCCCCACCCCCACCTTGAAGCGAGATTTAGGGGTCACTCTGAGATGAGCCCTGAGTTTACGAGACACTTGTCTTCAAGGGCACATGTGCAGGGTGGTAAGAGTTCACATGGACTCTGGCCTGGAATGTGGAGCTCATTCTACTTGGTTTCCTGCCTCCTGTGCATATCCTCCACCTCTAACAGATGCCCTTCAACTGCCACAAACTTGAAGCAGATCATTCATTCATTCATTCATTCATTCATTCATTCATGCAAGCACTCCCTGAACACTTGATATGGCCCAGTCACTGAGCTGGGTGTGGGATCCAACACTCACTCACCCATTAAACTAACACATACTGAGTACCTACTGTGTGCTGGGCATTGATCTGAGGCTATGGGGTAGAGCAGTGAACCAAACCACGTCCATCTGCCATGGAGCTTCCTTCTTTGGAGAAGTCGGGCAGCAGAGAATACAGAAAGGTGGGAAGGAACAGAGGTGAATGGGAGGGTGATCTCCAAGCCAACATGACCTGGGAGGGTCTCCCCAAGGAGGCAACACATGAGTAGAAAGACCTGGCAGGGCAGCCCCGGTGGCCCAGCGGTTTGGTGCCGCCTGCAGCCTGGGGTGTGATCCTGGAGACCCAGGATCGAGTCCCACATTGGGCTCCCTGCATGGAGCCTGCTTCTCCCTCTGTCTGTGTCTCTGCCTCTTTCTCTGTGTCTATGAATAAATAAATAAAATCTTAAAAAAAAAAATAAAGACCTGGCAAAGTGGGGCAGGAAGTCACTTTCTGGGAAAAAGTAGTCCAGGCAGGAGGAACAGCAAGTGCAAAGGCCCCAGGCAGGCCTAAGGCCATCTTGGGAAGATAATTTCTTTCAGGTCCACCAGAACTTAGAGTGGTCCCCAGGGAGCTGTGAAGTCCTACTTCGTAACCCAGGAAGGGGGTGTGTGGGAGCCTCTATGTGCAGAACCTGCCTCCAAGGTGTTTGAATCACCCTAACAGGGGTTATCTGAGGGCAGATCAAAAGATTATTTGAATCTGAGGAAGATGTTACTTTTCATTTTGGGTCCCAAAGTATCGTTTGAATTTGTTTTAACCTTGTCCATGTATCATTTTTAGTCTTAATAAAACTAATTTCTAGAAGAAAGCTTTGTCCCCAAATGGCCAAAGCTACTCATTATTTTTCCCAGAGGGAGTTTATAAACAGCAAGGTATCTTAAACTCTAACAGTTAATACAATGTGGCAGGACGAAGGCCTGCTCCTGAATGGTTCTGGCTACATGGCAGTGCGGAGGAGGGATGTGAAGGAGGGAGCCCCCAAGGATGCGGGGTGGCCTTCTTGGGGGTCCTGGGTGGCATTGGGACACCTAACCCTACTGATGGTCTGGCTCTATCCTCCCGGGCCCAGCCGCCAGGGGTCAGACATAGCCGCAGGGAGGGACAGACCCTAGCTTCCCCCTCAGGTGCCCTGACCAGCAGGGCTATGGGTCCAGAAGGGGGTGTACTAGGCCTGAAATCAGCCCTCACGCGCCAGGGCCAGGGGGGTCGCAGACCCCTGCCTCAGGCAGCCCCAGCGCCTGGACTGGGCCCCTGCGCCTCCCGCTGTGGCCGAGCCGACAGGGGCGGGGTCAGGGCCAGAGAGGTGTGGGGACACTCGGAGGCGGGATCGAGGCGGGGCGTCCTAGCCCCGCCCTTCTAGGGCCGTCGCCCGCCGCTGGATCCCGTGACGCCGGCCGGAGCGCTCGGGTCACGAGTGCCAGCGCGGCCGGCGGAGGCGACATGGCTTCGGAGCGGGCGGTGCGCGCCAGGCTGCAGCGCGCGGGCCAGGAACACCTGCTGCGCTTCTGCGCCGAGCTAGCGCCGGGGCAGCGCGCCGCGCTCCTAGCAGAGCTGGGGGCGCTGGAGCCCGAGGCGCTGCGGGAGCACTGCCGGCGCGCGGCCGCGGCCTGCGCGCATCCCCCGGGCCCGCCGCCCGACCTGGCCGCGCGCCTGCGGCCCCTGCCCCCCGAGTGCGTTGGCAGCGCGAGCCGGTGCGACCCCGAGACACGGCTGCTCTGGGAGGAGGAAGGTAGGCGGGGCGGCGGGGGTCCCGGGCGGGGCGGGTCTGGCTGGCGGAGGGGCTTGCCCAACATGGGGAGACAGGAGAGCTGGTACTTGGAGGAGCTGGCGTGCCTTATTTCTTTGTGGGGACCCCTTTCCCACGCAGCTAGCGACTGGGGTGTCGGGCTCCAAAGGCCGCCAAGGTGGCGCCTGCCCCCAGGTGGCTTGCCCTTGGGAGAATGCTCTGTGCAGGCGCACACCTGGCTAGCCAGCAGCCCAGCCACACACCTGTTGACCTCAGGGAACCCCTTGGCACACGCTCCCTTTCACATTAGCGCTCCCAGGTGCACTCTTGGCCTCTTGGCCTCACAGGTGAGGCAGGTGCTCTTGGAGGGAAGCCTGCCCAGGGCCCTCACTGCACTGCTCTGACTGGCCTGACCTGGTGTTCCCTCTGAAGGACCCAGGCTGGGAATGAACCCTGGAAGATGCCATGACGACCCCTGGTGGGTCCTGATAAGGGGGGTTTGTGTGGGGCCCGAGCCCACAGGAGATCAAAAGATTATTTGAAAATTTCTGTCCCAACGCTATGAAGTCTTAGAGCCCTAGACACAAGTCTGGCTTGCTGAGAGGTGAAGGGGTGGTTCTGTGGCAGGTCCCAGGTGTCCCCTCACGGCACCCTGCACCTCCAGGTTTCCGCCAGATCGCTCTGAACAAGGTGGCTGTGCTGCTGCTGGCTGGGGGGCAGGGGACTCGCCTAGGCGTGACCTACCCCAAAGGCATGTATCAGGTGGGGCTGCCCAGCCAGAAGAGCCTGTATCAGCTGCAGGCCGAACGGATTCAGCGGGTGGAGCAGCTTGCTGGCGAGCGCCATGGGACCCGCTGTACCATCCCCTGGTGTGCCTTCTCTGTATTACCTTGACCCCAGAATAATCCCCTGCCTGGGTAGCATGAGTCCTGGCCCGCACCACGACCTGAACCCCAACCCCGGCACCTACCTAGGCTGGACCAGCCCCCGTCAGAGCCCCAGGTCCCAGAGGGGCTGGGCCCTTCAAATGGCCATCTCAGCTTTGACTGTCCTTTAAGGTACATCATGACGAGTGAGTTCACGCTGGGGCCCACAGCCACCTTCTTCCAGGAGCATGACTTCTTCCACCTGGACCCCAATAACGTGATCATGTTTGAACAGCGCATGCTGCCTGCTGTGAGCTTCGATGGCAGGGCCATCCTGGAGCAGAAACACAAGGTTGCCATGGCCCCAGGTATGCCTGACCCCTGACCCGGGGGAGGACTGGCTGGCCTAGACCAAGGACCTAATTAGAGGTTGGAAGGACTGTAGCAGAGGCTGAAGCGTTATGCTTCAAGGCTCTCTGGTCCTGGCCAGTGGCCTCTCCTCTCTGGACCTTGATTCCCATCTGTCACATGAGACAACCATAGGGCTACTTGGATAGTGATGCAGAGCTGCCTCAGGTACAAGGTCCAGCCCCAAGGGGCCTCCCCTGCCTCCAGCACGCCCTGGACTAGATGGCTGAAGCCCAGCTGGAGTCCTCGAAAGGGCGGTCCTTCTCCCTCTGCAGATGGCAATGGGGGGCTGTACTGCGCGCTGTCAGACCACCAGATTCTGGAGGACATGGAGCGTCGAGGAGTGGAGTTTGTGCATGTGTACTGTGTGGACAACATCCTGGTGCGGCTGGCTGACCCGGTCTTCATTGGCTTCTGCGTGCTTCGCGGTGCAGACTGTGGGGCCAAGGTGAGGCCCCCCACCCCGGCTTGCCCCGCCCCCTCCCCCGCCCGTCCCCGGTCCACCCGGCCATGGCCCTCCTCCCAGTCCCACCCCGGTCCACCTGGCCCCGCCCCGGTCTGCCTCGCCCCGCCCCTCCTCGCCTCGGTCCACTTGGCCCGTACCCTGTCCGCCAAGCCCTTCCTCCTCCCCGCCCCCTGTCCGCCTGGCCCCGCCCCTCCTCCCAGCCCCGCCCTCGGTCTGCCGGGCCCCGCCCCGTCAGCCTTCCCAGCCCAGGCCTTGGCCACGCAGGTGGTGGAAAAGGCCTACCCAGAGGAGCCAGTGGGTGTGGTGTGCCAGGTGGACGGGGTCCCCCAGGTGGTGGAGTACAGCGAGGTCAGCCCCGAGACTGCTCAGCTTCGTGGGCCTGATGGGCACCTGCTCTACAGCCTGGGCAACATCTGCAACCACTTCTTCACCAGAGGCTTCCTCCAGATGGTCAGCAGGTGTGCTCAGCAGGTGGCCGCGGGTGGTGGCCAGAGTGGCTCCCCGGGGTGTCCTATCTGAACTGTGTCTTTCCTCCTCTTGTCATCCTGTTGTTCTCCAGCGAGTTTGAGCCCTTGCTGAAGCCACATGTGGCTGTGAAGAAGGTCCCATACGTGGATGAGGAGGGAAATCCGGTAAAGCCGATAAAACCAAACGGGATAAAGATGGAGAAGTTTGTGTTTGATGTGTTCCCGTTTGCTAAGTTAGTGGCAGAAGTCATTTATTTTTTCTTTCTTTCCTCTCTGTTTTGGTGGTGGGTTCTGAGGCCCAGCTGGGCCGGGAATGGAGGCATGTGGGGCACACAGTGGGCCACCCCCTTTGGAGTGGGGAGCAGGGGCTGTAGGCAGGCTCAGGGACAACACCAGGGGAAGCAGCCCCCGCAGTGTGAGCATGGCAGCATCTGGGGCTGTGTCCTCGGGGAGACACCCCTGCTCCTCCTGAGGCCTCTGTCTGTTCCTGGCCCGGGGTTAGGAGGTTGTTTCCAGGCCAGGGGGCTGGGGGCCTCCCCGGGGTGGGGGTTGGCTCTTACTCTGGGGTCCCAGGGTCTGGGGGTTTGGCTGGTGGGAATGGAAGGACGTCAAGCAGCCGCAGGGATCTCAGGAGCAAAGAGGCAGGTGGTGCCTGTGGCCCCTCCATAGAGGCGACTGCCCCTTCTCATCGTCACTGCAGTGCAGCCTTCACCTGCCCAGGACCAGGGCCTCTGGCCAGGACATCTGGTCACTAGTTCTCATCCACATAGGAGTTTCGTGGCCTTTGAAGTGTCTCGGGAGGAGGAGTTCTCTCCTCTGAAGAATGCTGCCTCGGATGCCAGAGACAACCCCACCGTGACCCGGCGTGCCCTGCTCATGCAGCATTACCGCTGGGCCCTGCAGGCAGGGGCCCGCTTCCTGGATGCGTGTGGGGCCCGGCTCCCTGAACTGCCCAGGTGAGTGTGGCCTCAGCGTGCTCTATCCGGGTCCATCCCCCAGCCCCAGGCTTGCCGACTCTGCTGGGCTGTGGTGTGGCCTTGTGCTCCGAGTGGCCACATGCCCTGGCCAACCTTGCGGTGACTGGGGCCTCGGGGCCAACCCCTAGAAGTCTGCTTGGGGACTGGGGGAGGTGGGTGGCTGCCACCCTTCCTGACTCACTTATGAGCTCTGAAACCAAGACCTCGGCATGACATTTGGAAAACAGCAAGGCAGGTCACTCTTCAGGGCCAGCGAAGGAAAGGATGTGAGGTTTCCATCTTCTCAGTTATCTGCAGCCCCAGCCTAACCTGGCTGCCCGGGTGCTGTGAGGGGTGCCTGCAGGGACGAGGGGGGTTTTCCCGCCCAAAGAAGAGCCTGCCACTTGGGCAGGGGCAGTTTGCGGAGGGCTCCGGGTGTGCAGAGGAAGCGGGGATTGCTGAGAAGAGACCTTGGGGAGCTGGGTCAGGCAAGGACAGCCCCAGGGCACACACCCCGGAGCAGGTGCTGACACGTGGGCTCCCACAGCCTGCCGGACGGCACAGAACCTCCAGCCATCTGTGAGATCTCACCCTTGGTGTCCTACGCTGGAGAGGTGAGAGCCGACGGCCCCATCTAGAGCTTTCTGGGGTAGGGCATGGATGATTGGGGGGGAAGACTGGGGAGAAGTGGGTGCTGGGGTGGAAGGTCACAGCTCTGACTCAGTTTACCAATGGGGCAAATAGTTCCTTAAGTTAGAGAGGATCTTCTGGGCCATGAGTGGGGATGAGGAATCAAGATCCTCATAGGTCTCGGAGAGGCAGGAAGATGTCAGCGTTTGGGGTTCCGGCAAGGAAGACTTTATGGAAGCCTTGCTGGGGAGCGATACTGGCCCCGACCCTCTGACTGGACCTCCCTGAGCATGCCTAGAGACTCCTAGGGCCTGGGTCTAAAGGTGTCATCCAAGCCTTGTTCTGGAAGCCTCTCCGGCCCTGCCTTACTGTGGCTCAAGAACAGTTTGTGCCCCCGCTATGCACTAGATGTGAAAATGTGGCCATCATGACTTTATTGTCTCCAGGGTCTGGAGATGTACCTGCAAGGCCGCGAGTTCCGGTCCCCCTTCATCCTGGATGAGAACCAGGCCAGGGCTCTGCAGGCCTGACTGGCTCCCAGACCTGCCAACCCCAGGGCCTGAGGGCTGGGGACAGAGCTTACTCCACCAGGGTGGGGCCTCTCCCACCACCGGTTCCCATGGACACAAATGACCCTAGGCCTGCTAGAGACCTACGAGGGTTTTTTTTCTCTGGGCTCCTGGCTGCGGGAGGCAGAGGTGTGGCATCCCGTCCCGGGCCCTGCCTGGGGGGAGGGGACTGGAGGATCAATGGCCCCTTCTAGCCCTCCACGCAGCTCCCCTTGGTGAAGAGCGACAGCCACAGCCACGCATCTTCTCTGCAGATACACAGATGGGCAGGGAAGGAGGGAGGGAGGGAGGGGAGGGCGCCCCTCCCTCGCAGGGCCAGGTGTGGAAGGTGCTGCCCCCTCCCTCCCTCCCTCCCTCTCTGGCAGCCAGGTGAGGCTGGAGGGGGGTGGGTGGCACAGCCTGGCCCCCAATTTCTCACCACCCCCAGCCCACACTCAGCCTGCACACCTAAAGGGGGAGCCTCTCCCTTTCCCCAGAGGCCTCGATTCCTGCGCCACCTCTGTGGTTGGTTCAGGCCCCTGCATTTTAGGTGCTTCCACCAAGAACCAGGGGGACCAAGAACCAGGGGACCGACACTAGGGGCCTCACCACGTGGCTCCTCAGTCTGGAACGCAAGGGGCCAGAAAGAGCTCCACCCCTCGACTCTCCACCGACCGGAAGCGGGCTTTCTAGTCTGCCACACATCGTGGTGCTCTCTAGAGGGAGACGCGGCCTCCATGTCGGGGCGCAGGCTCGGGCATTGCACCCCTGCAGCCAGGCCGGGGCTGGGGGGAAAGCGGCGGGCCCGGCCCCTCGCCCCTGCCTGCTTTCCCCTCCGTAAGGCAACACAGGGGGCCACCCCCCACCCTGGCCTGCGCTGCAGCCCTCACCGCGTGGGAGCCGGGCTCGCCCCAGGAAAAGGATGTCCTCTGGACGGCGGCTTGCAGCGGGCGCTGGGCCCCCTGCATCCTGACCTGGGCCCGGGGCGGGGGCAGGGCCGCGCCCAAACCCCCCCTCCAGGAGGACTGTGTACCCCCCAGGCCCTGCCAGTCCTTCGTAACCTCAGAGGTGACCCGTGTGCCTGGGGACCCTTCCCTCGGCTGCTCCGCAGGCAAGCGGAGGGCCCGGGGCGGGGAAGGGCCGCCAAGGGGGAGGTCCCGGTCGGTCGCGGGTCTCGCCCCAGCTGCCGCTCCCCAGCGCCACAGCCCCAAACTGTGCAACCTGTCTTCTCAGCAGGAGGGTCAACTACGGACACCGTTGCTGTGAAGGGACGGTTTATTTTAAAATAATTAGACCCTTCTATTAGGTCTCACACACAGCACGGAGGGAGGCAGGGAGGTGCCGGGTGCGGACCGCCGACTCCGCGGACCCGCAGCTTACAGGATGGTAGGGCTCCCAGTCCTTTCTCAGGGCGTGCGCGCCCCTTCCCGCTGTGTCCTCGGGCTACCCGCACAGTCTCTGACCCCAGACGAGCCATCGTGGAACCATGACTTCTGAGAGACTGCCACGCTCGGATGCGACAGAATGCGGGGGCGGGGGCGGGGGCGGGGCAGATTTCCAATAAACGCAGGAAGCCGTGATGATCCCATCCCGGGCCCGGCCAGTGCAGTGCCTGCCGCGCTCGTCCATGCGCCGGAACAGGGGGCCACACGCCCGGCCGCTCGCGCTCTGCGCCGCCCAACTCTTCAGCGGGGGCGGGGGTGAGGGGGCTGGGACCACCCAGTGAGTGGGTCGGACACCCTGGGGGCGGCTCCCAGCCTGCCCGCCCTCTCCGCCGATAGAGGGGTGGGGGGCACCGGAGCGCACGAGGGCTCTCGGGGACAGGCTCGGACAGGCCCGGTGCTCATGGAGCAGGACGCACGGCCAGGACCGCGGGGGGGTGGGGGGGGCGGGCTCAGCCCAGGGGCCCGGCCGCACAGCGCCGAGCACGGCCCGGAGCCCAGCCGACCCTCGGGACGCGTCCACTCGCTGCGGGGGCCGTCGTCGCGCCTCGACGATGGACGCGGGGAGCCGCTGTCCTGTCGCCGGGCTGCGCGGCCACCTAGCTCCGGGCGGGGCAGTCGAGCCTCGGAATCCCCGCCACGCGGCGACGCCGGCCCGTTCCCCGGAGCCCACGCCGAGCCCAGGCCGAGGCTGCGCGCGAGCGGGCGAGCTGTGCGCAGGCGCGCGCGGGCGAGCGCCGAGGCCGTGAGGTCACGGCGCAGGTGCGGCCGTGCGCCGACGCCGTGGGACGTAAACGCGCGCGCGCAGGGGCCGCGACGGCGCGCGCAGGCGCAGTGGGGGGGTTAGGAGGGCGCGGCGCACGCGATGGGCGGGGTGTGGACGCCGCTGCGATGGCTGCCCGCAGGTGTCGGACCAGCGGAGCCCCCGGCCCCTCTCAGAGCCCGGCCTCCTGACGCCGCTAGGGGGCGGGGCCCCCCCGGGCCGCCTCCGCCGCTGTCATGTATCCGCCGCTGCCGCCGCCGGCGCCGCATCGGGACTTCATCTCGGTGACGCTGAGCCTCGGCCAGAGCTACGACGGAAGCAAAAGCTGGCGGCGGCGCTCGTGCTGGAGGGTGAGGGTCCGGGCCGGGGTCGCGGGGTCCCGGGGTCGCCGACCCGCAGCCGTCTTTGGGGCCGGAGCTCGGCGGGTCAGGAGCTCGGCCTGTGCGCCGCGGTCTCGGGCTCGGGGCGTCCACACCTCGCGTCCGGGCAGACGGCGGGGTCCCTTCGGCCGCGGCCGTGCGGTAGGCGGGGCTCCTCCGCGCGGCTCTCCCGGCGTCCCTGTCCGTGCCGAGAGGGCCCCTGCTCCGGCCGCGGGAACGAACTGGCCGCAGCGGACCGGGGTCCCGGTGCTGTTGTTTCCGGTCACAAGCCTCCTTCACCGTGCCTCCCTTAGAAATGGAAGCAGCTGTCGAGGTTGCAGCGGAACGTGATACTCTTCTCGCTCACGTTCCTGATGCTCTGTGGCTTCCTGTCCTACATCAGCGTGGCTGACCAGTGGAGAGGTACCAGCTGCACCATCCCTGAGGGCGGGGCGGGCCATGGGTGGGCGAGAAGTCCAGGCAACCAGGAGCGGGAGCACTGTCAGCCGTGGGGCTAGACGGGGATGTGAGTTCCGTTTGTCCATGGCAGCTTCCTCAGCATCTGCTTGTCTGTACCCGCGTTCCCTCCCTTCTGTCTCGCAGAGAAATGGAGGTCCTATGGTCCCAAGCTCTGCTGGGACCCCCCTCCCCAACTTCCTCCCCGTGTTACTGTTTCTGGAAAGGCCCCGGGCAGAGTCCTGGTGAGCCTGCAGGGGATCCTGCTGTATTTCTCCGTGAGGTGCTGAGGGGCAGCAAGGAAGGCTGAGGAGGCGCTGTGGGCGGCTCAGGCCTGTAGCCGGCCTGCTACCATTTGTACTCCCTGAGAGGGAGGAGGTTAAGACGCCGTGCTCGTGGGGCGTGGGTTGGGGTTAAGGACCACAACTGCCAGCGCTTCGAGAAAGGTTGGGTTCCCTCTGGCTGTTCTGGGATTCACTTGAATGACCTTCCTCAGGTCTCAGCACGTCCTTTGCTAAGGGATCACGGCTGCTGCGATGTCATGCTCTACGACTCACTTTGAATCTCCTCTAGGCTGTGTGGCCAGTGGGAAAACGCTTGTTTTTATTCTCTTGTTCAGCCGTGGACGGCAGGTCAGCGGAAGAACAGAAAACGAGACCAGCAGATCCACCCGTCTTGCCAGCTCCTCAGAAAGCAGATGCACATCCAGAAAACATGCAGGGGGCCTTACCTCAGGTACTGTAGCTGAACTACATGTGCGCTTGGAACCGAGGTATAACTGGGGTCTGCCCGCAGGGGTTTCCAACAGATGAGGAGAATTTTCTGTCTCACCGCGGGGTTGATGTTTGAAGCTCGTGCTCCTCGTTCTGGGCCGGCAGGATGATGCTTGGGGCGGGAAAGGGGAATACTCTTTCCCTTGTTCCTCTCGAACACTTGCGCACGTGCCAGAGCCTCTGTTAGCTGGTGAGCAAAACAGACCCGTTCCCCTCACGAGGAGCTATGGGCTGGCGGGGCAGGCAGGCGGCCCGAGGTATACATTCTGCGAGGGAGAGGGCTGTGGCCACCGTGAGGGATGAGGCTGGTGCCGGTGCCCCAGTCAGGGGAGCCCCTGTGAGGGTGGCACACTGAATCGATGCCTGAGGCTGAGACTCTGCTGGTTCTGGCTGGACTCAGGAGAGCAGGGCTTGAGTTGAACAAAAGTGCCCAAGGCCGGGGAGGTGGGCTTGCTCAGGGAGCTGAAGCCTCAGAACATCTGGACAGGACAGGGGGGCTGGGATTGGTCCAGGCTGGGCCCTATGGGCGGGGCTGCCCGGGTGAGCAGCAAGACGCAGCTCTCCAAAGTGTCATAACCCGGAGATTGTATGTAAAAAAGCGGGTCTTCTCCCTTGTAGAGCCAGCAGGTGTGTTTTTCACTTCTTCTGGTAGCTCTCTTACACATGGGCTCTCGTAATTGTAACGAAAGTGGAGCCGTCCTGGCACATCTCCCCATCGAACGACACGTTCCCAGAGCTGTTTTGGGAGGTCAGTGATCCAGTGCGTGGTGTGCACCAGGGGCCTGGACAGTAAGGCCCCTGGTCCAGACCTCGGGACACAGAGCTCCTCACGGAGGCCGCTTGGACTTCATCTGTTGCTCAGGCTCCAGCACTGGTTCCCCACACCTGGGTCAGCCTGGGTGGTTTGCTTCAGCCGGACCCCTTTCTCTTGGCCACGGGGTTCCTGGCTCTATGTCTTTTGCGTCTATACAACGGGAACGGCGTCACGGATTCTGTGGATGCCAAGAAGCAGGGATTTTGTCCGATTCCCAAGTGGGCCTCCTTGCTGTCCTCTGGAGGCGGCGCCTCGTCCAGCTCTGTGTTGAGGACCGGCTGTTCCCGGGCCCCTGTACTCCATCCCTGGACCCGGCGCCTTCCCCCACTGCACCGTTCCCGAGGATGAGGTGCAAGAGTCCTGGGGCGCTGGACCGCGATGGTGTTCTCTCTGGTTCCATCCACAGACACGTGGTCCTGACCCTTTCTTGCTACTTTTAGGATCCGTGACAGCCTGGCAACATCCCGGACCTGGAGTTTAACCCGCCGTCTAGGGCTGCACTAGCCCGTTGGCATGGTCTCCGTCTCAGTTGGTCAGGGCCAGGAGATCACACGTCAGGATCTCCTGGCCAAAGCTGCGAGTGGTGATGGAGCACAGAGGGAGTTTTCTCCGGGGCTGTGTGCTTCTAGCCAGTTCACATGCTCCGTGGGGCTGGGCCTGACAGGGAGAGCGTCCCGGGCGGGGAAGGAACAGCACGCAGCTCGTAGGCAAGTGAACTATTTTTACGGGTGACTCATATTTTTATCTAGAAGCCTCAGAGGCATTTCCGACGGGGACCACCCAACCTGCATCTTAGAACCCCCAGTAAAGACTCCGAGGACCCGAGGCAAGGAGACACCAAGCGGAGGGATGAGGCGGTGGGCGATGCTCATCAGGAGGAAAGCACGCAGAGAACGGTGGTCAGGTACGAGGAGCACCACGCGGGGGGCTGCGTGTGCAGAAACGCTGAGGCCACTGTATTTGGTGGTTTCTGAAAACCAGAGAAGGAGAATGAGCATGATGCTAAAGTATATTGTCCTTCCAGAGCAGGCAGGATAGAAGGCGGGGGTGGGGGGCTCAGGGTGGGAAGGGGGGGCCCTGCCTGGAGCGGAGGGCGGCAAGGCACTGGCCAGGGCTGGGCAGTGGGACCTTGGGGCGTTGGCAGTCTTTGCCCTCCAGCTGGCTGGTGGCTCTTCCTTCTGTCCCTGAAGCTGGAGGGGAGCGGTGATTGAGCCACAGCCCGGCACCGAACTTCCTTCGAGGAAGGCAGAGGCCCCCGCCAGGCCTTCCTCACAGGCCCCCAGGATTCAGAACCCAGCAGGTAAGTCCCCACCTGCACCCCGTTGGGTCTCACCTGGACGCTGTGACGGAGAGGGTACGTGGACACCCGGATGAGCATGCGGTACGTGTGCTGGAGTGCCTGCCGTCCCTCTGAGTGCTGGTCACCCTCAGACCCTCAGGCAGGCCACAGCTCTCGTTAGGGCCTTGGAGAGGACACGGGGCTCCTCAGTAGCCCGTTGACTGGGCCCCGACTGTCACTGGAGCCACAGGCCGCCGGGTGGGCAGGAGGCTCGTTTCCAGCCTGCGTCCGTGCCACGGCGGGGCCTGGGGAATGTGGAGATGCGGTCGCCCCTCAGCGTCTCCACCCAGACCCATTGGGTCCCAGCAGCTCTGCGGGGTCCTGCGTGGTCACACCAGTAGTCGAGGGACTTCTGGGCGCTGGCACTCTGTGTGAGCCCCAGGTGGCCTGCCTGCTTCGGTCCTCACGGCATTCTCTGAGGTCATCTGTTGGTGGTGTCCCTGCCCCGCGGACTGGAGAACTGAGGTTAGGCCAGTGACGGCCCAGACCACGGCCTCATGCAGCGGGTCCTTGGGTGCTTGAGCCAGGCCAGCTGAGTCTGGGGCCCAGGCAGTGACCCTCTGGACCCGGCTGCCATGGCCTCCGTAGGGGGGGGGTGGGGACACGTGGCCCAGGCATGTGGGGGAGACACAGCAATCGTGGGGCTCTGCAGACGGGTGCCAAGGTTGCGGCTGTCCGCACAGATGGGCCTCAGACCCGTGGGAAGAGCACGTGCAGTGACGCCATCGACATGCACAGTCTCGTCTGCCTGGTGACTGTGTGACTCGGTCCTGTCCTCCTACGTGTGGAGGGCAGTCGCAGGTCCCCCAGAAAGGCTCCAGGGGGGCCCCAGGTGTGTCTGCTCCACGGGACTTCCAGTTTGCAAATACACGTGCCCGGGGCTGACGGGGCACGAAAGGGGCCCTTTGAAGCTGAGGCGCCCTGTGCGGGTCACCCGCAGCCAGCTCACGGGGTACCCCTGAAGCCACGGGATCCTGTGCAGGTGCTGGGCCACCTCTTTGGGGGGTCTCCGCTCGCTGCGTGTTCCCTGCAGTCCCAGAGGGTGGAGGCGACGGGCCCAGGCCAGGTGGTTGAGACCTCGCCACCTTGGCAGCTGTGTCCAGTTGTGAGGGTCCGACCTTCGGCGCAGTCCACTGCTGCCCCGTAGCCCTGGATGGTGCCCCCTCCGGCCCTGTTCTTTGTGGGGCTGCAGAGGGGTCTAACCCTGACTGCGCTGGTCCTGTGACCTCTCTCCCTCCAGCCTCCCCAAACGAGCGTCAGAGAGCTGTGATCGACGCCTTCCGCCATGCGTGGGCCGGATACCGCAAATTTGCCTGGGGCCATGATGAGCTGAAACCTGTGTCCAGGTCCTTCAGTGAGTGGTTTGGCCTGGGCCTGACCCTGATTGACGCCCTGGACACCATGTGGATTTTGGGTCTGAAAAAAGGTATCCACTCCTTCCCAAACACACAGCCCCGATTCTCCTCGGGTGATACTCGGGCGGGCGGAAGGGAGGGTGAACGGTGCCCGGATGGGGGAAACGCTGCTGTTTCCTTCTGGCGTGCTCTCCTTCTCATGGGTGACAGGAGTGGACGTGCCGTGCACAGGCAGCTGCTTTGCTGTTTGACGTCAGGCTCCCGAGGACCCACAGGGCAGCGCCCCCCCCCCCCCCCCCCCCAGCAAGTTCCAGCCAGTGCTTCTGCGGCAGCCAGAAGGGGCTCTGTGGCGGGAGGTGACCCGTGACCCGAGAGGCCGTCAGCACCGGGGTCTCTGCCTCACGCACGTCCTCCTCGAGCCACACGGATCGGGTGGTCGTGGGATCACCGGCCTAGGTTATCTCTGAGCCGATCTCAGGAAGTCCAGTTAAGTCATCCAAGGAGGCCAACGCCTCCTGTGAGGTGACCCCACGGCCTCGGATGCCACGATCTTTCATGACGACTGGCTGAGCGCCCGAGTGCATGCCGGCTCGTCTTATCTGTGTGCTGGGGGGTGTGAGGGCTCCTGCCCAGCCCGCAGGCCATGACACGCATACCTGTGGGAGAGAGAGAGAGATGGAAGCACAGAGCCCCGAGGGAGAGGCCCTGGGGCACGAGGCCGGCAATGGGCTCCCCTACTCTCGCTGTTTCACATCTCAGAGTTTGAAGAGGCCAGGAAGTGGGTGTCGAAGAAGCTACGGTTTCAGAAAGATGTGGACGTCAACCTGTTTGAGAGCACAATCCGGATACTTGGTGGGCTTCTGAGCGCCTACCACTTGTCGGGGGACGAGCTCTTCCTGAGGAAGGCTGTGAGTGTCTCAGCCCGGGCCGGCTCGCGCTGCGGGGAGAGGAGTCCCAGCGAGTGAGCAAACAGTTGTTTCTCGGCTCGAGGGATTGGGGGGCATGAGGGGGTCCGTTCCCAGATCTCCCACCCCTGATCCGGTGGGGCCTCCTTCGCGCACGTGCGCACGAGCTGGCCTAGCGCTGCCTGTATCACCGTGACCTGCAGGGAATTCCTCTCGGAGTTTTGCGGGGCCAGCTCCGATTTGCGGCCATGGTGCGTCGAGGCCGGGTGAAGCTGGCAGGTCCCACATCCCCATAACTGGGCAGACTCAGGGCCGGGGTGGCGTCATGGGACGGAGGCAAGGCCGCCGGGCAGCAGGGAGCCTTGACGCCTCACCATGTTGTTGTGTCAGGAAGATTTTGGGAATCGGCTCATGCCTGCGTTCCAGACGCCTTCCAAGATTCCGTACTCCGACGTCAACATCGGCACTGGGGCCGCCCACCCGCCCCGCTGGACCTCGGACAGCACGGTGGCCGAGGTCACGAGCATTCAGCTGGAGTTCCGGGAGCTCTCACGCCTCACGGGAAGTAAGAAGTTTCAGGTAGGCAGGGGCCCGGGGGGTGCAGGGGGTGAGGGCTGGGGTGCACCCTGACCCCGGGCCGCGGCGACACCACCCTCCCGTGTCCTCTGTCGGTCCCTATTTGCTCTCAGCGGATCCCTCTTCCTCCCTGATGACGGATGCTGGGGCGTCAAGGCATCACCCGGGCCCAGGTCCTCAGGGTCCCCCCCTGCCGGCCTCCCACGTGCTGCAGTGGCATGCGGCAGCGGGGTTGTTGGGAGGAGGGTGCCAGCACCCCTGGGGTCGGCTGGGCTAGGTGGCTCCGTGCTGTGTGGCCTCTGGGCCTGGTGGTGGTTTTTGGACTCCCCGCCCGGCTGTCAGCATCTTTGTCAGACAGTCCTCGTCCCTCCGCGCTCCTCCTGGGCAGCTTCTGCACTCGGCACACTGTGCCATTCGTTCTCCTCTTTCTCTTGAGACACTGAGATGTGGGTCACGTGCTAAGAATGCGAGGCTCTCCACATGCAGCCATACCGCATTCCTCGGGCACAGCGGTTGCCATGTTCTGAGTCCCGAACGACGTCCCCCCTGAGAGGTGATCCATCGCCCATGACGCACCCTCCTGCCCTCCGGGGCCTTGGCCCACATTGGGGACCACAGAGCGAGCCCCGTGTGCGTGTGGGTGGCTCTCCCTGTTTTTCATCCGGCGTGGGCGAGGTCCTGCAGCACAGGCCTCCCACGTCTGGCCCTTTCAGCGTGCGCAACGTTGTCATCTGCGTGGAAGCATTTCTGGACACGTCTGTGTCGTGGCACGTGTGCAGGTCGCCCCTGTCCGTGGCCCAGCAGCACCCCATCGTGTGGACGAAGCCCGTGATGTCCTGTCCAGGCGCTCGTCGGCGGGGGGCGCCGGGTCATCTCCGACGGGGGGGAGATGGGGGGTGAGGGCCGTGCTCCCGTGACCATCGTAGCGGGTGCGTCAGGGTGCCTCGCGCTCGATGCGGTTTCCGTACCCATGACTTGCGGCATTTCCGACGCGGGCCGCCCCAGGTGTTTGTGTCCTGGGGAGACGGGTGGTGTGTGGGCCCCTCCGCCCCCGGGAGGATCTATGAGTCAGCGTGGGCGTCCGTGTAGGGTAGAGGCCAGGCTGCCGGTCTTCGTGCGGGGTCCTGAGCGTGGTCACAAAATGCGCACAGAGCTGTGGAGCCTGGTTGCGGGGAGCCACCTGGGATGACGGGCGAGCTGAGAGGAGCTGAGGCCGTTGGGTCTTGTGGCCGCTCAGGAGTCACCGGGTGGACACATGGCAAGCCCGGGCGCAGAAGCAGACATGCCTGCCTTCCCTCCAGCGAGTGGGAGAAGACGGCCATGCCTGGGCCAGAGGTGGTGGGGACGGGGCTGTGGTCTCGAGGCACAGCCCCCTGCGGCTGAGCTCAGCCCTATCACCGGGCCTGTGGCCCCTGCCCAGGCATCGAGGCAGTCGTGCGTGAACAGACGGGCCCAGCGCTGTGGGGCCCACCCGTGTGGGTCTCAGAAACCCCCCTGCCCAGGGCAGCCAGGCTGAGGGCGCCATGGCTGGGATCATGGCCTGCTCTCTGCTCCGCAGGGCCCAGCGGGTCAGTCCTGGCGGGGTGGGGGGGACGAGCCCACGGAGCCCCTCTGTGCCACGGGCCACCCACCCTCTCGCTCCCCCCGCTCCCCCCTCGTCTGCCCCAGGAGGCTGCGGAGGAGGTGACGCGGCATGTCCACTCCCTGTCGGGCAAGAAGGACGGGCTGGTGCCCATGTTCATCAATACGCACAGCGGCCTCTTCACGCACATGGGCGTGTTCACTCTGGGAGCCAGGGCTGACAGCTACTACGAGTACCTGCTGAAGCAGTGGATCCAGGGTGGAAAGCAGGAGACGCAGTGAGGCCGGTTTTTGCTGCCTTGGGGTGGAGTCCCCACGCCCCCTGATCCCCAGTCCTTGGCCAGGCAGCCGCAGCCATGCCGGCCCAGCCTCGGCCCCCCCCCCCCCCCCCCCCCGGAACGTGTTTCTTCCAACCATGATCTTTGTGCCGAGGATGAGGAGGAGGGGGCCTGGGGCCTGGCCTGGCCTGGCCTGGCCGAACAGGCATCCTTGGGGTGTGGAAACACCCCCCCCCCCCCCCCCCCCGCGCACATGCTCCCCAGCCGCAGGTGGCCAGGTGCCCCTGGGCCACCTGGCGCTTACTGTTCTGACGCTCAGAATGCACGCTTACCCGGAGAGCAATGCGGTCACTACTGCATCGTGCATTGTATGGCACGGGGGAGAGAACTGGTTGTTCCTGAGGTCTCGAGCCTAGGGGTGACAGCGACCCCTGACCCCTGGGGGGCAGCTGCGGGCTGACCCCTGCGGGCAGAGACGAGGGCATCCCGGCACAGAGAGCCATGGTGGGCATGTGGGTCCTGGGGCCCTGCTGAGGCTGGTCTTGGGGGGCCCCTTGGCGGGGGCGTCAAGAGGAACGCTCCCGTCCAGGGGAGGGGAGGGCCGAGCCCTATGCCCCACGCCGCCGACGGCCACGAGCCTCGGCCTGCGCTAGCCTGATGCCACCCCAGACGGGGCCAGGCGTCTGGGCCGCTAGCATGCACGTGGCACCGCACGGCCATGTGCCCGATCCCGGGGCGGGGAAGTGGGGGCCATGCGCCTGCCTGGCGTGCGCTAAGAGGATCCCCTGTCTGTTCAGGTTGTTAGAAGACTACCTGGAAGCCATCGAGGGAATCAGAAGGCACCTGCTGCGCAGGTCTGAGCCCAGAAAGCTCACCTTCGTGGGGGAGCTGGCCCACGGCCGCTTCAGCGCCAAGATGGTGAGCACGTGTGTGACCCGGGGAGGGCGGGGGGCCTTGGACTCCCATCGGATGGCTTTGTGAGTCAGGACATTGCAGAGAGCGATGGCAGCCCAGCCCGAGCGTGAGTTCTCCCGGTTTGGGTCTGCTCGTGTCGGGTCCAGGCAGGGCTGCGTGGCCCGGACCCGTTCCCGTGACAACAGCAGGGCGCAGTCACAGGGGCACTGAGGTCCACAGTGGGCACCAGGCCCCTCCCCCAGGGCCCTCCCCGTGCCTCTCCGTGTCCCCTCTGCCCTGGGGTCACTGCTGGTGTCCTACTATGGGTCCCGCTGACGCCCGGGGATGTCTGGGGTCGGGGTCGGTCCAGGGGAGCCAGCCGCTACCTCCTCCCCGCCCCCCCCCGCTCCCCTGCTCATGTGGAGCGCCAGATGCTGGGCCCGCGGGGAGTCCCTTGCCCGTGTGGAACCGAGGCAGCGCCAGCCCTGCTGTTGGCGCCACGCCCCCTGCCCTGTGCGGCCACAGACTCCGCAGTGGTGAGGACCTGCTCTGATTTCAGGACCACCTGGTATGCTTCCTGCCAGGGACACTGGCTCTGGGCGCCCACCACGGCCTGCCCGCCGACCACATGGAGCTGGCCCGGGCACTCATGGACACCTGCTACCAGATGAACCGTCAGATGGAGACGGGGCTGAGCCCCGAAATCGTGCACTTCAACCTGTACCCCCAGAACGACCACAAAGACGTGCAAGTCAAGGTGAGCAGGGCCGGGGTGTGGGGGCGCCTGGGGGCCTGGCCTGAGCTCAGCCCGCATTTCCCTCCGCCCCCCCGCCCCCACAGCCGGCCGACAGGCACAACCTGCTGCGGCCCGAGACGGTGGAGAGCCTGTTCTACTTGTACCGCCTCACGGGGGACCGCAAGTACCAGGACTGGGGCTGGGAAATTCTGCAGAGCTTCAACACGTACACGCGGGTGAGCTGCCTGCCGGCCATCTGGCCCAGAGCGGCTGGGACTGGGAGGGCAGGCACCGTGACCTCGGGAGTTCAGGGCACATGGGACCCAGGGTCTCGGGGGCTGGGGCATCCCGAGGGGCTTGCTTGTGTGGGGAGGGCGCCTGCGGCGGCCTGGTATACACAGGGCGCATCCTCCCCGGATATTCCATGTGGCCTGGGCGGCCCTCCTCCACCCCAGGATGACCTCGGGGGCCCTGCTCCCTAGATGGCACTGGGACCGTGGTGCCTCTCGTCCTGCCGTCGGGGCCATGGCTCAGACACGGTCATGCCCTGTCCAGGGCCCACCACCCGCCCTGCAGAGCCAAAGCTTGTCCTTTGCCCTGTGGTGTGGGAGGCGGTGAGTTCTGGGCTCCTCGAGTGCCCTTGGGGCCTTGGGAGGCGGCGCTTGCCATCGGGTCACTCGAGAGGAGCTGGCATCTCCGAGGGCGTGTCTGGAGGCCCCGTGGCCAACTGGCTCCGCTGAGGGGGCCAGTTCCCTGGTGGACCTTGGGGTCCCCCACCCCGACCCTGCCCTGGTCCGCGTAGGGCAGGCACGCTGCGGTGAGGCAGGGAGACTTGAGACTTGGGGTGGGGTTCCTCTGGTTGCCGGGGCCTCACCCCCGGGCCGAGGCTGGCACGGGGAGCTGCCTGTGCCTGCAGCCGTGACGCCATGGTCTTGCCTCTTGCGCAGGTCCCCTCAGGTGGCTACTCCTCCATCAGCAACGTCCAGGATCCCCTCAATCCCCAGCCCAGGGACAAGATGGAGAGCTTTTTTCTGGGGGAGACGCTTAAGTACCTGTATCTGCTCTTCTCTGATGACCCAGACCTGCTCAGCCTGGACACCTATGTGTTCAACACGGAGGCTCACCCCTTGCCCATCTGGGCCCCGCCTAGGGAGGTGTGATGCCCCTGTGGGCCCTGCCTCAGTTGTGACACATCCTTCCTGTGATTCAGGGTTGTCTTGTTCTCTAGAGGAGAGTTTTTCCTTCTTCCTGTGAATCTTGAATCATGTTTACATTCCGAATACCCAAATATCTTCTCGTCTGCCGGTGCCTGGCCCCATTTCCATCCCTGTATCTCCAGGGCTGCTCTGGGTCACCCCACATCATGTTCAGAGACAGTAGCTGAAGGGACGTACCAACATGGGGTCAGCCTGGGGTATCAGAGCTGGCACGTATGCTGGTCCGAGGGTCTCAGTGCACCTGGCGGACTGTGGTATTTACACATGGACTCAGGGATCCTCTCCTGGCCCTGCAGGGGGCGCCAGGAGAGGTGGGGGACCAGTTCATCCTGCTCCTGGACCACGCCAAGGAATTGACTTTCCAGGCAGCATAAAATTAATGTTTCCCTTGTTGGTAAGTGGATCTCTTCTTTGAATCATTTTTGTGTAGATTGAGAAAAAGCCATTGTTTTGGATATCTAGATTTCAGTCTGTTGATGTCAGCTTTGTGTTCCAGATCATACTGCCATCTTCCATACAGAAGTTAACACTGTGTGTAACTTACCTTTCATTGTACAAGTTGGCATGCTCACTCTTTGGGAACAGAAGGTTCACGCCTGCCTTCCCTGGAAACAAACAGCAAATAGTGGGTAGTGAGGAGTATTAAACCCAGTTTTGCTTTTCATTAACTTTTGCTACAGTTTATAAGATACAAAAGTTAATGCAATTTGGGACTTCAATATCATGGCAAAGATGAGTACAGTCAAGGAAGTGGAGTGGGTGTCTGTAGCATGGCAGTGAGGTGGCTCCACCCTCTGAAACATAAAGGAGGCAGAACCATTATGATCAGTCTTCAACAATAGCAATAACCAAATCATGAGGAAAAAAAGTATGGCTCATTGAATGGAATGAAGTTAGTTGCTAGAAACTATCCCTAAAGAGGTCCAGATATGAGAATTCTTAGAAAAAGACTAAGAAGGTTCTTCAATGTGCTCTAAAAACTCAAAACATGCATGTGGTGATAAATCAGGAAATATTTGTGTGCTCTGAGGATATTGGTAAGGGAAATCATCAAGAGGAATAAGTCTTTTGCTGAAGTGTGCAGTTGGGATATTTATCAGTGGCGGCCAATAGCAAAAGGAGTTCTGAGAGGGCCCGGAAGTGGGACTGACAGCCCCTGATTTGAGCAGTGGAAGAAGAGCATGAAGAACCGTGAACAGAGCCCACAGGACCCCCAGGGCCCCATCCTAAGTTTGCCCTGCGTGTGCATTACCATAGGAGTCTCAGAAGACAGAAAGGGGCGTGACAATATTTGAAAAAGTGATGCAAATTTACCAAATTTGACGTCATAAGATATAAATCTACGAATTCAAGACACTTAGTGACTTCCTTGTAGAATCAATTCAGAGACCCAGAGCAGATAGTGTTGAAAGAATCCTGATGTAATCAGAAGCAACGTGTGATGCATAAATGTCTTCAGTAAGGTCAACAGCCAATTTCTCCCCCCAAAATAGGGGGTGCCTGGCTGTCTCAGTGAAATGTTCAACATGTAATTTGGCTCAGGTCATGATCTTAGTGGGTCGTGGGACTGAGTCCACCATTGGGCTCCCTGCTCAGTGGGGAATCTGCTTAAGATTCTCACCCTTTGCCCTTCCCCCCATGGTGGGTGCTCGCTTGCTTGCACTCTCTCAAATCTTTACAAACAAACAGGCCAGAAGACTATGAATTCTGTATATAGCAAAATTGACTCAAAAAATGGAGAATTTAAGATCTTCCCAGATAAAAGCCAAGGAGCTGGTTGCCAGTCAGCCTGGTGTGCTTGAAGTGCTCCTGGGGATCCTTCAGGTGGAAACAAAAGGACACTAGGTAGTACCTCAACGCTCTAGGGAGAAATGAAGGTTTCTGCTAAAGACAGAACTGGGGAAATACAAACACCAGTATCCTGTTTTTTGTTGTAACTCCCAATTTTGATCCTACAGGACTTAACAGATACACATAAAAGTTCATTACAAATTATGTCTGGGAGCCCACAATGTACAAAGTGTAATTTGTGATGACAGTAACATAAAGGAGTAGGTTGGAGTTGTTTAAATGATGGGTTATACATGTTAGTGAGTGAAGTTCATGTCCACTGGAAGTACATTACAAATTGAGGGTCTTAGATGTAATTAATCTCCATGGTAACCACAATGAACATACCTAAGAGATACAAAGGGAAATGAGAAGGGAATTGAAATGGTTCACTAAAAAAAATTATTTTTAAGGAAAAAACAGTGGGACACCCAGTTGGGCATCTGCTTTCGGCTTAGGGTGTGACCCCGGGGTCCTGGGATCGAGTCCCGTGTCGGGCTCCTTGCATGGAGTCTGCTTCTCCCTCTGCCTCTGCGTCTCTCTCTGTGTGTCCTGAATAAATAAAATCTTAAAAAAGTTCATGGAGGAAATGAAGGACAAAAAAGGCATAACATGTAGAAAACAAGAGTGAGGTTGTAAGAAGAAGTTTCATTGGGAGTTACCTTAAGTGAAAATGGATGAAACTCCAGCCAAAATCCGAGATTAGCAGACTGAATTAAAATAACGATATGAAGGGACACCTAGGTGGCTCAGAGTTGTTAAGCACATCTGCCTTGGCTCAGGGTTTGATACTGGAGCACCAGGTTCCCTGCATGGAGCCTGCTTCTCCCTCAGCCTGTGTCTCTGCCTCTCTTTGTGTCTCTCATGAATAAATAAAACCTTAAAAATAAAATAACAGTATGATACAACTATATGCTGCCTAGGAGAGATTGGGTATGGCCCCAGAGATACAGGCTGATCGGAGGTGGGAGGGTGGTGAAGTCTATTCCACCTGAATTGTGACCAAAGAGGACTGCCCTGGCTCTGCCACTGCCACAGAAAGTGGACTTGAATCCAAACACTGTTCTGAGAGGGAAAGGTAGATACAGCTTCTGTTGTATCTGAACAAATAAAACAAGATTCTAATAAAAGATTTCTAAAGTTAGATATGCACCAAACAGCAGATTCCACAACACATGAAGCACACTGGCAGCACTGAAGAACAGGCAGGTTTCTAGTCACAGGCGGAGACTTCACTGAATCACGTTCGTGATGGATAGAACATCTAGCAGAATATGAGTAAGGAAGTCGAGGACATGGACAGCACAATAAACTGGTGAGACCCAACATATGGAAGCAGTCCAAACAACAGTAGGATGTCCATGCTAGGGGCACGTGGAACGTTCTTGAGGATATATCAATGTTAGGACACAAAACAGGTATTAATACATTTTAAAAGATTGAGCCCAGGTGGCTCAGTGGTTGAGCGTCTCCCTTTCCCTCAGGTCGTGATCCCAGGGTCTGGGATCAAGTCCCACATCAGGCTCCCTGCATGGAGCCTGCTTCTGCCTCTCTCATGAATGAATAAATAAAACCTTTAAAAAAAAATGTTTTTAAAAGAAAAGGAAGAAACCAGGTGTCAGGCTAGCTCAGTCCATGAAATGTGTGGAATGTGTGACTCCTGATCTCAGGGTCATCCGTTCAATTCCCACATTGAGAGTAGAGTTTACTAAAAAAAAAAAAAAAAGAAGAAGAAGAAGAATTCAGATTAATACCAAACTATGCACTTGAGGAAATAGGGAAAGAAGAACAAACTAGTCTCCAAGCTTATAGAATGAAGGAAATAATAGAGCAGAATGGTGATAAAATAGAGGAAAACAGGAGAGACGGTCCGCAAAACCACAAAAGTTGGTTCTTTGAAAATATCAACAAAATTGATAAAAAATGACAATGCAAAGCAGAAGGCAAACAACTAATATCAGAACTATAAGTGGGGCAGGGGGTTAACCTTAAAGATTAACAAAAAGGATTATAAGAGAATATTGTAAAAAATTGTACACCAACAAATTTGATGATCTTTTTAAGATGGACAAATTCCCTAAAATCCAAGAATTACCTAAGTTAGCTTTAGATCATACGGGAAATTTCAGCAGACTTAGAACAAACAGATTGAACAAATAGGTTTTTTAAAAAATCACGAAATGAAGCCTCCCAACAAACAAAAGGCAGGGACCAGGTGGCTTCACTGGTGAATTTTACCAAACATTTAAGAGTTTGAACCCTTGGTTGGTTCAGTTGGCGGAGCGTGCAACTCTTGATCTTGGAGCTGTGAGTTTGGGACTCACGTCTGGGGTAGACATTACTTTAAAAATCATTTTAAAAAAATCATTTTAGGGGATCCCTGGGTGGCTTAGTGATTTAGTGCCTGCCTTTGGCCCACATCGGGCTCCCTGCATGGAGTCTGCCTTTGTCTCTGCCTCTCTCTCTCTGTCACTCATGAATAAATAAAATCTTGTAAAATATCATTTTAAAGAGTTAACACCAATCTGTCTCAAACTCCCAGAAAATTGAGAAGGGGAAACAGTAACTTATTCTGTGAGGCCAATATTACCTTGACATGAAAACCAGATGCATTTCAATAAAAAGATTATAAGCCCGTATTCCTTATGAATACTGATGCAAAAATCTTAGCAAATAAACTGATAAACCAAATCCAACAGTATATTTAAAATATTTTACACCAGGATCAGTGGAATTTACCTGAGAATGCAAACAAGAGTGGTTCATTATAAGGAAATTAACAATCTATACAACAGAATACAAGGGGATGATCTGTTGGTACAACGACTTGTGTGGACCTCTGGGGCATCGTGCTTATGGAATGACGGCTGACTTCCGGAGGAAAAAGGAACAATCAATGAAGTAGACTGTATTAGTAGAGTGAAATGGGAAACCTACATGATCACTGCAATTGATAAAAGCCAACAGTAGAAACACTCAGGAAACTGTGGATAGAAGATTTCCTCACCACGATGAAGGACATTTATGAAGAACCCACAGCCGACCTCATACTGGATAGTGAAAGACAAAGCTGAAAGGATACCTGCTCTCACCATTGCTAGAAAGAAAGGGCATTTGAATTGGAAAGGAAGGAGTATAACTATTTGCTTGTGATACGATCCTGTGTATAGAAAAATCCAGGATTCATAAGAACACTACTAGAGCTAATAAATCAGGAAAATTGCAAGGCACTAGGTCAGCAATCAAAATGTTATGTACCGGGCAGCCGCGGTGGCGCAGTGGTTTAGTGCCGCCTGCAGCCCAGGGCATGATCCTGGAGTCGTGGGATGGAGTCCCACGTCAGGCTCTCTGCATGGAGCCTGCTTCTCCCTCTACCTGTGCCTCTGCCTCTCTCTCTCTCTGCATCTCTATGAATAAATAAAGTCTTAAAAATATATATATATATATTAAAAAAACAAAATGTTATGTACCTCTCTACACCTGCAGTGAACAGTTTTAAATTTTTTTTTTTTTATGATAGTCACAGAGAGAGAGAGAGAGGCAGAGACACAGGCGGAGGGAGAAGCAGGCTCCATGCACCGGGAGCCTGATGTGGGACTCGATCCCGGGTCTCCAGGATCGCACC
Source organism: Vulpes vulpes (assembly GCF_048418805.1). Lineage (NCBI taxonomy): Eukaryota > Metazoa > Chordata > Mammalia > Carnivora > Canidae > Vulpes > Vulpes vulpes. The sequence continues at coordinate 48,409,474 of NC_132781.1, read as the reverse complement.
CCGGGCCAAAGGCAGGCGCCAAACCGCTGCGCCACCCAGGGATCCCGCTTTATATGTTTTTAAATTGTGTTATTTGGTGCATATGTATATATTTTGAGAATTCTTATTTCTTCCTGTTGAGTGAAATCTTTTACAATTATGAGGTAAGCTTCTTTGGCTCTGATAATGCTTTTTGCCATAAAGTCTATTTTAACTAATATTGACATCATTTCTCCAGCATTCACTACTTAGTATTTATATATCATTCCTCACCTTTTTCTTTCAACCTTCTTTTACCCTTATATATTATATATTTCTTATAAATTATTTCTAGCTGAATGTAAAAAAAAAGTCTAGTTTGACAATCTTTGCTTTTCAGATCATGAGTTTAGTCTGTTTACACTTAATGTAACTGCTGATATACTTTGGGTTCAGCTGTACTATTTTGACTTGTGCTTTCTGTTGATCCCACTTTTTCTGTTATTTTTTCCCCTTTATTAACATTCTTGTAGCTTTTTTTTATCTTTGTTCTATTTTTATATTAACTTGAAAGTTAAAAATTCTGCTTCCATTCTTTTAGAAATTACCCTAGAAATTTTAACATTTATATTTGAGTTAACATTGTCTGAAGTTAAATACGAGGATCTTAGAACAAGTCAACTTTCTTTTTTTTTTTAAGATTTTATTTATTGGGATCCCTGGGTGGCGCAGCGGTTTGGCGCCTGCCTTTGGCCCAGGGCGCGATCCTGGAGACCCGGGATCGAATCCCACATCAGGCTCCCGGTGCATGGAGCCTGCTTCTCCCTCTGCCTGTGTCTCTGCCTCTCTCTCTCTGTGTGTGTGTGTGACTATCATAAATAAATAAAAATTTAAAAATAGAATAATTATTTTAAATAATAAAAATAAATTTATATTATTTAAAATAGCATGGATCTGGGGCACCTGGCTGGTTTAGTCAGAGCATGCGACTCTTGATCTCTGGGTCATAAGTTTGAGCCCCATGTTGGGTGTAGAGTTTACCTAAAAAAACAAAACCCTAAAAGGAACACCTAAAATAATAAATAGGGATAAATTTAACCAAGGAAGTGCTGTACCTGAACCGTGAAAACTAGAAAACACTGCTAAAAGAAAGTAAAGGAGACCTAAATAAATGGAAAGATACCTTTTGTTCATGGATAGGAATACTTAATTTTAAGATGTCAATACTAGACAAAATGATCTACAAATTCAGTGCAACCCCTCTTAAAATTCCAACACCCTTTTTTGCTGAGATGGAAAAGTCAATCCTCAGATTCATATGGAATTGCAAGAAGCCCCAAATAGCCAAAATATTCTTGAAAAAGAACAAAGTTGGAGGACACATACTGCCCAATATAAAAACTTACTACAAAGGTGCAGTATTCAGAACTGTGTGACACTGGCTTAAGTGAAGGGAGAGTCCAGAAATCTACATATGTGGCAACTTTTTGCAAAGGAGAAAAAGAACTTTGTCTTCAGCAAATGATGGGAAAGGTGGATTTTGAAATGCACAGAATGAAGTTGGACCTCTACTCACACCACATACAAAATATTAACTAGAAATTGATCAATGACTCAAAGAGCTAAAAACAGAACTCCGAGAAATAACCCAGGGTCAAATCTTCAAGCATTGGGTCTGACAGTGGGTTCTTAGCAATACAAGCACCAAACTAGTTTGGACTTAGTAAAAAAACTTCTGTGCATCAAAGGCAAGATCAACAATGGAAAAAACCACCCACAGAAAGGGAGAAAATGTAACTTACGTATCTGATAAAGGATTTAGATACATTTTTCTTTAATTTCTAAAACGCAACAACAAAAAACTAACGCTTAGCGACAAGTAAAGGCACCTTGGATAATGGTGAAGGGCACGTCATAGTGTGTGTGACACACGTACTTGCTGATGGGGCCGACTTCCAAACAGCACACGCACCCACGTGGGTCTCCCTCCCAGCCCCGCCCCGTTCCTTGCAGCTCTGAGGGCTAAGGGGGCAGAGCAGGTGGCTGGGAGGGGCTGGCTCCCCAAATCTGTGGGCCGTGGAGGGGGATCAGGACCCAGCTGTGGCCCCAACATCATTGGCCCCCTGTGCAGCTTGGAGGGTGGCTTCTGGACGCCCAGACGTACCCGCATGCTCTGGGCTGCCCGGTGGGCATGACGGGCAGAGGGAGTCAAAATTCGCCTCTCTGGGCTTTCCCGGGCCGCCCCCTGCACGGAGGAGCTGCCTGGAGGGTTCGGAGAGAAGGACATGGTGCGTCTGCGCTCGGGCCATCAGGGTCAGGGCTCCTGAGCTGAGAGGACAGTAGGAGCAGCTGGAAGAGAGGCTGTCCCCCCGGGGCGGGGGAGGAGCTGTGAGCCCTCAGGGCTTGTCCTGGCCTCTACCCTGCACAGGCCCTGAAGACCCTGCAAGGGCAGCAGCGCTCTACTCAACACAGGACAGGCAGCCCTGGGTGCGGGTACGAGGACACAGGAACAGGGACACAGGGAGACGGGGACATGGGAGCTTGGGGACACAGAGACAGGATGGCGACACGGGGACACAGGGACGGGAACAAGAAGGTAAGCACATAGGGACCTGACAGGGGGACACAGGGACACAGGGACTGGGACAGGGGATGGGGACACAGGGACTGGGACAGGGGACGGGGACACAGGGACTAGGACAGGGGACGGGGACACAGAGACGGGGACGGGGGCACAAGGGTGGGCAGATAGGACTAGAGACACGGGGACACGGTGGGCACACAGGGATGGGGACACGGGGACATGAGGGACACAGGGACACAGGGACAGAGACACAGGGACGAGGACACAGGGGCACAGGGACAGAGGGACAGGGGGATGTGGGGACACAGGGCCACAGGGATGGGGACACAGGAACACAGGAATAAGGGCATTGACAAGAGGACATGGGAGGAGGGACAGGAGGGGAGGGACACAAGGGCATGGGATGGGGGCAGGGACTGTGGAGTGATTGTGGTGTGGCACTTGGTGACCATGGGGTGACCACACCCATGTGGTGATGTGAGATGATGGACGGTCATTGTCCACATGCTGGTTGCCGCAGTTACCTTCCTGGGACAGTGTGCAGGGTGGCCATGGGCCCCTGTGGCCAGTCCCCCACCTCAGCCCAGCTCCGTCCTGGGGCCCTGGGTTCCCAGGCTGCAGCGAGGGCAGGACCCCGCCCAGGCCTGTCCCACACTAGGTGGGGGGATGCCCCAGGGACACTGGAGGCTTTGCTGGAGATAGTCTGGGGGTGGGAACAGGCAATTCCCCTTCTCTGTGCAGCTGGGGCGGGGGTGGCTCAGCTGCTCTGGTCCCTCACCTGAGCCCAGGCCTGGAATGTTGGGGAACAGGTGACTCCTCCTGGGGCGCATCTGATGGAGGGGCAGTGATGGCAGTAGGCAGAGGGGGCCATGGCCAGGTGCCTCTCCCCCCTGCCATGCCACAGGGTCTCAGCAGCCATACCCCTGCGCTGCCCCCTCCCCCCCCGCCCCCGCACACCACTGCTGTGGCCACAAGGCCTCCGCCCCTTCCCGTCGTGTGGATAAGGCTGCTGGCCTCCTGTCTGAAGCCCCTCCCCCGCCGCTGCCCCGTCTTCCCAAGCCCCCCACTCAGGGCTCAAGGGATCCCTCCGTCTGGGGCGCTGCTGTGTGGCCTGGAGGCTGGCAGGGGCCTGGGGGTCCTAATGGCAGAAGGAGCAGCCTGGGGGCAGCAGGGACCGTCCCGCCTCCTGGGCTCTCCATGTGGCCAGGCGCAAGCAAGGGCCTCCGCAGGGGCCCAGGAGGGCCAGGGCAAGTGGCTGCACACACATTCCCAGTCCCAGCACCGGGATTTGGAGCCACTGCTGCTTCCTGCGTCCCCGTCCCTATGGCGACAGTCTCCGTGGCGACCCAGTGGGTGCAGGAACCTTGGGGCCCGGAAGGAAGGCCCTGCCCAGGCTGTCACGTGAGGGTGGCCCGCCCATCATGTGACCGCACCCCACAGCCGCCAGCGGAGATGGGCGCCCAGCCCCGGCCAACCCTGCCCAGGGCCCTGACCCTGCTGCTGGTGCTGGCGCTGCACAGCCTGGAGACTGGGGGTGAGTGTGGGCCCACAGGCGTCGCCCCCACCCCCCGCCCTGCCTGCTTGGGCCCCCTGTGCTGAGCACCGCATGCACCCCTGCAGCCCACAGGGTTGTGGAGAGCCACTTTTGGGAGGGCTACTTTGAGCAGCTTCTGGACCATTTCAACTTCGAGAGGTTTGGCAACAAGACCTTCCTGCAGCGATTCCTGGTGTCAGGTGAGGTTGCACTGGGGGTCCCGGGACCCTGGAGTCCTGCCCTGGCCCCTAACCCGCTGCTTCCTGCCTCCGCCGGACAGAGAAGTTCTGGAAAAGGGGCAAGGGGCCCATATTCTTCTACACGGGCAATGAGGGGAATGTGTGGTCCTTCGCCAACAACTCGGGGTTCATCCTGGAACTGGCAGCGCAGCAAGAGGCCCTGGTCATCTTCGCAGAGCACGTGGGTACCATGGGAGGGTGAGGGGGTCAGGGGCGCACGGCGTGGGTGTCCTGGGCTCAGCCCTCTGCTGCTCTCCTGCAGCGCTACTACGGCAAGTCACTCCCATTTGGGGAGCAGTCCACACGGCGCGGGTACACGGAGCTGCTGACAGTGGAACAGGCCCTGGCCGACTTCGCAGGGCTGCTCCACGCGCTGCGGCGGGACCTTGGGGCACAGGACAGCCCTGCCATTGCCTTTGGTGGCAGGTGGGTCTTTGCCCAGCTCACTCTCTGCAGCTACAAACGCTTACCTGGCCCTAAGGCCAGGATTTCCGTGGGACCTAGAAGGTCCTCCTGGGGGCACCATGGGCTCTGAGCAGGGAGGAAGGGTCCTAAGGAGGCTGTGTCCCCCCCACCCACCCTGTGTCCCCACCCAGCTACGGGGGGATGCTGAGCGCCTACATGAGGATCAAGTACCCCCATCTCGTGGCCGGGGCACTCGCAGCCAGTGCGCCTGTGGTGGCTGTGGCTGGCCTCGGTGACTCCTACCAGTTCTTTCGGGATGTCTCAGCGGTGAGTTAGGGGCCTGGGGCCTGGGGTTGGTCAGGCTGAGGCAGCGGCGGCAGCAGCAGCGGCACCATTGCCCTCCTCTCCCCAGGACTTTGAGGGCCAGAGTCCCCAGTGTGCCCAGGGCGTGCGGGACGCATTCCAGCAGATCCAGGACTTGTGCTTTCAGGGAGGTGAGGAGCCCCCCTGGCGCCTGCGACCACCTCCCCCCACCCCATGCCTGCCAGCAGCCTCAGGAGTCTGTTGTCTCGCCGTCTCCTGGCAGCCTGTGATGTGGTCAGCCGGGAGTTTGGCACCTGCCAGCCCCTGTCCAGCCGGAAGGACCTGACCCAGCTCTTTGGGTTTGCCCGGAACGCCTTCACTGTGCTGGCCATGATGGACTACCCGTACCCCACCCACTTCATCGCGCACCTTCCTGCCAACCCAGTCAAGGCAAGACGCCCACCCCTGGGCATAAGGAGATGCTGGGACCTGGGGAGGGCCCTGGGCCAGGCGGTGCTGAGCAGCCCAAGAGCCTCACAGCCACTTGGGGCCCGGGACCAGGGAAGGGCACACTGGGAGGGGCAGCAGGCCGAGTGAGGGTCTTTGGTGGCATCCCTAGGTCGGCTGTGACCGGCTGCTGAGTGAGAGCCAGAGCATCAAGGGGCTAAGAGCACTGGCAGGTGCGTGTGCCCTCAGCCCTGGGCCTGGTGCCACGTGGGGGCTGGACAGGGCTTGGGGGCGATGCCCACATGAGGCGAGCAGCAACAACGCCCCATGCAGTCCCTGCCCGGGCTGGGGGGGCTCTGTCCACAGGTTCTCGCAGAGGTCCAGGGAGGGAGGCCAGCCTGCCCTGCTGGGAGGGGTACGTCAAGTGGGTCCCCTAGCTACCCTCAGAGGCCAGACCCCAGGAACCCCACTCCTCCCTGGGCATGCGGGAGCCCTCTGAGGGGGCGAGGCGGGCGTCCAGGCTGCAGGTCCCACACCCCTGTCCCCCAGGTCTGGTGTACAACTCCTCGGGCACCGTGCCCTGCTATGACATCTACCTGCAGTACCAGGCCTGTGCAGACCCCACGGGCTGCGGCTCAGGCCCCAATGCCAAGGCCTGGGATTACCAGGTAAGGGGGTGCTCGCTGCCCAGGACCGCCTGGGTCCGAGGTGCGGGATGGGGTCGCCCACCCCACCGGCCTGACCCAGGTGCGGTGCATCCCCCAGGCCTGCACCGAGATCAACCTGACCTTTTCCAGCAACAATGTGACAGACCTCTTCCCCGAGCTGCCGTTCACTGAGGCCCTCCGCCAGCAGTACTGCCTGGACACGTGGGGCGTGTGGCCTCGGAGGGACTGGCTGCAGACCAGCTTCGGGGGGGACGGTGAGGCTTGAGGGGGCGGCATCCTTCCCTCCGTCCCGACTCTGCTCCGCAATCCACTCACTGCTCACACCTGCGCTCTTTCCCTTTTAGACCTCAGAGCTGCCAGCAACATCCTCTTCTCCAACGGGGACCTGGACCCCTGGGCAGGGGGTGGGGTGAGTCATGGCCTGAGGCTGCCCCCAGGCCTGGCCGGGGCATCCTGGCAGGGGGGTGCAAGGGCTAGGGGCGGGGCAAGCCCTGGTGCACGGGGGTGGGGGAGGTGAAGGGGCACTCCCTGCTGTCGGCCAGCCTCCACACCTAGCTTCTGTGCAGCCTTCACTTTCCTTCTAACTCCCATTTCCTCCTCCCTTTAATGGTTCTTCCTCGATTTTGGCTAGGGGTGGAGGGAGAGGGAGACTGAGCAGACCACCCAGAGCCCAGAGCCCTATGCTGCTCATGGCCCCAAGGTCTCAATCTGAGCTGAACTGCCCCCCACCCTGCACCCCTTCCCCTAATTGGTGTGACTGGACATGTGGTCCTGTAACCTCCTGTCCTTTCTAAGGAGGCCACTCAGGCCACGGAGTCACATGGGAGTTTCTGCCTCTGCAGTGGGCCAGCCCTGCAGGGCGGACAAGGGGACGGCAGGCAGGGGGGCAGTGGACCGAATGTCTTCCCACAGATCCGGAGTAACCTGAGCGCGACGGTCCTCGCCATTACCATCCAGGGGGGAGCCCATCACCTGGACCTCAGGTGCGGTACTGCCTGGAGGAGTGCTGTGTGGGGCGGGACCAGTGGCTGCTTGTGGGGTGCAGTGAGGCTGGGGCCCACTGCCTAGCTGAAGCCCCCCTGCCTGTTCCTTAGAGCATCTCACCCAGAAGACCCCGCATCCGTCAGGGAGGCTCGCAGGTTTGAGGCCAGGCTCATCAGCGAGTGGGTGGAAGCAGCCAGACGTGAGCAGTGGCTGCGGCGGGGCCAGCGCAGAGGCCTCAGGGGCTGAGAGCCCCTCCCCCCCGGCCGAGAGCACTTGGGGAGCATCTCAGAAGGTTCTGGGGGTGAGCGGCTGTGGCCAAGAGGGTTGAGGGAGCAGACGCGGTGAGCGCACTGTGCACAGCCATACATCTAATAAAACAGAGCCTCCAGTCTGTGTGCAGTCTCAGGGCTCGAGAGGGTGCAGGGTACCCCGTGGGCAGCCCCACTGGCTGATGTGGCCCTCTACTGGCTACCCCAGTGGTGCCTCTGGGGTAGGGCGTGGAGAGGACGTGCTGCTGATGCCCCACCTCCATGGCGGGCAACTTCCCGTCTTGTCACAGCTGCCATGCCCATGGATGCAAAAGGGTGACCAGGAGGGAGACGGGGCTAGCCCACCTGGAGACAGCCCTGCATCCTGTTCCAGGAACCTCTGTGCAGGACACAGGGAGCCCTGGCCTCCGCATGGGCAGTGTCCACCAGCTGGAGAAGCCCTAGCGACTCGGAGAAGCATGTCTTCTAGACATGACAAAGGCAATGGGCTGCTCAGGGGTGTCACACGAGAAAGAGCGGAGCCTAGCTTGGAGACCACCTGGTACCCCCTGGCAGCCGAGGTGTGTCTAAGGAGTGACCCATGTCAGGACTCAGGTGAAGTGGCAGGCTCCACTGAGGATGGGCATCCCCACCTGCAGAGATGGGGCCCAGGGTGCAGAAACCCTCACAGTAAGGCAGGTACTCCCTCCAGGGTGTGCGGCCTGCCCGCCCCAGGGGATTTCTGACCCCAGTGGACACATAGCGCGGCCTGGACGGGGGCCTAGACACCCCCCATCACAGCTGAGGAAACAGAGAGTCTCCACACATGACCGTCATAGCAATCTACCTTTATGCTGCCTGGGAAGTCCATTCTCTGGGGTGGTCCAGGAGCAGAAGGAACCACACCCCTCCCACTCCCGGCCCCTGGAGGGCCGGGAGAGGATCCCTGAGTCCAATGTGTAAACACCACAGCCCGCAGGTGCCCCAAGACCCTCGGGCCAGCACACAAGCAAGCTCTGAGACTCCAGGCTGAGCCCCATGTCGGGAGGTCCCTTTAGCTCTTGTCTCTGAACAGGATGGGGTACCCAGAACAGCCCCAAAGATGCAGGGATATGGACACGGGGCTGGGCACCGACGGACAGAAAGACGTGTGGGTACCAGGAATGTACGTATGATTCCAGTTTCTTCGGGAAGCAGGAGACTTCCTGGTGGACGGGCTGAATGGCGATGACCCTAGAACACAGCTGTGACGAGAAGCCACCAGAACGAGAAGCCAACAGCCCTGACCACCTCAGGCCCTGAGACACTGCAGCTAAGGAATGCTGGGTTCTGTCCTCAGCCTGGCCTGGGCCACAGGCTCCAGCTAGGTGGACAAAAGGGCAAAGGCCCAGGACACTGGACCAAAACATGACCAGGGATATGCTGAACAGGTTCCACAAAAACAAGACAAATGAGAACTCTAGGCAAGGCCCACAGGGGCATCACACCTCCCTAGGCGGGGCCCAGATGGGCAAGGGGTGAGCCTCCGTGTTGAACACATAGGTGTCCAGGCTGAGCAGGTCTGGGTCATCAGAGAAGAGCAGATACAGGTACTTAAGCGTCTCCCCCAGAAAAAAGCTCTCCATCTTGTCCCTGGGCTGGGGATTGAGGGGATCCTGGACGTTGCTGATGGAGGAGTAGCCACCTGAGGGGACCTGCGCAAGAGGCAAGACCATGGCGTCACGGCTGCAGGCACAGGCAGCTCCCCGTGCCAGCCTCGGCCCGGGGGTGAGGCCCCGGCAACCAGAGGAACCCCACCCCAAGTCTCAAGTCTCCCTGCCTCACCGCAGCGTGCCTGCCCTACGCGGACCAGGGCAGGGTCGGGGTGGGGGACCCCAAGGTCCACCAGGGAACTGGCCCCCTCAGCGGAGCCAGTTGGCCACGGGGCCTCCAGACACGCCCTCGGAGATGCCAGCTCCTCTCGAGTGACCCGATGGCAAGCGCCGCCTCCCAAGGCCCCAAGGGCACTCGAGGAGCCCAGAACTCACCGCCTCCCACACCACAGGGCAAAGGACAAGCTTTGGCTCTGCAGGGCGGGTGGTGGGCCCTGGACAGGGCATGACCGTGTCTGAGCCATGGCCCCGACGGCAGGACGAGAGGCACCACGGTCCCAGTGCCATCTAGGGAGCAGGGCCCCCGAGGTCATCCTGGGGTGGAGGAGGGCCGCCCAGGCCACATGGAATATCCGGGGAGGATGCGCCCTGTGTATACCAGGCCGCCGCAGGCGCCCTCCCCACACAAGCAAGCCCCTCGGGATGCCCCAGCCCCCGAGACCCTGGGTCCCATGTGCCCTGAACTCCCGAGGTCACGGTGCCTGCCCTCCCAGTCCCAGCCGCTCTGGGCCAGATGGCCGGCAGGCAGCTCACCCGCGTGTACGTGTTGAAGCTCTGCAGAATTTCCCAGCCCCAGTCCTGGTACTTGCGGTCCCCCGTGAGGCGGTACAAGTAGAACAGGCTCTCCACCGTCTCGGGCCGCAGCAGGTTGTGCCTGTCGGCCGGCTGTGGGGGCGGGGGGGCGGAGGGAAATGCGGGCTGAGCTCAGGCCAGGCCCCCAGGCGCCCCCACACCCCGGCCCTGCTCACCTTGACTTGCACGTCTTTGTGGTCGTTCTGGGGGTACAGGTTGAAGTGCACGATTTCGGGGCTCAGCCCCGTCTCCATCTGACGGTTCATCTGGTAGCAGGTGTCCATGAGTGCCCGGGCCAGCTCCATGTGGTCGGCGGGCAGGCCGTGGTGGGCGCCCAGAGCCAGTGTCCCTGGCAGGAAGCATACCAGGTGGTCCTGAAATCAGAGCAGGTCCTCACCACTGCGGAGTCTGTGGCCGCACAGGGCAGGGGGCGTGGCGCCAACAGCAGGGCTGGCGCTGCCTCGGTTCCACACGGGCAAGGGACTCCCCGCGGGCCCAGCATCTGGCGCTCCACATGAGCAGGGGAGCGGGGGGGGGCGGGGAGGAGGTAGCGGCTGGCTCCCCTGGACCGACCCCGACCCCAGACATCCCCGGGCGTCAGCGGGACCCATAGTAGGACACCAGCAGTGACCCCAGGGCAGAGGGGACACGGAGAGGCACGGGGAGGGCCCTGGGGGAGGGGCCTGGTGCCCACTGTGGACCTCAGTGCCCCTGTGACTGCGCCCTGCTGTTGTCACGGGAACGGGTCCGGGCCACGCAGCCCTGCCTGGACCCGACACGAGCAGACCCAAACCGGGAGAACTCACGCTCGGGCTGGGCTGCCATCGCTCTCTGCAATGTCCTGACTCACAAAGCCATCCGATGGGAGTCCAAGGCCCCCCGCCCTCCCCGGGTCACACACGTGCTCACCATCTTGGCGCTGAAGCGGCCGTGGGCCAGCTCCCCCACGAAGGTGAGCTTTCTGGGCTCAGACCTGCGCAGCAGGTGCCTTCTGATTCCCTCGATGGCTTCCAGGTAGTCTTCTAACAACCTGAACAGACAGGGGATCCTCTTAGCGCACGCCAGGCAGGCGCATGGCCCCCACTTCCCCGCCCCGGGATCGGGCACATGGCCGTGCGGTGCCACGTGCATGCTAGCGGCCCAGACGCCTGGCCCCGTCTGGGGTGGCATCAGGCTAGCGCAGGCCGAGGCTCGTGGCCGTCGGCGGCGTGGGGCATAGGGCTCGGCCCTCCCCTCCCCTGGACGGGAGCGTTCCTCTTGACGCCCCCGCCAAGGGGCCCCCCAAGACCAGCCTCAGCAGGGCCCCAGGACCCACATGCCCACCATGGCTCTCTGTGCCGGGATGCCCTCGTCTCTGCCCGCAGGGGTCAGCCCGCAGCTGCCCCCCAGGGGTCAGGGGTCGCTGTCACCCCTAGGCTCGAGACCTCAGGAACAACCAGTTCTCTCCCCCGTGCCATACAATGCACGATGCAGTAGTGACCGCATTGCTCTCCGGGTAAGCGTGCATTCTGAGCGTCAGAACAGTAAGCGCCAGGTGGCCCAGGGGCACCTGGCCACCTGCGGCTGGGGAGCATGTGCGCGGGGGGGGGGGGGGGGGGGTGTTTCCACACCCCAAGGATGCCTGTTCGGCCAGGCCAGGCCAGGCCAGGCCCCAGGCCCCCTCCTCCTCATCCTCGGCACAAAGATCATGGTTGGAAGAAACACGTTCCGGGGGGGGGGGGGGGGGGGGCCGAGGCTGGGCCGGCATGGCTGCGGCTGCCTGGCCAAGGACTGGGGATCAGGGGGCGTGGGGACTCCACCCCAAGGCAGCAAAAACCGGCCTCACTGCGTCTCCTGCTTTCCACCCTGGATCCACTGCTTCAGCAGGTACTCGTAGTAGCTGTCAGCCCTGGCTCCCAGAGTGAACACGCCCATGTGCGTGAAGAGGCCGCTGTGCGTATTGATGAACATGGGCACCAGCCCGTCCTTCTTGCCCGACAGGGAGTGGACATGCCGCGTCACCTCCTCCGCAGCCTCCTGGGGCAGACGAGGGGGGAGCGGGGGGAGCGAGAGGGTGGGTGGCCCGTGGCACAGAGGGGCTCCGTGGGCTCGTCCCCCCCACCCCGCCAGGACTGACCCGCTGGGCCCTGCGGAGCAGAGAGCAGGCCATGATCCCAGCCATGGCGCCCTCAGCCTGGCTGCCCTGGGCAGGGGGGTTTCTGAGACCCACACAGGTGGGCCCCACAGCGCTGGGCCCGTCTGTTCACGCACGACTGCCTCGATGCCTGGGCAGGGGCCACAGGCCCGGTGATAGGGCTGAGCTCAGCCGCAGGGGGCTGTGCCTCGAGACCACAGCCCCGTCCCCACCACCTCTGGCCCAGGCATGGCCGTCTTCTCCCACTCGCTGGAGGGAAGGCAGGCATGTCTGCTTCTGCGCCCGGGCTTGCCATGTGTCCACCCGGTGACTCCTGAGCGGCCACAAGACCCAACGGCCTCAGCTCCTCTCAGCTCGCCCGTCATCCCAGGTGGCTCCCCGCAACCAGGCTCCACAGCTCTGTGCGCATTTTGTGACCACGCTCAGGACCCCGCACGAAGACCGGCAGCCTGGCCTCTACCCTACACGGACGCCCACGCTGACTCATAGATCCTCCCGGGGGCGGAGGGGCCCACACACCACCCGTCTCCCCAGGACACAAACACCTGGGGCGGCCCGCGTCGGAAATGCCGCAAGTCATGGGTACGGAAACCGCATCGAGCGCGAGGCACCCTGACGCACCCGCTACGATGGTCACGGGAGCACGGCCCTCACCCCCCATCTCCCCCCCGTCGGAGATGACCCGGCGCCCCCCGCCGACGAGCGCCTGGACAGGACATCACGGGCTTCGTCCACACGATGGGGTGCTGCTGGGCCACGGACAGGGGCGACCTGCACACGTGCCACGACACAGACGTGTCCAGAAATGCTTCCACGCAGATGACAACGTTGCGCACGCTGAAAGGGCCAGACGTGGGAGGCCTGTGCTGCAGGACCTCGCCCACGCCGGATGAAAAACAGGGAGAGCCACCCACACGCACACGGGGCTCGCTCTGTGGTCCCCAATGTGGGCCAAGGCCCCGGAGGGCAGGAGGGTGCGTCATGGGCGATGGATCACCTCTCAGGGGGGACGTCGTTCGGGACTCAGAACATGGCAACCGCTGTGCCCGAGGAATGCGGTATGGCTGCATGTGGAGAGCCTCGCATTCTTAGCACGTGACCCACATCTCAGTGTCTCAAGAGAAAGAGGAGAACGAATGGCACAGTGTGCCGAGTGCAGAAGCTGCCCAGGAGGAGCGCGGAGGGACGAGGACTGTCTGACAAAGATGCTGACAGCCGGGCGGGGAGTCCAAAAACCACCACCAGGCCCAGAGGCCACACAGCACGGAGCCACCTAGCCCAGCCGACCCCAGGGGTGCTGGCACCCTCCTCCCAACAACCCCGCTGCCGCATGCCACTGCAGCACGTGGGAGGCCGGCAGGGGGGGACCCTGAGGACCTGGGCCCGGGTGATGCCTTGACGCCCCAGCATCCGTCATCAGGGAGGAAGAGGGATCCGCTGAGAGCAAATAGGGACCGACAGAGGACACGGGAGGGTGGTGTCGCCGCGGCCCGGGGTCAGGGTGCACCCCAGCCCTCACCCCCTGCACCCCCCGGGCCCCTGCCTACCTGAAACTTCTTACTTCCCGTGAGGCGTGAGAGCTCCCGGAACTCCAGCTGAATGCTCGTGACCTCGGCCACCGTGCTGTCCGAGGTCCAGCGGGGCGGGTGGGCGGCCCCAGTGCCGATGTTGACGTCGGAGTACGGAATCTTGGAAGGCGTCTGGAACGCAGGCATGAGCCGATTCCCAAAATCTTCCTGACACAACAACATGGTGAGGCGTCAAGGCTCCCTGCTGCCCGGCGGCCTTGCCTCCGTCCCATGACGCCACCCCGGCCCTGAGTCTGCCCAGTTATGGGGATGTGGGACCTGCCAGCTTCACCCGGCCTCGACGCACCATGGCCGCAAATCGGAGCTGGCCCCGCAAAACTCCGAGAGGAATTCCCTGCAGGTCGCGGTGATACAGGCAGCGCTAGGCCAGCTCGTGCGCACGTGCGCGAAGGAGGCCCCACCGGATCAGGGGTGGGAGATCTGGGAACGGACCCCCTCATGCCCCCCAATCCCTCGAGCCGAGAAACAACTGTTTGCTCACTCGCTGGGACTCCTCTCCCCGCAGCGCGAGCCGGCCCGGGCTGAGACACTCACAGCCTTCCTCAGGAAGAGCTCGTCCCCCGACAGGTGGTAGGCGCTCAGAAGCCCACCAAGTATCCGGATTGTGCTCTCAAACAGGTTGACGTCCACATCTTTCTGAAACCGTAGCTTCTTCGACACCCACTTCCTGGCCTCTTCAAACTCTGAGATGTGAAACAGCGAGAGTAGGGGAGCCCATTGCCGGCCTCGTGCCCCAGGGCCTCTCCCTCGGGGCTCTGTGCTTCCATCTCTCTCTCTCTCCCACAGGTATGCGTGTCATGGCCTGCGGGCTGGGCAGGAGCCCTCACACCCCCCAGCACACAGATAAGACGAGCCGGCATGCACTCGGGCGCTCAGCCAGTCGTCATGAAAGATCGTGGCATCCGAGGCCGTGGGGTCACCTCACAGGAGGCGTTGGCCTCCTTGGATGACTTAACTGGACTTCCTGAGATCGGCTCAGAGATAACCTAGGCCGGTGATCCCACGACCACCCGATCCGTGTGGCTCGAGGAGGACGTGCGTGAGGCAGAGACCCCGGTGCTGACGGCCTCTCGGGTCACGGGTCACCTCCCGCCACAGAGCCCCTTCTGGCTGCCGCAGAAGCACTGGCTGGAACTTGCTGGGGGGGGGGGGCGCTGCCCTGTGGGTCCTCGGGAGCCTGACGTCAAACAGCAAAGCAGCTGCCTGTGCACGGCACGTCCACTCCTGTCACCCATGAGAAGGAGAGCACGCCAGAAGGAAACAGCAGCGTTTCCCCCATCCGGGCACCGTTCACCCTCCCTTCCGCCCGCCCGAGTATCACCCGAGGAGAATCGGGGCTGTGTGTTTGGGAAGGAGTGGATACCTTTTTTCAGACCCAAAATCCACATGGTGTCCAGGGCGTCAATCAGGGTCAGGCCCAGGCCAAACCACTCACTGAAGGACCTGGACACAGGTTTCAGCTCATCATGGCCCCAGGCAAATTTGCGGTATCCGGCCCACGCATGGCGGAAGGCGTCGATCACAGCTCTCTGACGCTCGTTTGGGGAGGCTGGAGGGAGAGAGGTCACAGGACCAGCGCAGTCAGGGTTAGACCCCTCTGCAGCCCCACAAAGAACAGGGCCGGAGGGGGCACCATCCAGGGCTACGGGGCAGCAGTGGACTGCGCCGAAGGTCGGACCCTCACAACTGGACACAGCTGCCAAGGTGGCGAGGTCTCAACCACCTGGCCTGGGCCCGTCGCCTCCACCCTCTGGGACTGCAGGGAACACGCAGCGAGCGGAGACCCCCCAAAGAGGTGGCCCAGCACCTGCACAGGATCCCGTGGCTTCAGGGGTACCCCGTGAGCTGGCTGCGGGTGACCCGCACAGGGCGCCTCAGCTTCAAAGGGCCCCTTTCGTGCCCCGTCAGCCCCGGGCACGTGTATTTGCAAACTGGAAGTCCCGTGGAGCAGACACACCTGGGGCCACCCTGGAGCCTTTCTGGGGGACCTGCGACTGCCCTCCACACGTAGGAGGACAGGACCGAGTCACACAGTCACCAGGCAGACGAGACTGTGCATGTCGACGGCGTCACTGCACGTGCTCTTCCCACGGGTCTGAGGCCCATCTGTGCGGACAGCCGCAACCTTGGCACCCGTCTGCAGAGCCCCACGATTGCTGTGTCTCCCCCACATGCCTGGGCCACGTGTCCCCACCCCCCCTCCTACGGAGGCCATGGCAGCCGGGTCCAGAGGGTCACTGCCTGGGCCCCAGACTCAGCTGGCCTGGCTCAAGCACCCAAGGACCCGCTGCATGAGGCCGTGGTCTGGGCCGTCACTGGCCTAACCTCAGTTCTCCAGTCCGCGGGGCAGGGACACCACCAACAGATGACCTCAGAGAATGCCGTGAGGACCGAAGCAGGCAGGCCACCTGGGGCTCACACAGAGTGCCAGCGCCCAGAAGTCCCTCGACTACTGGTGTGACCACGCAGGACCCCGCAGAGCTGCTGGGACCCAATGGGTCTGGGTGGAGACGCTGAGGGGCGACCGCATCTCCACATTCCCCAGGCCCCGCCGTGGCACGGACGCAGGCTGGAAACGAGCCTCCTGCCCACCCGGCGGCCTGTGGCTCCAGCGACAGTCGGGGCCCAGTCAACGGGCTACTGAGGAGCCCCGTGTCCTCTCCAAGGCCCTAACGAGAGCTGTGGCCTGCCTGAGGGTCTGAGGGTGACCAGCACTCGGAGGGACGGCAGGCACTCCAGCACACGTACCGCATGCTCATCCGGGTGTCCACGTACCCTCTCCGTCACAGCGTCCAGGTGAGACCCAACGGGGTGCAGGTGGGGACTTACCTGCTGGGTTCTGAATCCTGGGGGCCTGTGAGGAAGGCCTGGCGGGGGCCTCTGCCTTCCTCGAAGGAAGTTCGGTGCCGGGCTGTGGCTCAATCACCGCTCCCCTCCAGCTTCAGGGACAGAAGGAAGAGCCACCAGCCAGCTGGAGGGCAAAGACTGCCAACGCCCCAAGGTCCCACTGCCCAGCCCTGGCCAGTGCCTTGCCGCCCTCCGCTCCAGGCAGGGCCCCCCCTTCCCACCCTGAGCCCCCCACCCCCGCCTTCTATCCTGCCTGCTCTGGAAGGACAATATACTTTAGCATCATGCTCATTCTCCTTCTCTGGTTTTCAGAAACCACCAAATACAGTGGCCTCAGCGTTTCTGCACACGCAGCCCCCCGCGTGGTGCTCCTCGTACCTGACCACCGTTCTCTGCGTGCTTTCCTCCTGATGAGCATCGCCCACCGCCTCATCCCTCCGCTTGGTGTCTCCCTGCCTCGGGTCCTCGGAGTCTTTACTGGGGGTTCTAAGATGCAGGTTGGGTGGTCCCCGTCGGAAATGCCTCTGAGGCTTCTAGATAAAAATATGAGTCACCCGTAAAAATAGTTCACTTGCCTACGAGCTGCGTGCTGTTCCTTCCCCGCCCGGGACGCTCTCCCTGTCAGGCCCAGCCCCACGGAGCATGTGAACTGGCTAGAAGCACACAGCCCCGGAGAAAACTCCCTCTGTGCTCCATCACCACTCGCAGCTTTGGCCAGGAGATCCTGACGTGTGATCTCCTGGCCCTGACCAACTGAGACGGAGACCATGCCAACGGGCTAGTGCAGCCCTAGACGGCGGGTTAAACTCCAGGTCCGGGATGTTGCCAGGCTGTCACGGATCCTAAAAGTAGCAAGAAAGGGTCAGGACCACGTGTCTGTGGATGGAACCAGAGAGAACACCATCGCGGTCCAGCGCCCCAGGACTCTTGCACCTCATCCTCGGGAACGGTGCAGTGGGGGAAGGCGCCGGGTCCAGGGATGGAGTACAGGGGCCCGGGAACAGCCGGTCCTCAACACAGAGCTGGACGAGGCGCCGCCTCCAGAGGACAGCAAGGAGGCCCACTTGGGAATCGGACAAAATCCCTGCTTCTTGGCATCCACAGAATCCGTGACGCCGTTCCCGTTGTATAGACGCAAAAGACATAGAGCCAGGAACCCCGTGGCCAAGAGAAAGGGGTCCGGCTGAAGCAAACCACCCAGGCTGACCCAGGTGTGGGGAACCAGTGCTGGAGCCTGAGCAACAGATGAAGTCCAAGCGGCCTCCGTGAGGAGCTCTGTGTCCCGAGGTCTGGACCAGGGGCCTTACTGTCCAGGCCCCTGGTGCACACCACGCACTGGATCACTGACCTCCCAAAACAGCTCTGGGAACGTGTCGTTCGATGGGGAGATGTGCCAGGACGGCTCCACTTTCGTTACAATTACGAGAGCCCATGTGTAAGAGAGCTACCAGAAGAAGTGAAAAACACACCTGCTGGCTCTACAAGGGAGAAGACCCGCTTTTTTACATACAATCTCCGGGTTATGACACTTTGGAGAGCTGCGTCTTGCTGCTCACCCGGGCAGCCCCGCCCATAGGGCCCAGCCTGGACCAATCCCAGCCCCCCTGTCCTGTCCAGATGTTCTGAGGCTTCAGCTCCCTGAGCAAGCCCACCTCCCCGGCCTTGGGCACTTTTGTTCAACTCAAGCCCTGCTCTCCTGAGTCCAGCCAGAACCAGCAGAGTCTCAGCCTCAGGCATCGATTCAGTGTGCCACCCTCACAGGGGCTCCCCTGACTGGGGCACCGGCACCAGCCTCATCCCTCACGGTGGCCACAGCCCTCTCCCTCGCAGAATGTATACCTCGGGCCGCCTGCCTGCCCCGCCAGCCCATAGCTCCTCGTGAGGGGAACGGGTCTGTTTTGCTCACCAGCTAACAGAGGCTCTGGCACGTGCGCAAGTGTTCGAGAGGAACAAGGGAAAGAGTATTCCCCTTTCCCGCCCCAAGCATCATCCTGCCGGCCCAGAACGAGGAGCACGAGCTTCAAACATCAACCCCGCGGTGAGACAGAAAATTCTCCTCATCTGTTGGAAACCCCTGCGGGCAGACCCCAGTTATACCTCGGTTCCAAGCGCACATGTAGTTCAGCTACAGTACCTGAGGTAAGGCCCCCTGCATGTTTTCTGGATGTGCATCTGCTTTCTGAGGAGCTGGCAAGACGGGTGGATCTGCTGGTCTCGTTTTCTGTTCTTCCGCTGACCTGCCGTCCACGGCTGAACAAGAGAATAAAAACAAGCGTTTTCCCACTGGCCACACAGCCTAGAGGAGATTCAAAGTGAGTCGTAGAGCATGACATCGCAGCAGCCGTGATCCCTTAGCAAAGGACGTGCTGAGACCTGAGGAAGGTCATTCAAGTGAATCCCAGAACAGCCAGAGGGAACCCAACCTTTCTCGAAGCGCTGGCAGTTGTGGTCCTTAACCCCAACCCACGCCCCACGAGCACGGCGTCTTAACCTCCTCCCTCTCAGGGAGTACAAATGGTAGCAAGCCGGCTACAGGCCTGAGCCGCCCACAGCGCCTCCTCAGCCTTCCTTGCTGCCCCTCAGCACCTCACGGAGAAATACAGCAGGATCCCCTGCAGGCTCACCAGGACTCTGCCCGGGGCCTTTCCAGAAACAGTAACACGGGGAGGAAGTTGGGGAGGGGGGTCCCAGCAGAGCTTGGGACCATAGGACCTCCATTTCTCTGCGAGACAGAAGGGAGGGAAGCGGGTACAGACAAGCAGATGCTGAGGAAGCTGCCATGGACAAACGGAACTCACATCCCCGTCTAGCCCCACGGCTGACAGTGCTCCCGCTCCTGGTTGCCTGGACTTCTCGCCCACCCATGGCCCGCCCCGCCCTCAGGGATGGTGCAGCTGGTACCTCTCCACTGGTCAGCCACGCTGATGTAGGACAGGAAGCCACAGAGCATCAGGAACGTGAGCGAGAAGAGTATCACGTTCCGCTGCAACCTCGACAGCTGCTTCCATTTCTAAGGGAGGCACGGTGAAGGAGGCTTGTGACCGGAAACAACAGCACCGGGACCCCGGTCCGCTGCGGCCAGTTCGTTCCCGCGGCCGGAGCAGGGGCCCTCTCGGCACGGACAGGGACGCCGGGAGAGCCGCGCGGAGGAGCCCCGCCTACCGCACGGCCGCGGCCGAAGGGACCCCGCCGTCTGCCCGGACGCGAGGTGTGGACGCCCCGAGCCCGAGACCGCGGCGCACAGGCCGAGCTCCTGACCCGCCGAGCTCCGGCCCCAAAGACGGCTGCGGGTCGGCGACCCCGGGACCCCGCGACCCCGGCCCGGACCCTCACCCTCCAGCACGAGCGCCGCCGCCAGCTTTTGCTTCCGTCGTAGCTCTGGCCGAGGCTCAGCGTCACCGAGATGAAGTCCCGATGCGGCGCCGGCGGCGGCAGCGGCGGATACATGACAGCGGCGGAGGCGGCCCGGGGGGGCCCCGCCCCCTAGCGGCGTCAGGAGGCCGGGCTCTGAGAGGGGCCGGGGGCTCCGCTGGTCCGACACCTGCGGGCAGCCATCGCAGCGGCGTCCACACCCCGCCCATCGCGTGCGCCGCCAATGCGCCTGCGCCGCGCCCTCCTAACCCCCCCACTGCGCCTGCGCGCACCGTCGCGGCCCCTGCGCGCGCGCGTTTACGTCCCACGGCGTCGGCGCACGGCCGCACCTGCGCCGTGACCTCACGGCCTCGGCGCTCGCCCGCGCGCGCCTGCGCACAGCTCGCCCGCTCGCGCGCAGCCTCGGCCTGGGCTCGGCGTGGGCTCCGGGGAACGGGCCGGCGTCGCCGCGTGGCGGGGATTCCGAGGCTCGACTGCCCCGCCCGGAGCTAGGTGGCCGCGCAGCCCGGCGACAGGACAGCGGCTCCCCGCGTCCATCGTCGAGGCGCGACGACGGCCCCCGCAGCGAGTGGACGCGTCCCGAGGGTCGGCTGGGCTCCGGGCCGTGCTCGGCGCTGTGCGGCCGGGCCCCTGGGCTGAGCCCGCCCCCCCCACCCCCCCGCGGTCCTGGCCGTGCGTCCTGCTCCATGAGCACCGGGCCTGTCCGAGCCTGTCCCCGAGAGCCCTCGTGCGCTCCGGTGCCCCCCACCCCTCTATCGGCGGAGAGGGCGGGCAGGCTGGGAGCCGCCCCCAGGGTGTCCGACCCACTCACTGGGTGGTCCCAGCCCCCTCACCCCCGCCCCCGCTGAAGAGTTGGGCGGCGCAGAGCGCGAGCGGCCGGGCGTGTGGCCCCCTGTTCCGGCGCATGGACGAGCGCGGCAGGCACTGCACTGGCCGGGCCCGGGATGGGATCATCACGGCTTCCTGCGTTTATTGGAAATCTGCCCCGCCCCCGCCCCCGCCCCCGCCCCCGCATTCTGTCGCATCCGAGCGTGGCAGTCTCTCAGAAGTCATGGTTCCACGATGGCTCGTCTGGGGTCAGAGACTGTGCGGGTAGCCCGAGGACACAGCGGGAAGGGGCGCGCACGCCCTGAGAAAGGACTGGGAGCCCTACCATCCTGTAAGCTGCGGGTCCGCGGAGTCGGCGGTCCGCACCCGGCACCTCCCTGCCTCCCTCCGTGCTGTGTGTGAGACCTAATAGAAGGGTCTAATTATTTTAAAATAAACCGTCCCTTCACAGCAACGGTGTCCGTAGTTGACCCTCCTGCTGAGAAGACAGGTTGCACAGTTTGGGGCTGTGGCGCTGGGGAGCGGCAGCTGGGGCGAGACCCGCGACCGACCGGGACCTCCCCCTTGGCGGCCCTTCCCCGCCCCGGGCCCTCCGCTTGCCTGCGGAGCAGCCGAGGGAAGGGTCCCCAGGCACACGGGTCACCTCTGAGGTTACGAAGGACTGGCAGGGCCTGGGGGGTACACAGTCCTCCTGGAGGGGGGGTTTGGGCGCGGCCCTGCCCCCGCCCCGGGCCCAGGTCAGGATGCAGGGGGCCCAGCGCCCGCTGCAAGCCGCCGTCCAGAGGACATCCTTTTCCTGGGGCGAGCCCGGCTCCCACGCGGTGAGGGCTGCAGCGCAGGCCAGGGTGGGGGGTGGCCCCCTGTGTTGCCTTACGGAGGGGAAAGCAGGCAGGGGCGAGGGGCCGGGCCCGCCGCTTTCCCCCCAGCCCCGGCCTGGCTGCAGGGGTGCAATGCCCGAGCCTGCGCCCCGACATGGAGGCCGCGTCTCCCTCTAGAGAGCACCACGATGTGTGGCAGACTAGAAAGCCCGCTTCCGGTCGGTGGAGAGTCGAGGGGTGGAGCTCTTTCTGGCCCCTTGCGTTCCAGACTGAGGAGCCACGTGGTGAGGCCCCTAGTGTCGGTCCCCTGGTTCTTGGTCCCCCTGGTTCTTGGTGGAAGCACCTAAAATGCAGGGGCCTGAACCAACCACAGAGGTGGCGCAGGAATCGAGGCCTCTGGGGAAAGGGAGAGGCTCCCCCTTTAGGTGTGCAGGCTGAGTGTGGGCTGGGGGTGGTGAGAAATTGGGGGCCAGGCTGTGCCACCCACCCCCCTCCAGCCTCACCTGGCTGCCAGAGAGGGAGGGAGGGAGGGAGGGGGCAGCACCTTCCACACCTGGCCCTGCGAGGGAGGGGCGCCCTCCCCTCCCTCCCTCCCTCCTTCCCTGCCCATCTGTGTATCTGCAGAGAAGATGCGTGGCTGTGGCTGTCGCTCTTCACCAAGGGGAGCTGCGTGGAGGGCTAGAAGGGGCCATTGATCCTCCAGTCCCCTCCCCCCAGGCAGGGCCCGGGACGGGATGCCACACCTCTGCCTCCCGCAGCCAGGAGCCCAGAGAAAAAAAACCCTCGTAGGTCTCTAGCAGGCCTAGGGTCATTTGTGTCCATGGGAACCGGTGGTGGGAGAGGCCCCACCCTGGTGGAGTAAGCTCTGTCCCCAGCCCTCAGGCCCTGGGGTTGGCAGGTCTGGGAGCCAGTCAGGCCTGCAGAGCCCTGGCCTGGTTCTCATCCAGGATGAAGGGGGACCGGAACTCGCGGCCTTGCAGGTACATCTCCAGACCCTGGAGACAATAAAGTCATGATGGCCACATTTTCACATCTAGTGCATAGCGGGGGCACAAACTGTTCTTGAGCCACAGTAAGGCAGGGCCGGAGAGGCTTCCAGAACAAGGCTTGGATGACACCTTTAGACCCAGGCCCTAGGAGTCTCTAGGCATGCTCAGGGAGGTCCAGTCAGAGGGTCGGGGCCAGTATCGCTCCCCAGCAAGGCTTCCATAAAGTCTTCCTTGCCGGAACCCCAAACGCTGACATCTTCCTGCCTCTCCGAGACCTATGAGGATCTTGATTCCTCATCCCCACTCATGGCCCAGAAGATCCTCTCTAACTTAAGGAACTATTTGCCCCATTGGTAAACTGAGTCAGAGCTGTGACCTTCCACCCCAGCACCCACTTCTCCCCAGTCTTCCCCCCCAATCATCCATGCCCTACCCCAGAAAGCTCTAGATGGGGCCGTCGGCTCTCACCTCTCCAGCGTAGGACACCAAGGGTGAGATCTCACAGATGGCTGGAGGCTCTGTGCCGTCCGGCAGGCTGTGGGAGCCCACGTGTCAGCACCTGCTCCGGGGTGTGTGCCCTGGGGCTGTCCTTGCCTGACCCAGCTCCCCAAGGTCTCTTCTCAGCAATCCCCGCTTCCTCTGCACACCCGGAGCCCTCCGCAAACTGCCCCTGCCCAAGTGGCAGGCTCTTCTTTGGGCGGGAAAACCCCCCTCGTCCCTGCAGGCACCCCTCACAGCACCCGGGCAGCCAGGTTAGGCTGGGGCTGCAGATAACTGAGAAGATGGAAACCTCACATCCTTTCCTTCGCTGGCCCTGAAGAGTGACCTGCCTTGCTGTTTTCCAAATGTCATGCCGAGGTCTTGGTTTCAGAGCTCATAAGTGAGTCAGGAAGGGTGGCAGCCACCCACCTCCCCCAGTCCCCAAGCAGACTTCTAGGGGTTGGCCCCGAGGCCCCAGTCACCGCAAGGTTGGCCAGGGCATGTGGCCACTCGGAGCACAAGGCCACACCACAGCCCAGCAGAGTCGGCAAGCCTGGGGCTGGGGGATGGACCCGGATAGAGCACGCTGAGGCCACACTCACCTGGGCAGTTCAGGGAGCCGGGCCCCACACGCATCCAGGAAGCGGGCCCCTGCCTGCAGGGCCCAGCGGTAATGCTGCATGAGCAGGGCACGCCGGGTCACGGTGGGGTTGTCTCTGGCATCCGAGGCAGCATTCTTCAGAGGAGAGAACTCCTCCTCCCGAGACACTTCAAAGGCCACGAAACTCCTATGTGGATGAGAACTAGTGACCAGATGTCCTGGCCAGAGGCCCTGGTCCTGGGCAGGTGAAGGCTGCACTGCAGTGACGATGAGAAGGGGCAGTCGCCTCTATGGAGGGGCCACAGGCACCACCTGCCTCTTTGCTCCTGAGATCCCTGCGGCTGCTTGACGTCCTTCCATTCCCACCAGCCAAACCCCCAGACCCTGGGACCCCAGAGTAAGAGCCAACCCCCACCCCGGGGAGGCCCCCAGCCCCCTGGCCTGGAAACAACCTCCTAACCCCGGGCCAGGAACAGACAGAGGCCTCAGGAGGAGCAGGGGTGTCTCCCCGAGGACACAGCCCCAGATGCTGCCATGCTCACACTGCGGGGGCTGCTTCCCCTGGTGTTGTCCCTGAGCCTGCCTACAGCCCCTGCTCCCCACTCCAAAGGGGGTGGCCCACTGTGTGCCCCACATGCCTCCATTCCCGGCCCAGCTGGGCCTCAGAACCCACCACCAAAACAGAGAGGAAAGAAAGAAAAAATAAATGACTTCTGCCACTAACTTAGCAAACGGGAACACATCAAACACAAACTTCTCCATCTTTATCCCGTTTGGTTTTATCGGCTTTACCGGATTTCCCTCCTCATCCACGTATGGGACCTTCTTCACAGCCACATGTGGCTTCAGCAAGGGCTCAAACTCGCTGGAGAACAACAGGATGACAAGAGGAGGAAAGACACAGTTCAGATAGGACACCCCGGGGAGCCACTCTGGCCACCACCCGCGGCCACCTGCTGAGCACACCTGCTGACCATCTGGAGGAAGCCTCTGGTGAAGAAGTGGTTGCAGATGTTGCCCAGGCTGTAGAGCAGGTGCCCATCAGGCCCACGAAGCTGAGCAGTCTCGGGGCTGACCTCGCTGTACTCCACCACCTGGGGGACCCCGTCCACCTGGCACACCACACCCACTGGCTCCTCTGGGTAGGCCTTTTCCACCACCTGCGTGGCCAAGGCCTGGGCTGGGAAGGCTGACGGGGCGGGGCCCGGCAGACCGAGGGCGGGGCTGGGAGGAGGGGCGGGGCCAGGCGGACAGGGGGCGGGGAGGAGGAAGGGCTTGGCGGACAGGGTACGGGCCAAGTGGACCGAGGCGAGGAGGGGCGGGGCGAGGCAGACCGGGGCGGGGCCAGGTGGACCGGGGTGGGACTGGGAGGAGGGCCATGGCCGGGTGGACCGGGGACGGGCGGGGGAGGGGGCGGGGCAAGCCGGGGTGGGGGGCCTCACCTTGGCCCCACAGTCTGCACCGCGAAGCACGCAGAAGCCAATGAAGACCGGGTCAGCCAGCCGCACCAGGATGTTGTCCACACAGTACACATGCACAAACTCCACTCCTCGACGCTCCATGTCCTCCAGAATCTGGTGGTCTGACAGCGCGCAGTACAGCCCCCCATTGCCATCTGCAGAGGGAGAAGGACCGCCCTTTCGAGGACTCCAGCTGGGCTTCAGCCATCTAGTCCAGGGCGTGCTGGAGGCAGGGGAGGCCCCTTGGGGCTGGACCTTGTACCTGAGGCAGCTCTGCATCACTATCCAAGTAGCCCTATGGTTGTCTCATGTGACAGATGGGAATCAAGGTCCAGAGAGGGGAGGCCACTGGCCGGGACCACAGAGCCTGGGCATAGTCTAGGGGTGGGGATGGGTGACTCCCCTTCCTTGTGCAGCTGGGGCAAGGGTGGCTCAGCTGCTCTGGCCCCTCACCAGAACCCCAGCCTGGAATGCTGGGGAAAAGGTAGGTCCTCCTGGGGCGCATATGATGGAGCAGCAGTGATGGTAGCAGGCAGAGGGGGTTGCAGAGGAGGGTCCGTGCTCCTCCCAGCAGGGCCTCTGGCTCCCATTTTCCCCTCTGTCCACAGTTGGAAGCAGGAACTCATGGTCCTCCCAGAAGCTCTAGGAATGTGGGAGTTTCCTGACCATACTGCCATGAGTCCTGGGAGGCCATTCCTCTGCCCGGATGCTCCTGTGTGTCCCTGCCAGTCCCCAGTGCTGTTTCTCAAAGGACACTGGCCCTGGTGCTATGCAGCAGCCTTCCTCACTTACAGCCTGCTTGACTCTCCCCCTGGTGCCCCAACCTTCACACTCCTGATGGTTCGTATGCTGTCAGGTCAGCTGGTCTCGCGTCCCACCCAGAGCTGGTAGCCCTGACATCTGGAGTCCATGTGGGTCTGTGTCAGCCTTGCAGCCCATCCAGCCTTTCTGCTCCCCAGGTCCCCATCCTGTCCTTGCTCTCTTCCATGGTGACAGTGGCCTCTGCACCGCACATCTCCTGGAGACTTCCAGCCTGGACCTCAGGGTTCTTGTGACGTTTCGAATCCAGCATCTAGAACAAAACTCCCAAATTCAGGACCTTCCATGTCTAGTAATCTGCTAGCCACTCCTCAGATGCCCCAGGTCTCCACACCCACAGCCCGGCCCCCACCCCGCTCACATCCACTGGCTAGATCCTGAAGCTCCTCAGGTGGGGTCCCTGGTCCCCCAGGTGCCAACCTGACTGGCTGGTTGCTGCTGGATTCTGCCCAGCAAAGGCCTTGTGAAAGGAGGGTAACCGGTTCCTAAGATGCAGTCTCAGGGGAGGAAACTGAATGTCTGCATTATTCCCCTCAGGGTGGGTGGCACCACGTCTGCAGGTTCAGAAGCTTTAGAAAAGTCCAAGTGTCAGGCTGTAAGTGTGCAGCCCCAGGCTTCCCAACTGGGCCTCCAACCCTTGTTCAGCAGGCCTGCCTTGGCTGCATGTAACTGTCCTTGGGGGCCAGCGGTCCTGAGCATTAGGGGTTTCCCACCACCCCTGAGGGAGTGAGAACTGTGTAAGTGAACAAGGGCCCCACCTGGCCTGATCCTGACCCCACGTGTTCATTATCTTGCTGTCAAACACTTAGCACTCAGTTGGTCCATCCCTGTGCAACTTCAAAGGCTGCACAGATGCCTGGGGCACAGGGCCTTCAGCTCCACGGTACCTGTGCCAGCGGTGTGGTCCCCACCCAGGCTCCAAGCCCCATGTTACTTCCCACTTTCTCAGGCCAGTCCAAGGGTCTGCCATCCCAGCTGGAGTTCTCTGGAAGAAGATGATGAAGTAGAGTTTGGGATACAGGAAAGCAGTTGGGGTACCACACTGGACAGGATGGGAGCGAGCAATCAGCTGCAAAGGCAGTCTGCCACGCCTTGGTCAGGCTTTTTGTACCTTCACCTGAGTCACTGGGAATTGGGGAGGGTGTGCCGGTGTGTGACAGTTCCTATAGGTGAGGCTGATCCCGAAAGAGCCGATGGCTGGGGTTGTCTGCCGGCCACACTGTACTCAATGGGTAGCAAGCCTTTCCTGGCAGCACACGTCCATGTCCACCACACCCCTTCACCCCAGCACCTAGGGATTGCCCAGCCTCAGGCAGCTCCCACCTGCTGCCCGAAAGCCCCTGCAGCCTTCACAATCAGGGGGGACAAGCAGACAAGCTGCATGGCAGCCACAGAGGAGCCTGGCCCACTCTTTCTGGACCAGGAGGGTTCAACCAAGGCTGACTCAGAGGTGAAGGAAACCAGTGTCTGGAAGAGACCTACAGAAGCAAGGAGAGCAGTGCCCCTGAAACAGGATCCAGGATCACTGGGGTTAAAATGCTCTGAGAGATTCAAGGAGGTATCACATATATTGAATGGGAATAAATTGCTATAAAAGAAAAGGAACAAGAGAGGCTCTTGGTAATTAAAAATATTGCTGCTGATAAAATTCCACAAAATAGTGGAATACTGGCATATGGAGCGAAAAACAAAAAGGGTGATGGTGGCAAAAACATACCATGAAAGAAAAAACATGGAGGCCTACCCTAGCGCTTCTCAGATCTTTTCATGCAGACAAGCCACCTGCAGATCTTAAAAATGCATATTCTGACCCTGGGATTCTGGGGTGAAGCCTGAGTTTCTCCAGTTCCCACATCTTCCAAGGGAGCTGCTGCTGCCACTACTGGTCCAACAGGCTGTCCTTGGAATCCTTGAGGGTCAATCAGGTGAGAAGGAGAATAGGGAAGTAGAAGGGAGCCTAACAGAAGACATTTGGCAGCTGAAAACCTTCTGGTTTCAGGCCATGGAGGACAGATGAACAAAACCCACTTCTGAATACATCTTGTGACATTTCAGAGTTCCAACGATCAGTGAAGGTCTTAAAATAATTCAGAAAGGAAAAGCAGGTCAGCCACAGCCACCATAACCCTGATACCAGAAAGCAAAGGCACACCTTCCAAATACTGACAGGCAATGGAACTCTGCTTCCAGTAACAGTTTTGTTTTGTTTTGTTTTAAAGATTTTATTTATTCATAAGAGACAGAAAGAGAGAGAGGCAGAGACACAGACAGAGGAAGAAGCAGGCTCCATGCAGGGAGCCCGACATGGGACTTGATCCCGGGACTCCAGGATCACGCCCTGGGCCAAAGGCAGATGCTCAACCACTGAGCCACCCAGGCATCCCAACACTGTTTTGAAGGAAAGCCAATTTCATCTGATATTAGCATAAACATGCCAGTTCATTCATGCTTGTTGTTCCCATAGCATTTTCCAACTTAACAATAAGACAAATAAGCACCTAAAAACAGACTCTCCAAAATACATGAAGCAAAAACTTCCAGAACTAGGAGCACCTAGATGTCTCAGTAGGCTAAGCATCTGACTCCTGGTTTTGGTCAGGTCGTGATCTCAGGGCTGTGAGATGGACACCCAGGCCAGGCCCTGAGCTGTGTGCAGACTCTGCTTGAGATCCTCCCTTTCCCTCTGGCCCTCCCCCAACCTCACTCATGCTCAGTGCTCTCTCTTTCTCAAATAAATAGATAAATAAATAAAATCTTTTTTTAAAAAAACTTACAGAAATGAAGAAATAGACAATTGACAAATAATATTTAATACCTAACTCTCAATATGGGTAGAACAAGTAAGCAGAGTGTCAGCAAGGGTTAAGAAGACTTGAACGATGCTAGCAGCCAATCTGACCTCACTGGCATCTATACAACACTCTACCCAACCGCAGCAAGTGATACATTTTTCTCACGTGTATATGGGACGTTCTCCAGTGTAGAACATATGCTAGTCCATGAAACAGGTCTATATAAATTTAAAATATATGAAGTCATTCAATATACTTTAATCATAATGGAATAAAACTAGAAATAAAAAAGAAGAAAAGGAACGCCTGGGTGGTTGGGTCAGTTGAGTGTCCGGCTCTCATTTTCCACTGGGGTAAATTGATGTCACGGGTCCTGGGATCAAGCCCTGTTGGGGGTCTGGGATCAAGCCCTGTTGGAGGTCTGAGCTCGGCAGGGAGTTGCATAAGACCCCTCCCCTTACCCCTCCCCTCCACACTCTCCCCCTCCTCCTCAAATAAATGAATAAATATTTTTTAAAAAGTACCAAATTAAAAAGAAGAAAGATTTTGGAAATCCATAATTTTTTTTATTTATGATAGTCACACACACACACACACACACACACACACACACACAGAGGCAGAAACAGAGGCAGAGGGAGAAGCAGGCTCCATGCACCAGGAACCCCACGTGGGACTCGATCCTGGGTCTCCAGGATCGCGCCCTGGGCCAAAGGCAGGCGCCAAACCGCTGCGCCACCCAGGGATCCCGGAAATCCATAAATTAAAATTAAATTAAATTAATCCATAAATTAAAACAACATACTTTTAGAGGAACCAGGGATCAAGAAAGAAATCACAGAGAAATTAGAAAATACTTTCAATTGAATGAAAACAAACCAACAAAAATGTTGAAATGTATAAAGTGCAGCTAAAAGCAGAGCTTAGAGGGAAATGTTTAAGTATAAATATATCAGAGGAGATGAGAGCTCTCAAAATTTATGACCCAAGTGCCTACCTTAAGAAGCTGGGGGAAAAGAGCCAACTAAACCCAAAGCAAGAAGAAAAGAATAAAGGCTAAAGAGATCAGTGAAACAAATCAGAAAAAAATGACCGAGAAAATGAAACAGAAAGTTATATCTTTGGGATGGCCAACAAAATTAATAAAGGTTTATCTAGACTGATCAAGAAAAAATAAAATCGGGATCCCTGGGTGGCGCAGCGGTTTGGTGCCTGCCTTTGGCCCAGGGCGCGATCCTGGAGACCCGGGATCGAGTCCCACATCGGGCTCCCGGTGCATGGAGCCTGCTTCTCCCTCTACCTGTGTCTCTGCCTCTCTCTCTCTCTCTATCATAAAAAAAAAAAAAGAAAAGAAAATCAAGAATAGGTGATGGGGGGATCCCTGGGTGGCTCCGCGGTTTAATGCCTGCCTTTGGCCCAGGACGTGATCCTGGAGTCCCGGGATCGAATCCCACATCAGGCTCCCCGCATGGAGACTGCTTCTCCCTCTGCTTGTGCCTCTGCTTCTCTGTGTGTGTGTGTGTGTCTCATGAATAAATAAATAAAATCTTAAAACAAACAAACAAACAAAAAGAATGGGTGATGGAAGGAGTGCCCGGCCTGCTTGGTCGGTGGAGCCTGCAACTCTTGTTCTCAGGGGTATGAGCTCGAGCCCCAAATGGGTGTAGAGATGACTTAAAAAATAAAATCTTTTAAAAAGATTAAAAAATAAAAAAGATTTAAATATTTAAAGATTTTCTTCTTTAAAATCTTTAAAAAAGAAAGGAAAAAAGGAATAGAAGAGGAGACATCAGTACCAACCTTACAGAAATCCAAAGGATCATAAGGGAATATTTTCAACAACTTTATGTCAATAAATCAAACAGTTTAGGTGAAAAGGACAAATTCCTAAAAAAGGTACAAATTCCCAAAACTGATGCAAGAAGAAACAGAAAATATGAATATGCATGTAAGGAAATTAGAATAGTGACTTGAAAACCTTCCTCCGTTCTTCCCCCTAAAAAACCCCAGGCTTTTACTGGTGAATTTCACCAAAATTTCAAAGAAGAATTAACACCAACTCTTCATGAACTCTTCTAGAAAATAGAAAAGGATGAAACACTCTCCAACTCATTCTATGAGGCCAGCATTATTAACCTGACACCAAAACCAGACAGCAGCGTCACAAGAAACTACAGACAAATGTCCCCTACTAATGCAAAAATTCTCTATCAAACAATAGCAAACAATTCAGCAACATATAAAAAGGATTGTATATCCTGACCCAGTAGGATCTATTCCAGGAATGTAAGGTTGGTTTAACATCCATAACATCCATTATGTTGGTTTGGATCCAACATAATCCAAAAATTAATGTTATTGGGGATCCCTGGGTGGCTCAGCTGTTTAGCACCTGCCTTCAGCCCAGGGCTTGATCCTGGAGTCCCGGAATTGAGTTCCACATCAGGCTCCCTGCATGGAGCCTCCTTCTCCATCTGCCTGTGTCTCTGCCTCTCTACCTCTCTCTCTCTCAATCTCTCTCTCTCTCTCTCTCTCTCTGTCTCTCATGAATAAATAAATAAAATATTTTAAAATTTTAAGGTTATAAACCATATTAATATAATAAAGTACAAAAACTACACAACATTCTCAGTAGAGGGATGCCTGGGTGGCTCAGGGATTGAGTGTCTGCCTTGGGCTCAGGTCATGTTCCCAGGTCCTAGGGTTGAGTCCCGCATCAGATTCCGCATCAGGTTCCCCTCAGGGACCCTGCTTCTCCCTCTGCCTGTGTCTCTGCTTCTCTCTGTGTGTGTGTCTCTCATAAATAAATAAAAAAAATCTTTAAAATAAATAAATAAAATATTTTTTAAAAAAACCAAACATTCTCAATAGATGCAGAGAAAGCATTTTACAAAACCCAACACCCATTCATAATAAATATCCTCAAATTAGGGATAGAAGAGCACTTCCTCAACCTGGTAAGGGCACTTGCCAAATCCTACAGCTAACACTGTATGACATAATGGTGAAAGACCAAATAATACTTCTCTTGTAAAACTGGGAACAAGGCAAGGAGGTTCCATCTAGTTCACTCAGGAAAAAAAAAGGAAGAAAAGAAGAGAAGAGAAGAGAGAGAAGAGAAGAAGAGAAGAGAAGAGAAGAGAAGAGAAGAGAAGAGAAGAGAAGAGAAGAGAAGAGAAAGAAGAGAAGAGAAAAGAAAAGAAAAAAAGGAATTGGACTGGAAAGGAAGAAGGAAAACGATCTGCTGATAAACAGCATGACCCTATAGAAAATGCTAAGGACAACAACAAAACTGGCTGAACAAATAAAAGAGTTTGGAAAGACCCATACTCAAAAGTCAATTTATTTCTACAAATTAGCAATGAATTAGGTCAGAAATAAAAGTAAGAAAACATTGCATCAGAGAGAATAAAAGACTTAGGAATAAATTTAACAAGAGAACAGCAAGATCTGTGCATTACAATCTACAAAGCATTGCTGAGAGTTAGACACATGCACCAAAGGACTCAGCATTGGGAAGCTAACAGTTTTCCACAAATTGATCTCTAAATTCAGTGTGATCTCTATCAGATCTTACAAGAAATGGACACATTCATCTTAAAATTTTTATATGAATACAAAGGACCCAGAAGGGCCAAAACAACTTTGAGAAGATTGAGGTTGGAAGCCTCACTCTAGTTGATTACAAAATATAGTACAAGGCTTACAAAGCTCACAGTGTGATCCTGGCACAATAATGAACACATGGATCAATGGACCAGAACTGAGGTTCTAGAAGTAATCTTTTCACTTAAGCCAATTGGTTTTCTTTTCTTTTCTTTTTTCTTTTCTTTTCTTCCTTTCTTCCTTTCTTCCTTTCTTCCTTTCTGATTCATTTATTGGGCAGCTCGGGTGGCTCAGCAGTTTAGTGCTGCCTTCAGCCAAGGGTGTGATCCTGGAGGCCTGGGGTAGAGTCCCACGTTGGGCTCCCTGCATGGCGCCTGCTTCTCCCTCTGCCTCTGCCTCTGCCTCTCCCTCTCTCTCTGTGTGTGTCTCTCATGAATAAATCAATTAAATATTTTTAAAAATCTATTTATTTGAAAGAGAGAGCACATGAGTGAGGAAGCAGGGGACAGAGGGAGAGAATCTTGAGCAGACTCCCCACTAAGCATGGAGCTCATTGTGGAGCTCAATCCCACAACCCTGAGATTATGACCTGAGCTGAAACCATGAGCCAGATGTTCAACTGACTGAACCACCCTGGTGCCCCAGGCCAACTGATTTTCTACAAAGGCAGATAGACAATTCAATGGGAAAGTATCTTTTCAATAAATGGTGCTGGGCCAATTGGATATTCACATAAAAATGGATACGTTTAGATTTTGCCTCATACCATACAAAAAAAAATTGTAAGACTCAAGATATATCAGAGACCTAAACGTAAGAGCTAAAATTTTTATAATTGGACTTCATCAAAACTTTTATTTAAGACCTTATTTATTCAGAACGCCTGGGTGACTCAGCAGTTGAGCATCTGCCTTTGACTCAGATCGTGATTCCAGAGTCCTGGGATGGAGTCCAACATCGGGCTCCCTACAGGGAGGCTGCTTCTTCTGCCTGTGTCTCTGCCTCTCTCTCTGTGTGTCTCTCATGAATAAATAAATAAAATCTTTTTTTTAAGACCTTATTTATGAGAGAGAGAGAGAGAGTGAGAGAGAACGAGGAGGCATGCTCATGAGTTAGGGAGAGGAACAGAAGGAGAAGCAGACTCCTTGCTGAGCAGGGCGCCTGATGCAGGCTCCATCCCAGGACCTGAGCCAAAGGCAGATGCTTAATGACTGAGCCACCCAAGTGCCCTTGGAATTCATCGAAACTTTTAAAACTCCTGCACTTTGGAGACAATGCTAAGAAAATGAAAACACAAGAAGCTTGGAGAAAATATTTGTAAAACATGTACCTAATGCAAAAATTTTATCCAGAATGTATTAAGAGCCCCTCCAGCCCAATATTAAGAAGATAATCAACCCAATTCAGATGGGCAACAGACCCAAACCGATGCTTCTCTAAAGAAAACATATGTAAGGGCAGCAAGCATGTGAGAAGACTCAGCATCGTGAGTCAGCAGGGAGATGCCAATCAGAACTGCAGTGAGACACCTTCACATTTATTAGAACTCTTGCCCTGTGACAAAAGAACACACACTGTCCTTTAGTCTGTATAGAACATTCACCAAAAAAACTATATTATGGACAAGAGAACAAGTCTCAATGTATTCAAAATCATCCAATGTGTGTTCTCTGACCATACTGAAACTATAGTAAACATTGATAGCAGAAATATATCTGGAAAAGATCCAAATATCTGAAAATTAAATAATGGACTCCTACATAACCAATAAATCAAGGAAGAAATCACGAGGGAAATTAGAATGGAAAAATATGTCTAGCTGAATGAAAATAAAAACATAGGCTTATCAAAATTTGCAGGATCTTAGTGGAACCTTGATTAAAATGTTAAAATCTTGTTTCCTACTTCAAAAACCCTATGGACCTGTATCATTCACCATTCTCTCAGTTGCTGGGGAGGGGGAGAAACTTAAATTTAATATTTATGGCTCCTCCCCCTCCTCATTCCATGTCTGTCACCTGATGGCTCCCACCTGGCATGTGGCTGATCCCATTTACTTACTAGTTGGTCACTGGTTTGCCATGTAGCAGCCAGGTGGTCTTTTCTAAAAAGTAAATTGGACTGTGTTACTCTCCCTATCTAATCTCTCCAATGGCTTCTCATCTCACTTCAAATAAGGCCGAAGGCTTGCTCACAGCCTACTCAGTCCCACAGGACGTGGCCGATGACCTCTCTGGCTTCCTCTCTAATTGTCCTCCCCCCACTCACTCTGCTCCATGCCACATTTCCACCCCAGGGCTTTTGCATTTGCCTTCGCCTCTTCCAGGAATACTCTTTCCTCAGAAATTTGCCTGGCCTGCTTTCTCCTAGCATTCAGATATTTCTCAGACATCTTTTAGGGGAAGAATACCCTAAAATAGCAACATGTATTGACTAGTCAGTCATCTGTTGCTGAGTAATGAATTACCCCCCAAAACTCAGCATTTAAAACTACAATAGAGTTGCGAGCAAGCAAGCAGAAGGCAGTTCAGCAGCAAGAGTGGAGCAATGCCTAAATCAAAGGACCTTGTTTCTTCAAGCTCTTCTGGCAGTGATTCTGATGGTGAGGTTGACAAAAAGGTTAAAGAGGAAAAAGCAAGTTACTCCAGAAAAACCTGTGAAGAAGCAAAAGACTGGCAAAACTTCAAGAGCCCTGTCATCCTCTAAGCAGAGCAGCAGCAGCAGAGATGTAACATGTTTCAGACTGGAAAAATGAGGTACATCAGTGTTCAGGATTTTAAAGGGAAAGTCTTAATTGATATTAGAGAATATTGGATAGATCCAGAAGGCGAAATTAAACCTGGAAGGAAAGGTATTTCTTTAAATCCTGAGCAATGGACCCAGCTGAAGGGACAGATTTCTGACATAGATGATGCAGTAAGAAAACTGTAAAATCAGAGCCACATAAAACCTGTACTGTTCTAGTTGTTTAAATCTGTCTTTTTACATTGGCTTTTGTTTTTCTATACATTGTTTTCCAAGCTATTGTATATTTGGATTGCGGAACAATCTGTAAGATGAATACTTTTTTCATGTGCATTATTAAAAGTGTTCTGAGTGAAAAAATAAAAATAAAAATAAAACTACAATAAACATTCATTTTCCCCTCACAGTTTCTGTGGTCCGGAATCCTTTTTTTTTTTTTTTTTTAAGATTTATTTATTTATTTATGATAGACAGAGAGAGAAAGAGAGAGAGAGAGGCAGAGACACAGGAGGAGGGAGAAGCAGGCTCCATGCTGGGAACCCGGCATGGGACTCGATCCTGGAACTCCAGGATCGCGCCCTGGGCCAAAGGCAGGCGCCAAACTGCTGAGCCACCCAGGGATCCCCATGTGGTTGGGAATCCTTGAGCAGAGTGGTTCAGGCTCAAGGTATCTCATGATGTGACAATCAAGATGGTAGCCAGGACTGCGGTCATCTGCAGGCTTGGCTGGGGCTGGAGGGCCTCTGGAGTTTCCAAGTGGGTGCTGGTTAGTAGGAGGCTCCTGGCATGGGGTTAATCTCCACGCTGGCATCTCCCACCACAAGTGAATGCTCTCAGAGCATGGCAGTCAGATGGCTCCCCAAAGCAGAGCAGATGGCCTGGGATTGACTGATAGTGCCAGAGAGAAGCTGTCCTTTCAGAACCTCACCCCGGATTTCACACACTGTCACTTTTGCCACCTTCCACTCAGCAGAAAAGTGGCCAAGTCCAGTCCATATTCAAGGGGCAAGGCAGCAGGCCCCCACTTTGAAGAGATGCATGTCAAAGAAATCACGTTAAAACTGCAACACATCGCCATTACTCCCTACCTCCCACTCTAATCTCTCAGAGGTACTTGTTCGTTTGCTGTAGCTTTGAGTCAGGGGTCTGAGTTTCCCCCTGCGGTACCCCTAGCACTCAGAGCAGCACCTAGAGCATGGCAGGGCTCAGCAAATGTCTGTTGAGGGAAGTAAATGCTCAGTCTTGTCCATAGTAGGATCCAGTGGGGGACTTTGTGATGCCGGGAAGATGGCTTTTGGGAAAAGTGGGACTTGGCCAGTCAGAGAGGATGGGAACAGGGATAGGAGGATCTCGTGGTGGAGGCAGGCAGTAGAACCATGTGGACAAGATCAGGATGAGAGAGCAAGCCAGCACTGTTGGTGTCTGCAGCAGGACCCTGGGCATCCTTGGGCCTCCCCGGATCAAAGGACAGAGAGCCTGACTCCAACCAGTCCACGTCTGCCAGCCCGTTTCCCCCATCCAAATTTGGAGGCAGGCCTTCACAGCAGGTAAGCACTGGAGGCTACCCCACCATCTGCTCACTGGACTGGCCATGGGCAAGGTTTCTGCAAAGCTTCTGCACATTCCTCCCTCCCCATCAGTTTCCTCCTCCCATACTGGTCTCCTCTTGGCTGAATGTGTCCATAAGGGGCTCTCAAGCCCAGGGATTTTCCTCCAGAGAGGATGTAGAAATGGGTTCTTGTCCTAGTTTCTGATCCAGCCAAAATCCCAGGGATGAACCTGGAGTGGGCTGCTGGGATTTTGTAATGACCCCTCGGCCAGTCTCCCAATCCACTGAGCCAAAGAGGGCTGCACCTGTGACTCACAGCCCCTCCTGAAGCATGGGGGAGGGGGAGGAGCTGTGGCCCCCACAGGAGCACCTCCTCAAGGGAGGCCTGGGGCAGACTGGGCCTTCCTCTCCACCCAGGGCCCTGAGTCCTCTCCACATAATTTGACTGAAGAGGATTCAGAGGGGTCCAAGTCCAGGCAGGTTCACCTCTAGTAGCAGGTCAAGCAAGGCCCAGGCCTTCTGTGGCTGCATCACCCCCCACCCCTTTGATGAAAGAGGCTCACAGAATAAAATGGACAACAGAGCCCAGGAGGGGCTCACCCACGGGAGGGGGCTGAGGTCTGGTGGTCAGTCACAGCCTCCGCTCCATCCCTGAACATTTGGAATCTGTGCCAGAGACTCAAGACAAAAGCATGGGAGACATGGTGGTATGCTGGCAAACTCATTCAAAGGGGAAAAATAAGTGCTGATTTGCAGAGTTTGATGATTTCCCTGGTGTAACTGCTTCCACTGTACCCAACTTCAAACTCCCAGCTGTGCAAAACCTAGCTCACAGATTTCTGAATATTTAGAAACTGCCTCTCATGCACCCAACTGGCGGATGGGGGTAGATGGCGGGAGCCAGGCTTTCTGGCTGCAGCCCCTTGCTGAATTCTTTCCTCCCTGAAGGGTCCTTGAGCTGTCTGGGCCATACCAGAGCTGGCTACCCTGCTGGCTGCTCTCATGCACCACAAGCCTCCAAGCTCTGACCACCACAGGACACAGGCCACAGGCCACATAAGTTTGGAGACCTGCCAAAGACCCTGTGGAGGTGGGGCTGACTCTGGCCTCCCAAGAGCCCCCAATATATCCTTCTGTGAGGACCCAGGGATGTAAGTGTGCCTAGGCCTAGTGTTCCCTCTACTGTGGGCCTCAGTCCCGGAACAGAGGGAGATGTGGACCTGCAGCTGGCTGTGGATAAACTAACCCCCCAGCAATGATTCCTTCTCATTGAGAGAGAAGGGGTGAAGAAAGGGAACATGCCAAGAGCTGGGCCCCTACCTCTCAGAGCCAGGGACATCTTTTGGTGTCTGTGTTTGGCTCTAGGGAGTGGGGGTGGGGCGTGGGGTCTGCGTAGTGTTGAGAAGTGCAGGGAGACCCTGAGGGGAGGGGCATGGCTTCTCCCCCCTCTCCGTTGCTCAGAATGTCACTTAGGTGTGGGGATAGGCCTGCTTTATCCCTACTGGGGGCTTTTGCAGTTGGGTTTGCAGAATCCTCAGTTGCTATTGGAAACAATGATGTCACTGGCAGGGGGTGGAGCTTCAGCCATCCTTTGAGTTAGGGAAGCCAAGCACTTTCCGGGGTGTAGGGACAAAGAATTAGGATCCTGAAGGTGAGAGGGGCAAGGAGGCTCTGGAAAGGGGCAGGAGGACTGGGGGCTGCAAGTAAATTAGGAAAGGGGAGGGGGAAGAGTGGAAGCAGAAGATATGGGGTGTTGGTCTTGGCACACACCTCACCAGAGCAAGTGCTTTCTGATGTATAACCTTGGTTCCATCTGCTACAAACAGAACTCCCTTTGGCCTTGGCTTCTCCATAACTGATTCCGGTCCAGACCCTGGGACACTTCTGGAAGATCCAGCTCAACATGGAGGCAGCCACTGTCACCCTTTTTATTCTTCTCTTTCTATTCCCCCCAAGAGGGGGGGATCCAAGTCACATGGCCCGGCAGATGGGGTCTCTCCCCCGTTTTTGAGCCTTTCGGAGAAGGGAACTCCCCTGTTCCTCCCCCAGAGGTATGGCTTAGAGCCTTTCCACACCCCTAGGTCTCCAGCCAGCAGAGTCAGGCCCCGAAATATCGTTCACTAGGGGTGAGGACTCGTGCCCGTGCACACGAGCGCACACACAGACTGCTAGGACACATTCGGTCATATTAAAGACACACAAGGCTGCCGCAGTGATACGACCTCCCAAACCCCTCTCAACCCACCTCCCTGCGGGTCACTATGCCAGCAACCCCTCCAAACACACCCGCGCGCACACGCACACTCGCGCACGGGCTCCCCCCATCGCGGACTCTGATACATGGTCGCACCAACGCAGGCGCACACTCCGGCGCGGGAGGCGCCCCTCCGTGTTGGGAAGCGGGGGCGGCGGGAGGGGCAGGAGACGCCAGCCCCACTCGCGGCTCCGCAGCTGCCGCGGTCGCCGCAGCGTCGCAGCGTCGGGACCAGGACCAGGGAAGGCGGCGCAGAAGCCGCGTCCGCCGCGTCCGGTAGGTACGCGGCGCCTGGAGCAGCGCCGGGACCCGCTTCAGCACCGCGGACAGCGCCAGCCGAGCGAGGGATCCACGCGCGCCCGCCCGCCAGCCGCCTGGGGCTCGGTGCCCTCCTCCCTCCCGCGCAGCGTCCCGCACTACGGCTCCAGGGGAAGACGTGGCGTCCCCAGCCCGCGGGAGCGGGGACGCGCAGGACGGCCGGGACACCCCGCTGGGGATGCACCGAGGGCCTGGCATTCGAGCTGCCCAGAGCTAGGGCTCTGCCTGGAGCCCATGAGCACCATGCGCCTGCTGACACTCGCCCTGCTTTTCTCCTGCTCTTTTGCCCGCGCCGCCTGCGACCCCAAGATTGTCAACATCGGAGCTGTGCTGAGCACGCGGAAGCACGAGCAGATGTTCCGTGAGGCCGTGAACCAGGCCAACAAGCGGCACGGCTCCTGGAAGATCCAACTCAATGCCACCTCCGTCACCCACAAGCCCAACGCCATCCAGATGGCCCTGTCGGTGTGCGAGGACCTCATCTCCAGCCAGGTGCCCACCACACCCCACCAGGGCTCCCACTGTGCAGCAGCTCTTGCCCCTCCCCCTGCTACCTCCCCACCATCCTCCCTCCTCCACCCTCCATCCCTCCTAGTGTCCCAGTTTCATCTCATCCTTTCCTAGCCCTCCTAAGAGAGGACCCCTAAGTGAGCTAGCTCATTCTGGAAAATTCTGGTCTCACTAGCAGCCAAACCCCAGTTCTTGCCACATCTTGCTCCCCACCCCCATCTGCTACCCTGGTCAGTCCTCACAAGGCTCCAGGGCTTCAGGTCCCTACCAATGTGCGCAGATGTGGGGCAAGCATGTCGTGGTTTGTTTCATGTCGTGTTTTGTATCATATCATGGTGAGAGGTGGGTAGCCAAGGCGTACAGGCAGAGGTACTGTCCCAGCTGCACGCGTGCACTCTGTGCAGGCCTTTAAACAGGATGGGACCTGGGGCCATCTTTGTCTCTGCTTCCCCCCTCCCCTTCCCCCATCCACTGGTTCCTCTGAGATGGGAATGCCTCAGGTGTTGAAGCAGGGTGTTCTGTGGGGTAGGAATGGGGACTGTGCCGTGGGAGGTGTCAGGGCGCAGCGTGGGAGTCACTGAAAGCCAGCGCTGCGGGGGAACACATGACTCCGGGGATTTTGCCTGTCAGAGCTGTCCGCCCCGGGCCGTGCTGCCTGCGGAATTCCAATGAACCCACGGGATCACTGCAATGCAGCCTTTTATGTAAGAATCAGGGCCAACGCTGGGCCAAATGATGCTCATCCTCGCTCACCTGACAGACACTCCACGCCTGAGGACATGCACACTCACAGGGGCATGCATTCACATCTGTGTTTATGCACAGAGAGGCCTGGACTTATATCAGGACACACTCATGCATCACCATTACACAATCAGTTGCACATGCTCACTCACACACACCTGCCTGACACACATGCCTACCCATGGACACACATGTTCATGTGCCACACACTGCTTGGCATACCCAGGTGCACATGCAAACACAGGTGCTGTCACATACAGACTCAATCACACACACACATGCACATGTACATGTGGACATGTCGGGACATACATTCATACCCATGCACATTCCAGCACCCACTTGTGAACACCTGTATGGTCAGACACTCGTGCATACACAGACTGGGCACTTTTGGGTGCAGACTGGAGGGGACGGCGAGTGCAAACAGCTCCAACAGCAGAGGCTGGACCTCTCGGACTCTCGGCCTCACAAGCCACCTCCATGCTCCCAGCCCTGAGCACTATAGACAGGACAACATGGGTCATGTGTCCTATCTGGGATGAGGGAGAGACATAAAAAAGGGGAGTTAGAGAGTCCAGGTAGGGTGCTTTCTGGGGACCCCTGCTCCAACTCACAGTTATGCTGTCCGTGAGCATTGTTCCTTCAGAGAAGAGCCAATGCCAGGAGCAAAGATGACATCAGCAGCTGCCACTCACCGAGCACATCCTATGGGCAAATGTGGTGCTAGCATGGCAGCCATCATCCCTACAGTGTGGGGCTGGAGCATGCCACCCCCTGTGCCATTTCCAGGAGATGGTTGTTCAGAGAATGGAAAGCAGAGTTGGGACAGACGCACGTCCTTCTAACGTGAGGGTGGGAGGGAATTGCCAAGCCATTTGCTCCCTGCCACCACCATTCCCCTGCCTTGGAAGACTGAGCCACTGGCACAGGGGCCGTGGTAGGGCAGGAAGGCTAGGCTGCCCCCTCCCAGCACTTCCCTTCCCGTCCTTGAGGATGTGATTGGAGCTTCTAGTCAGGACTGGGTCTTGTTCAAACTGGGCTGAGCTCAGCCAGCCCCTGGAAGACACGTGCAAAAGGACAGGGCTCCAGGGCTCCCGGCCTGGCTCCTCCTGTAAAGCTCAACCTGTGGGGTTACATGCAGACCTCTCCGAGTGCCTTGCAGTCCCTGGAGCACTGGCCTCCACACCCTGGAGGAATGGTGGGTGGCGTGGGTGTGCTCGTCAGCATGACGCAGGACCCACCACTCCACTAGCCCATGCTAGGGGTGGTGTGTACCTCCTGGGACATCACAAGAACAGTCCTTGGTCCTCCCTTTTGGGGTCTCAGTACACACTCAGGATAGTCCCTCCAGGACCAGGGGGTGAAGGGAGTACCAGGGCAGGGAAAGTGCGGGGAGGCGTCTGTCATCCCCCATGTGTCCTGTCTGCCTCCTGGAGTCTTGCTCTGCCTCTGACTCACTCTTATATATTTTTTAATACTCTGAGGGTGGTTTTAGGGTCTCGTCCCCTTGACTGGGGGTGTGTAACCCTTGGGCTGCATCCCCACCCCTGGCCTGCTGAGTTCAGCCTCTGCTGCTTCTGGGCAGCCAGCTCCAGTGCAGTGCCCACCCCACCTTCACTCCCCACTTGAGCTGACCCTGTCCCCTGTGTCCACAGGTCTACGCCATCCTAGTTAGCCACCCACCTACCCCCAACGACCACTTCACTCCCACCCCCGTCTCCTACACAGCTGGCTTCTACCGCATCCCCGTCCTGGGGCTCACCACCCGTATGTCCATCTACTCAGACAAGGTAAGCCTGACCACTCAATGGGG
This sequence comes from Vulpes vulpes, assembly GCF_048418805.1. Taxonomy (NCBI): domain Eukaryota; kingdom Metazoa; phylum Chordata; class Mammalia; order Carnivora; family Canidae; genus Vulpes; species Vulpes vulpes. Next base: position 48,367,389 of record NC_132781.1, on the reverse strand, counting down.
GCCCAGCTGGCTCTGTTCCTGTGTTCAGACCCAGCGGCTGAGTCCTACAGCCCAGGGCCACTGGCAGCTGCCCTGGGGAAAGGGAGGAGGGCAGGGGCACAGAGATGCTCAGACCACAGGCTCTGGGCTCAAGGAGCAGCAGGGTAAGACGTGAGCTCACGCATCCATGCATGTTTGCACACTCATACCCACACACAAACTCACTGATATGCATGCCCGTGCACACCAATACAGTCTCCTGGCATGCAAACTCAGACTCACAGACTCACAAGTACCAACTCAAACATTCACACCAAATTCGTGTGCACACGCTCAAACACATTCCCAGGAAAACTCATGTGCTCTTTTATTTTTTTTTTAGGATGTTATTTATTTATTCATGAGAGACACAGAGAAAGGCAGAGACACAGGCAGAGGGAGAAGCAGGCTGCATGCAGGCAGCCCAATGCGGGGCTCAATCCCAGGACCCCAGGGTCACACCCTGAGCTGAAGGCATATGTTCAACCACTGAGCCACCCAAGCATCCCCACTCATGCACTTTTATGCACACTCACACCAAGCACAGTGTTGCATTCACAGACACAGACATGTTCACCCCCCCCCCCACACACACACACTCAGTCTGGCAGATGTCCCACTAGCAGGTGACAGGTACCAAAACAAGCCCTTGGAAATAGCAAAGGTCCCCATGGGCCCGGAGAAGGGACAGGCAGGTGGATTTGGAGAGCCGGAGGGGGGCTACCAGGGAAGGAAAAACCTGGAAGGGATGCAGCCGGCAGCCATGAGGTTGTGGCTCCCAGCCCTTCCCACTGCGGGGCACAGGTGAAAGCAATGTGTGCATGCACACAGGGTAACAGAGGCAGCAGCTCGTGGCAGGAGGGACTGGCCTGGGGTCTGCAGGCCCCGGGGCTGTAAGCAGCACCACTCAGCAGCATGTAGAGCCCCTGTGGCCCCCGGGTGGGAAGCAGGGTCCAGCTGAGCCATCCAGTCCTGGAGCAGCAGCTGGATGAGCCAAGAGATCTCCAAGTTGGCATCTCATGAGGTGGGGAACTCACTCTAGGCCACAGCTCTCCCAGAGCGTATGCCCACAATTCTGGGAGGACTCCTCAGCTGGGGATGCAGTGAGCCGCCTAGAGACTGGGAGACTCCCGTGGCCTGCTCCCCACCTTCCTCCAGACCTTGGGCTACCTGCAGACAAATCAGGAGGGGTCAGAGGGGGGCTTCCCAGGCCCCACCTCCTCTCCTGGCCAGGAGCCTACAGGTCCACATAAAGCTGCCTAAGGCACAGAGGTCATCCCAGCCAGGGCCAGGCTGTCTTGGGGAGGTTAGCGGTGGGTCTGTTCAGGGCGAGGGGAAAGTGAGACCAGAGCCAGTTTCTCCAGGAGGCCCCACGGGAGGAAGGCACTTGGAGGCTGGAGCAGCAACCCCTTTCTGTGGCTCTGACGGCCCAGCTTGCAGCTGAAGCACCCAAACTGTTCAGATGCGCTCAGCCCTCAGCGGTGGGGGGGCGGGGGGGCGGGGGCAGGAGCAAGGAGGTTGGGGATCTTTTCCTGAGCCCTCCAACCTCCTTAGCTCTCTGGCACTCAGATGCAAATGGAAGGCGTGGGCGCCAGGCGTGGGTGCCAGGTGTGGGCTATCCAGGGCAGTGCCGGGAGGAGGTGTCCAAACCCCAGCCCACACCCAGGTTGTGGTCCGGCTCCCCGGTCTAACGTGAGGCCAAACCTAATGGCCAAACCTTGTGACTCCACCCTAGCCCCCCTCATGGTCCCAGGCCACTGTCAACCTGTGCCCAACACCTGACCAGGAAGGCCTGGGTCAGAGCCGATCTAAGACCCCAACCACCACCCCCTTGCAGCCCCAGTGGCAGGTGGATGAGGGACAGAGGAGCATTCTTGCCCTTAGCCTCCAAGGCGCCGCCCCTCAGGCCACAAAGAGGGAGCAGGTAAAAACATAATGTGGGCATCCTGGGGGACCGTGACAGCAGCATGGCTGTGCAGGGACACCAACCACCAAAGGGACTAGTGCTCCCCAGTGGACACGGAGAAGCTGGACTGAGGAGCCTGCTCCACGCGTGTTCTGCCATGCCCTTCCCAGGCCCTTCATGCTTACATGTGGGAAGGGAGGCAGGGCCAGCAAGCAACGACCTCTGGACTTGGGGGCTAGGTAGCCCCAAATAAAAACTTCTGACAAACTTATATAGATTGGGGAAGGAGCCTGCATGAAGCCCGGGTGGGGATCCTTGAGATGCTGCATGTCAAGAGAACCTTCCAGAGCCCAAGCTGTCCAGCAGCAGGGAGTGGCTACGGCAGGGGGTGGTGCAGGGAGCACACCCTAGGACCTGGCGTGGTCAGAGTGCTGCTGGGCAGACCCCCAGCTTCTGTTTCTGAGATCAGAGGACGTGACCCGCAGTGGGATGGGGTCCCCAGGTCTGGCAAGTGTGCCCCGCAGTGAGAGAGTGCGCCGTCCTCCGCCCTGGGGTCTGCCCTTGTCTCGGGGGTGCCGGCCAACCGGCCAACGGGGCCGGGCCTCTGTCTGGCGACGCCCCTCAGCCCCGCCGCCGTGTTCCCGCAGAGCATACACCTGAGCTTCCTGCGCACGGTGCCGCCCTACTCCCACCAGTCGAGCGTCTGGTTCGAGATGATGCGCGTGTACAGCTGGAACCACATCATCCTCCTGGTCAGCGACGACCACGAGGGCAGGGCCGCGCAGAAGCGCCTGGAGACGCTGCTGGAGGAGCGGGAATCCAAGGTGAGGCCCGGGCCGCAGGCGGGAGGAGCAGGAGGCGCCGCGCAGCCGAGGAGCCGAGCGGGAGCCGGCGCTGCCGCCGCTGTGTCTGTGGCCCGTGTGTGAACACCCTTTCTTTCCATCGTGCATGGTCAGCACCTCTCCGTCTGGCGAGCGCCCGCCCCGGCCTGTTCTCGGCTCATTTCACTCGCTTTGCCATTAGTCGAAATCTCCTTCGTGTCAGTCCCTGCGGGGCGAGGGCAGGACCACCTGGAGCTCCGCAAACACCCCTCCCCTCCCCTCCCCTCCCCTCTCCCTTCCCCTCCCCTCGCAGTCCCGCCCCCAGCCAGGCCCCGCGCCCCCTACCCAGGGCCTGCCCCCCTCCAGAGAACCCGCACCCTCCCAGCTGGGACCACACCCTCCCCAGGCCAAGCCCCGCCTCGCCTGCCGCCCCTCCCCCCTCTTCCCACCCCCTTCCCACCTTGGCTGCCGGTTGTCCGGTTGTCCTTCCAGGAGCCCACGCCCACCCAGTGGGCCACCCCTCCCACTCCCCCGTGGTGAGCCCCAGTGGCCGCCCCCTCACCCTCTCCCTGGGGCTGGGCTCTGGACTCCCCCAAGAGACCCAGGACTTGCCTGGCTCTAGATACACAGAGCCACGGCCCCAGCGCAGCCCGGTGCCGGTCGCAGCAGAGAGAACACAGTGGCAATGTCTGGGGGTCCAGGGGACCCCCATCTCCTTCCTTGTCCACCCCAACTGCCAGCTGGAGGAGGCCCAGGCTCCCATCATCACCCAGCCCGGGGCCCTGGGTGCTCAACACCTGAGCCACCACCCCTGAGTCAGGGTGGAGGCCAAACTGCGCAGACAGTCGGGGAGGCCTAGGCTGGGGCGGCCGGGAGGCCAGACCGGAGGGGTGGCAGGGAGCATGTTCTGTCCGGGAAGTCAGAGCCGGCTTCAACAAACCTAGTGCCACCCCCAGGCCCCTCACAGGCCCCTGAAGGGATAGAGGGCATGGCTGGGGTGGGTGAAGCCAGAGGGCAGACTCAGAGTGTCCTGGGGGGGCCTGCTGTGGGAGATCGGCTGGGTCTGAGAGGGAGGGCTGACCACCAGCGCCGTGGGCCCCACTACTCCCCAGACAGCAGCCCCCAGTGCCTGGCAGGCTGGTTACCCCCTGGTATGCCCACCAGTGGCTGCACACACCTGCTCACATGCTTGCCAGCCATGTCCCTGCACACCCAGCCACGGGCACCCACGTTCACAGTGACATGCAGTCATTCCTAAGACAGTTCCCTCACACATCACATGTCCCGCCACAGACAAAGATCATACCTGGACATGTGGCCCCTGGGCACACTCACCATGTGCACTCACACACACACACGCAGACGCCCCACAGCTGCATACCACCCCTGTGCATGCACACACATAGTCCTTACACTCGCTCTCCAGTGCACATGTGAGTCGATGGTTGTGCACACACCCGTCAGTGAGAACAGGCACTCAGGCCTCTAAGGGAGGCAAAGGGGAGGATGCCAGGAGGGGAGGGACAGAGGGGACAGGGCTCGAGGGAGGGGCTGCTCACCCTCCCCACGCAGGACTGCCTGGGGTGGGGTGGCCCTTGCTGGGACCACAGAGCAGGTGCATGGCAGGGGTGGGGGAGGCAGATGGGACCCAAAAGGGACACATTTGGCATGGACACAGACAGGGCCACCCTTTGTCCCATGTGTGACCATTTCCAAGAGCACAGCTCCATGGCTGGGAGCCCCGGTGGCCCCCATGCCCCCTCGTCCCCAGCACCGCCCCGGCCCCCAGCCCCGCTCGGGCTTGGTGTTTGCGAGCTCCAGGTATGTGCCCGTCTGCAGACGTGCCGAGGAGGTGGTGTGGTTGCTTTAGCGCCGTCATTTTCAACCGTTTATAATCTTCTTCTGTGTCTGCATATTTTCTCTGTGCACATTATTCATCAGAGTAAAAAAAGGAACTATGAAAACCTCGACCAACTGTCCTATGACCACAAGCGCGGACCCAAGGTATATATGCATGGACGTGCACGCCACCCACCGACTAGGGAGCCCTGGCCTCCGGCGCCTCGGCCACTAGGGCCGCTGTGGCCCAGCCGGGCTGCGCCGCAGGCCTGAGCCTTGAGGAGAGTGAGGTTGTGAGGCAGGCAACCGCAGGCAGGAGAGGGCAGGACGGGCCTCGGGGGTGTCCGCGGCCCGCCCAGCGGCCTCAGCCTCGGCCTGCACCCCAGAAGCAGGCACGGCCGCAGGAGGAGCTGCTCTCCGGGAAGTGCATGCGAACCTCTGGGACCCTCAGGGTTTCCTCGTGGAACCCAGGAGGGAGCCTGCCCGCCCCGGCTGGCCGCCTGCCTGGTCCGACTGCTCCTGCAGGGGCCTGCAGGGTCAGGCTTGAGAGGATCTCCCGTGGTTTTGGAAAGGTCGGCCCCATCTCTGCTCCCGGTTGCATTCCAAAACTCTTCTGTTTCCTGTCCGCTGCACGCATCCTTCTGAGTCTCAGCCCACTTCAGCTTGCATGCTCAGTGCAAAAGTGAGGGCAGGAGAGAGATGGAGCGAGCACAGGAGAGCAAGGAGGCCGAAGAGAGGACAGCGAGTGAGGCCAGGCCAGGCCAGGCAGGAACCAGCCAGGCAGGTGCACAGTGCAGGTGGCAGGTGCAGGCTGAGGCAGCCCTAGCTAAGCTGCCTCTGGGTTCCTAGCAGCTGCAGCCCAACTCTCGCCCCCGAGGCGCTGTGTCCTCTACCCTGGCCCCCTGCTGACACCTCTGCTCACACCGCAGGCTGAGAAGGTGCTGCAGTTTGACCCGGGAACCAAGAATGTGACGGCCCTGCTGATGGAGGCACGAGAGCTGGAGGCCCGGGTCATCATCCTCTCTGCCAGGTGAGGCTGGGCTCGACCCCTCCCCCTACTTCCCCAGGGTTGCACCTGGGCAGGGGCGCCATTGGTCTGAATCAGACTTGAGGCTTCCCAAATGTGCTATTGCCGAGGAGAGCCCCCCGCCCCTCCCATGACAGTACACCTGGCCACTGGCCGATGCAACCCCCTTTACCTGTCTATCCCTCCCCCTTCCAGTCACCTGTTGCTGCTTGCTCTGAGGTGGGAGGTGGAGAGATCCCTGCCCTAAGGAGGGCAAACATGGCCCGAGGTGATAGATATGACACAGGACTCTGGGAGCCAGGCTCAGAGGAAAAGCCCAGGGAAGTGATGTGTGGGTGTGCAGCTGAGCCCAGTGAGAAGGCCACAGCAGGCAGAGAGCCGGAGTCTGAGGACAGAAGAGGGATTGCAACAGCTGCAGTGGGCAGCTCGAGAAGGGAGCCAGTTAGGGATCTGTGGACACCAGGCTGCCGCTGGCCAGGGCCCGACCCACCCTGACCTTGGCGATGAGGCCACAGTAACAGCCTCCCTACCTGAGGTCCCCCAGGAAGGGAAAGTGCAGGCCTCCTGGGCTCTAGGGAAAGGAAGAGCCCTGTCCCATGGAGTAGCCCAGAGGGCCCACGTGGACACAGCCCCTTTCTGCCCTTCCCTGGAAGCACTGTGGGCCTCAGCAGAGTGGACAGAGGCACGAGCGGTCGTCCTGCCCACAGGAGGCTTCCCCAAAGGCTGCTGTCCAGCGGGCCACACAGAGGAAGCCATACTCTGAGTCACAGGGCAGGCATCTGTTTTTTCAGTCAGCAAACCTCAGATACAGAGCCAGATGCCCCCTGTCTTGGGGCTGGGGAGGGCAGGGCCCAGCAAGGCTCCTTGGACTGGGAGGCAGGGAGCCCTGCTCTCCCCACAGAGGGTGGGTGCTGCAGGGAGGAACTAGAAGGAGGAGGCCCAGGGTCCAGCCTATTTTACAGCAGGTGACCTGGCTCAGGGTCTCCGGTCACTGGCCCAGGCCAAGGCAACCAGGAGAAAGGGCTAAGGCCCGGGTGAGGTCAAGGGGCCGCCTGGCCCCTCCCAGAGCAAGCCTCCTCCAGAGAATCCCACCAGACCCTCCTGTCTGATTTCCCAACTGGCTTACCTGCCCCTCATTCGTCATAGGGCTTGAAGAGGCTCAGGGGATGTGATGGTATTAAAGGATGGGTGGGTGGCTGGACCAACAGACAGATGGGCAAATGGACAGTCAGCTAGCAAGCAGAAGGTCCCTTCAACCAGGACAGAAGAGGTCAAGGAACTCCTTATGCTGAAGCATAGATGTCCAACGGCAGGCACTGTTTCCAGTAGGGCCTGAGGTCATGGCAAACCAGTCCTGCTCAGCCTGTGTGTGGCCATCATGGTGGCCCCAGGACACAGGCCAAGAAGTGAAGCACAGATAGATCAGGTCCACGGAGCCCCAACACACCCAGCACACCCAGCACACCCAGCACAGCCCAGGCCCACAGACAGGGCTACTCTCTGGCCACCAAGGTCCCAGGCACGGGCTGGGTGCAGCTCAGTATCCAGGACAAGAGGGGCACACATGGCTCCATGGAAGAGGTGAGCTCAGGGCAGGGCATGTGGTCACATCCAACAGCTGCACACACGCCGTGTCACAGCACATGTATGCACACATGTGCACACCACACACTCGCATGCACACACACCTAAACCTGTGCACACATGCCCACAGGCACACAGCATGCTCACACCACTCATACACACCACGTGTTCACACAAACACATACACTGTGTACACACCATGCACAACATATGCCAAGGGTGCACACACCACCACGTGTACACACACATGAACATGCATTGCACACCTGTTATATAGACATGCACATGTGTTCATGCACAGCCATATGCATACACCCACATGCATGTGTGCACACCATATACATGCCACACAGCACATGCATGCACATGTTGTACCACACATACATGCACACGAAACATTCACACATACATGGTACATGCACATAGAGGCACAATACAGCATATACCACACACACTTATATATATGAACATCTGCATGGCATACACACCACACATAATGTCCTCCACACCAGCATGCACAGGGCAAGTGTATACCCACATATATGTACACACACCATAGCATGGCACACACTATATGCATGCATCTACCCCCACCCGTGTTTATACACACTGCCAGGAAGGTCTAGCACTCACATGGCCACACAGCCATCAGGTCCACATAAGGCCCCTCCCTGGACTGTAAGACTGGGGACCCCCTCCCCTCACATGCAGGGCTTGGAGCAGAGACGCCAGAGTCCTGCCACAGAGGCCACCGGCTGCCCCTCACGCCCAAGTCCCCAGGAACCTGTATACATGACCAACAAGGGACCAGTATACATGTTGTCCAGACCCTGCTACTTCCACCCAACACCCTGGCTCCTCCTTCACGAGGGCTGTTAAGAGCATTTTTTTTTAATGATTTTATTTATTTAGGGACACCTGGGAGGCTCAGTGGTTGAGCGTCTGCCTTTGGCCCAGGGCGTGATCGCGGGGTCCTGGATTGAGTCCCGCATTGGGCTCCCCGCATGGAGCCTGCTTCTCTCTCTGCCTGTGTCTCTGCCTCTGTGTCTCTCATGAATAAATAAATAAAATATTTATTTTTTTTTAATTTTTATTTGAGAGACTGCACATGAGTGGACAGAGGCAGAGGGAAAAGTAGACTCCCCCACTGAGCAGGTGGCCTGATGTGAGGCTCAATCCCAGGACCCCGAGATCATGACCTGAGCTGAATGCAGATGCTCAACTGACTGAGCCCCCCAGGTATCCCTGTTGAGAGCATTTTGTGGAGAGACCTCATTAAGCCAGTCTTAATTTTTGAGCAATTTTCTACAGAGTGCAGAGAGATTATTTCTCAAATGTCTTTTTTTTTTTTTTAAGATTTTATTTATTTATTCATGAGAGAGAGAGAAGCAGGGGCAGAGGCAGAAGCAGGTTCCATGCAGGGAGCCCGATGTGGGACTCGATCCCGGGACTCCAGGATCACGCCCTGGGCTGAAAGCAGGTGCCAAACCCCTGAACCACCCAGGGAACCCCTCAAATGTCATTCTTATTTTCTGGAGATGGTCTTTTCTAGAACCGCTTACTTTCCTAAAACAGTTTGATGGATCGATCAGGGTTTTGCCCCCAACTTTTTACTAGTGATTCTGATTTACATAGAGACAAGCACAGTGTGTTCCTCCCACTTAGCCAAACGTCACAGACCTGAACTAGGTCACGCAGACAGGCTTCTCCGCCAGGTTCAGTGGGGACCTTGGTCCCCTAGAGACACAGTGCTGGCTCTGCTGGCGGTCCTGGATGGACCCTTTCTTTTGGTCAAGGGTGTGGTGCTGCCCGGATCACCTCTCTGTGTATTGCTTACACCTGACAGTAGCATGTGATGTAGAGCAAACACTGAAGGTTGCATTTCCTCATTGGCTAATCCTTGAGAAAACGGGGGGCAGACCACTTAGGGACCTAGAGCCACCTCAGTTTCCAGAGTCAGTCATTGTGAAAATAACACTCAGACAATGTGTCCAACCCCTCTATACCATGCTGCCCATGCGTTAGAGAAGCAAAATGCCAGCTATGGTCTAGGCCTACCTGGGGCCAGGTCAGGCTGGCAGAGAAGGGAATGTGGGAGCAGGGGGAGGCTCCCCAGTGGCATCCATAGCCCCACAGGCCCAGGGTCCTTGTCTCAATGAGAAGCCCTAGAGGACCAGGTACACAGGGGCTCACTGGTAAGGACACCCCAAGAGCTCTGGATCATATGCCCCTCCAAGGCAAAGCCTACACTGTGCCCTGTCATGGCCCCAGCCCTGGGTGGCAAGATGCTCACAGCTGCTGGGAAGACTCCAGAGTGGGAGCAGCAACCCTCGTCTCTCTCCAGTGGTCTTGGCTGTGATGCTGAGGGCAGTTCCCAGGTGCGGGGTCCCACCAACATCTGACCAACCAGGACAGTCCCTGGACCTTTGTCTTGCATGTGTGGGTATGGAGAACCAGAGCATGTGAGGGTTACCAGGAGGTCACGGGAGCACAGGCTCTGGGGTACTGTCCAGACACAGACCCAACTCTGCAGATTACCATCCCCTCTGTGTTCTGGCTTTCCTCCTGCCACAGGGATGGTACCGATATGGGCTGCATAGGGATACTGTTATAGTTAAATGAGAGAGTCCGTGGGAAGTACTCAGAGCAGTTCTGAGCACCTGTGAGCAAGCCAGCAATCAACAGTGATCTGTCACCATCTGGGGCACCTTGACCCTGCTCACCAAGGCAGGGGGCCAGCAAGAGAGGCCTGAAAGCTCTGGGGATCTGGGCCCCTTTACCCCATACCCTCCAGCCCCTCACCTCTGTTGGGGGAAGGGGTGTCTCCTGGCCCAGGTGGGGGGCTCACGATGCAAGCTGGTACCCATCCCTCTGCACCATCACTGGACCTAGGAAGGGCTGAAGGTAGCAGTGGTGCTGGACCTGTCACCTCTGCAGTGTCCCTAGGCCTCTTTCCAGCCGAGGGAGGGGCTGGGGGAGAGGCCAGGGGAGGGCAGGCCCACACGCCAGAGGAGAATCTGTGAACTGGGAGCAGCCGTAGGTCCGGTGGGGCAAGGCTAGAGTCCTGGCCTGTCACCCCCCTCTGCCCTACAGCGAGGACGATGCTGCCACCGTGTACCGTGCAGCTGCGATGCTGAATATGACGGGCTCTGGGTACGTTTGGCTGGTGGGGGAGCGAGAGATCTCCGGGAACGCTCTGCGCTACGCCCCGGATGGTGAGTGCTGGGCCTCTTCAGGTCCCTTGGGCAGGGGGTCCCTGCAGACTCTAAGCCCACCACACTTGCCCCAGGCATCATCGGACTACAGCTCATCAATGGCAAGAATGAATCAGCCCACATCAGCGACGCCGTGGGCGTGGTGGCCCAGGCCGTGCATGAACTCCTGGAGAAGGAGAACATCACCGACCCGCCCCGGGGCTGCGTGGGCAACACCAACATCTGGAAGACAGGGCCACTCTTCAAGAGGTGGGCAGGTCTCTTCTAGAGGTGGGCGGGGCTCTCTTCTAGAGATGGGCGGGGCTCTTCTAGGGTGGGCGGGCTCTCTTCTAGGGAGAGCAGGGCGGTCTTCTAGGATGGGCAGGTCTCTCTTCTGGAGCTAGGTGGGTCTCTTCTAGAGGCGGGCAGGCTCTCTTGCAGAGGTAGGCGGGGCCTCTCAGGAGATGGGCATACTCCTCTTGAGCAGGTGGTCCAGGACAGCCTGCGGCCTATGCCCTACAGATGCAGTCATCTGCCTGACTTCCTTCCTCTTCCCCCATCTCTCTTCTGCTATCACTTCCACCCCCCTGTGCTAATCACCCACTTCCAACACTGACATTAACGCCTTAAATGTCAGTGAAGCTGTGGCTGCTTCCACTGCTCCTGAGCTCACCTTTTAACACTGTGGCCAATGCTGAGACCCCCCCCCCCCCCGGTAGCTGACAACCCTTTGGAGGAGACTCTTGCTGCAGATGGGGACGGGGGCATCCAGGCATCCAGCAGATCAGACAAAGAAGCCCTCAAGGATGGAACCCAAGCCTGTAAAGAGCCAGGGTTGGCCAGATGCCCATGTGGATAGCCACAGTGGCACTAACTTACAGCACTCTGGACACTCTGCCACTCAGCACATCACCAAGACCCCCCTCCGCCCCTGAGTAGCATGTGCAGAACACAGTTATGGTGCCCACAACAAGAGTACACACGCAATTACAGATCTATGCAGTGTATGTGCTCAGACTCAGACAAGCATGTACCACACACATGTGCCACAAGTACGTGCAAGGAGGTACAGCCACACAAAGATCACATGTGCTTACACATATAGCCACATGGACACACTACATGTGCACACACACAAGATAGGACTTAACTCTCCTTCCACCTCTTACTGGTGAAGAGGCAACTGTACCCCACCTGGGCTTATTCCTCCTCATTTGTAAAGCAAGGATGGCTACTGGGAGGTTATACTGTCTCAACCCACAGAGAGCCCCCAATAGGGTCTGGTGCTCAGGAGTTTCTGAGCTACCATAGCTGTGCTCTCCATCTGGCGCTGGCAGGCAGTCACACCGTCCATCAGATTCCCAGCATGAGGGTGTGATGTCTGCTAATCTTTCCTTTCTGCGACTGAGGCAGAAGAAGGCGCTTGGGCTCAGAACCAGGGAGAGGGAGCATCTCTGATAAGTCTGCCCACACTGCCCTCTCCAGAGTGCTGATGTCTTCCAAGTATGCAGACGGGGTGACAGGCCGCGTGGAGTTCAACGAGGATGGGGACCGGAAGTTTGCTAACTACAGCATCATGAACCTGCAGAACCGCAAGCTGGTGCAAGTGGGCATCTACAATGGCACCCATGTAGGTGGGGGTCATGAGGGGGTGGGGGCTGGGGCCTTAGGGTCCTGGGGCCAAGACCCCTGCGTGGCCACCCTCCATCTCATACTCCCACCCCCAGGTGATCCCTAACGACAGGAAGATCATCTGGCCGGGTGGAGAGACAGAGAAGCCCCGAGGGTACCAGATGTCCACCAGGCTGAAGGTGGGGAGCCTACCCCCTGGGCCAGCACTGACACTCCAGACACTCCATCCAGCTCTTCAGACCCAGAGGAGGGGACAGTGAGGCCAATGAGAGTGACCAAAGGAAGTGGGGAATGGACCAGCACTTGGGTGCTGTAGCCCACACCTGGCACCACAGAGGAAGCAGGGAGAGCAGGTGGAGAGATGAGAGGAAGCTGCCGGCCCTCCATCCCATGGGCTCTCTCTAGTGCCTCTTCTGACCCAACTCCACTGAGACCTAGGGATGGGACTCACCTAGGGATGAGCTGATAGGGGACAGAGGGACTGCTAGGTGGCTATTCTATGGACTTTAGCCTCAGCACTCTCTGCCTTGAGTCCTGGTTCTTGAGATGCCACATCCACACTCATCATCACTCCTCTGGGTGGTCCTAGCCACCCCCATCCCGTCTTCACAGCCTCCTGCTGTGTCCTGTCTCCTACTGCCTGGGCATTCCCCATTGCAGGCTGTTCCCTGCTCAGGTCTCTCCCTAGGCCCCTGGGAGCCCCTCCTTTGCTGGCTATTCCCCTCACAACTTCCCTTCCTGCTCCTTTGTGCTCATCCCTGTCCCCTCTCAGGCTCCTCTCGTGAGAGTCCCTCCATATGCTGACCCATACTAGCACTGGGCTAGGATCTTAGATCACCAAAGGCAAGGACCCTAAATGCAATGTGCCCAACAAACCTTCTCCCAGCATTTCCAGGTTCTTACATGTCTCTTGAGCCTGTTTGCTTTCTGAGGCCACCTCCATGGCCTCTCACCCCAACTCCTGTGTTAGCAACAGCCCATGAGTCATCATCCTTCACGACAGGCAGAGTGGGCTTTTCCAAAGCAGTTTGATACCTCGTGTTAAAAATGTCTGAAAGTAAAAGCCCAAACAGTGATGGCTAGATGGTCCCATTAGGGTTGCCAGATGCTGATGGCTTTGTACACTCGTTTTGTTTTGTTTTGTTTTTTGTCTTACCAATTCTTTAAAGACAGGAACATAGATTTCTTGTATAATAGAAAAGCATTTTTTTTAATTTTTTAATTTATTTATTTATGATAGTCACAGAGAGAGAGAGAGAGAGAGGCAGAGACACAGGCAGAGGGAGAAGCAGGCTCCATGCACCGGGAGCCCGATGTGGGATTCGATCCCGGGTCTCCAGGATCGCGCCCTGGGCCAAAGGCAGGCGCTAAACCGCTGCGCCACCCAGGGATCCCCGAAAAGCATTTTTAAAAAGAAAAACATGATGAAAGTTTGAAAAGCAATAATCTCCTGCCAATGCTCCACTGCTCCAGGGAGAAGAGGTCAAAATGCTGTCCTTGCAGAGGAGACTGGCCAGCCAGCCCCTGCAGAGTCACCCTCTCCCTGCAGAGCCACCCACCCTGGTGGGCCAGCAGACAGTACCTCTCAAACTGACCCCTGGCCTACTCCGCAGCCCCAACTCCACCACCACCTCCTCTGGGGCCCCTGGTCGGTACTTTGCGTTTGGTTCAGCCCCCCCCCCCCCCCCCCCCGCCGGTCCCATATCTGTCCTCCTCATCCCCAGGCTCTGGGCTCCTGAAGGACAGGGAGAGGAGAGAACCGCAGCATAAGCCTGGGTTGAGAGGCTCACTTTGGGAGAGAACAGCGCCAGTGGAGGAGAGAGGAAGGGAGCACAGCTAGGCAGTCCAGTGCCCACTACCAAGGAAACTGCGGGCCAGGAGATGAGACCAGGGTGATCCCTTTGGTCCCAGGTCCTGTGCAGACTTGGAGTGGATGTCACACATGCCGCTGTCCTCATGGTGGGCAGCGGGGGGTGGAGGGGAAGGAGGGGAGGCAAGGTGTGCTCTGCGCAGGACAGGGGGTTTTTCATCCCTGAGCAATCAGAGAAGATGCTGGGCAGACTGGACATTCCAGCCGGCTCCTACGAAGCAAGTGATGCCTAAGCCAAGTCCCCAAAGACACGTGGCCAAGAGGAGCACCGCCCAGTGTTTCAGGAGGCCACAGCTTCCGAGCAGTCTGGGGACCCTCCTGAGGACGGTGGCCAGGGAGTACGTGGAGCTGAGCAGAGGGACAGCAGCTGGATTTGGAGGGCATCCAGGGGGTCTGGGCGCTGAGGCTGGGTCTTCTCCCTGGCGCCCCCAGATTGTGACCATCCACCAAGAGCCTTTTGTGTACGTCAAGCCCACGCTGAGCGATGGTACGTGCAAGGAGGAGTTCACCGTCAATGGGGACCCGGTCAAGAAAGTGATCTGCACCGGGCCCAACGACACGTCTCCGGGCAGCCGTGAGTGTGGGTCGCGGGCGGGACGTGGGTGCGGCGGGGCCGAGCAGCCAGAGCTCGGTGGTCAGGGCCCATCTGCCTCCCTAGCACGCCACACAGTGCCACAGTGCTGCTACGGTTTCTGCATCGACCTGCTCATCAAGCTGGCGCGGACCATGAACTTCACCTACGAGGTGCACCTGGTGGCTGACGGCAAGTTTGGCACTCAGGAGCGGGTACGCGTGGATGGCGGCGAGCCGCGAGGAACGGTCCCGTGGGCGGGGCCGCGGGCTGGGGGGTGAGGGGTAGGGCCACGGTGGGCGGGTTCTGTGGGTGGGGCCTGGGTGGGCGGGTCCGCGGGCTGGGGTGGGACCAGGGTGGGCGGGTGTGCGGACTGGGGCGGCATCTGATGTGGACCGGTCAGTGGGCTGCGGCAAGGCCTGATGTGGGTGGGGCCCGCGGGCCTGGACAGGGTCTGGGTGGGCGGGAACCCAAGAGCGGAGCTAGGGTAGGAGCCTAACGCGGGCGCGGTGCTGACGGTGTTGGCGCCCCTCCGGCTGTCTCACTCCACAGGTGAACAACAGCAATAAGAAGGAGTGGAATGGGATGATGGGCGAGCTGCTCAGCGGGCAGGCGGACATGATCGTGGCGCCGCTGACCATCAACAATGAGCGGGCACAGTACATCGAGTTCTCCAAGCCTTTCAAGTACCAGGGCCTGACCATTCTGGTCAAGAAGGTGGGCAGGGCCTGGCGGGGGTGGAGCGGGTCCTAGGTGAACTCAAGAGGCACTGACCGCCTGTCCCCCTCCAGGAGATCCCCCGTAGCACACTGGACTCGTTCATGCAGCCTTTCCAGAGCACGCTGTGGCTGCTGGTGGGGCTGTCAGTGCACGTGGTGGCTGTGATGCTGTACCTGCTGGACCGTTTCAGGTGAGCGTGGCCCCGGGGGCCTGACACCTCCACCCGCAGGCTGGGCAGAGCAGGTAACAGGCGAGGCAGGGCTGCCCCTGCCGCCCTCTCCCGCCAGTCCTCTGCTCTCCGCAGCCCCTTTGGCCGATTCAAGGTGAACAGTGAAGAAGAGGAGGAAGATGCACTGACCCTGTCTTCAGCCATGTGGTTCTCCTGGGGCGTCCTGCTCAACTCAGGCATTGGGGAAGGTGAGGCCACACCCAGGCCACAGCTCACTCAGCTCCTTCCTGCCTGCGAGGAGCTGACCGTCCTCTGCCCGCAGGCGCCCCCCGAAGCTTCTCAGCGCGCATCCTGGGCATGGTGTGGGCCGGGTTTGCCATGATCATTGTGGCCTCCTACACTGCCAACCTGGCGGCCTTCCTGGTGCTGGACCGGCCTGAGGAGCGCATCACAGGCATCAACGACCCACGGGTGAGGCCTGGCTGGCTGGAGGCAGGGAGCATGAGGTCAGCGGAGCTCTGCCTTGGGTGGGCCTGGGAGCAGCTGTGAGCCCTGCCCTCTGACCCTGCAGCTGAGGAATCCCTCCGACAAGTTCATCTATGCAACTGTGAAGCAGAGCTCAGTGGACATCTACTTCCGGCGGCAGGTGGAGCTGAGCACCATGTACCGACACATGGAGAAGCATAACTATGAGAGTGCAGCCGAAGCTATCCAAGCCGTGCGGGACAAGTGAGGGGGACAGGTCACGCTGGACAGGTTGGGGGGGCACACCCCAGAGAGGCTGAAGCCATCCAAGCCATGCGGGATGAGGGAGGGAGGACTGCGGTAGGGTGGGGGAAGGAGCATGCACCCCTACCAGAAAAGTGAGAGTGTTCAGGCTGGATGGGAATCAGGGGATGGAGACAGAGGTGAGATTTCCAGGTGGGCAGGACAAAGGTGTGCAAGGTGCAGAGGCAAGGGCTGCCTGATTGTGCCGGGCGCCTATAACCCCTGCTCCTGCCCGCAGCAAGCTTCATGCCTTCATTTGGGACTCGGCGGTGCTGGAGTTTGAGGCCTCACAGAAGTGTGATCTAGTGACCACTGGCGAGCTGTTCTTCCGCTCAGGCTTTGGCATTGGCATGCGCAAGGACAGCCCCTGGAAACAGAACGTCTCCCTGTCCATCCTCAAGTGAGTGCCTCACCCACGGCCTACTGCCCTTCACTTTTCCCCGAGAGGCTCCCACCAAGCCAGACCCTTCCCCAGAGCTAGACCCTACCACCTAGGCACACAGCTGTTGCCCCTGAGGGCCAGGCCCCCCACCCCGGCCCCCACCCACCCTACCACTCCCTCCTAGGTCCCACGAGAATGGCTTCATGGAAGACCTGGACAAGACATGGGTGCGGTACCAGGAGTGCGACTCTCGCAGCAACGCCCCTGCCACCCTCACCTTTGAGAACATGGCAGGTCGGTCTCCCCATTTCCCTCAATGACCCTGCTGACACTGGGGGGACTCCCCAAGGGTCCTGCGGACCGGCCAGCTGCTAGCTGAGGTGCTGACTGCTGGCCCACAGGGGTCTTCATGCTGGTGGCCGGGGGTATTGTGGCTGGGATCTTCCTCATCTTCATCGAGATCGCCTACAAGCGGCACAAGGACGCTCGCCGGAAGCAGATGCAGCTAGCCTTTGCAGCAGTGAACGTGTGGAGAAAGAATCTGCAGGTAGGACAGGCCACCCTCCGAGGCCTGGTGCCCACGGCCCGGCCTGGCCCCGGCCCTCCTCCATCCCGCAGGCCGAAGCACTGGCTCCGGCTCCCAGGAGCCCATGTGGGCAGGACTGGAGCTAGGAGCCACGGCCAGGGGCAGCATTGCTGGGGGCCCACCTGCAGGTGGCTGCCCCCCGCAAAGCCTGGCTCCAAGCCTCTGCCTGGCCCCTCTGTCTCCAGAGTCGCCCGCCGGCGCCCATTCCATAGGAAGGCAAACTGAGGCAGGGTAAGACAGGGACCCATCTGGGTGTAGCACGTGAGTCCAAGACATACTCTGCCCTCGCCGCCCCCTGCCTCTCCTCGGCACCCTCCAGGGCCCCCCTCCTGCTGCCCTACTGTGTCCTGTGCTCCCTAACTCCAGCCTGAATTGGGCCAGCTGGCCCTGCCTGGCACCCCAGGTCGTGTCTGTGGGAACGTGCTGCCAGCAGGAGATAGGCTGCACGTCGGGTAGCCACAGCCCACCCGGGATAGGCAGGCAGTGGGGCCTGTGCGGGCCTGTGGGCTCACGCCCCATGGTCCAGTTCTGGCTTCCGTCTTCTCTTCTCTTTCTCTGGGCACCTCCCCAGAGTCTGTGTCCGGGGATGAGGCTGATGTTCAGAGAGGGAGGGCCAAAGGGGGATGGGTTACTGGAATGCCCACACCTCTCATCTGCCTACTCTTGCTCTTGGGACCTGGTCACTGCTCTCACTGGCTGGCACAGGGCCATCCTGGCCATCAGACCCCAGGCCAGGGTCTGGAAGCCACCTCCATCTATCTATCTCTCCAGTTCATCTTGCCACCTGCCTTTGGCCCCTCAGCCCCTTCCTGAATCTTGGTGCGTCCCCTCCGGGGACAGAATGGCTGGCCGGACCCGAGGGGCGACTCCTCCAGTGCTCGGGGGACCCTCCTCCTTGGGACCCCTGTAATCCAGGGTCACCCAGGAGCCAGGGAGCCAGGCCGACCCCCCAGGAAGTGAGCCAGATGGGACCCTCGCCCCCACAAGCCCAGCCCCAGCAAAGCAAGGTCAGGCCCAAGACCAGGCAGGCATAGAGGCCGCCTGCACATGTTCGGCTGCTGGTCTATCTGTCCAGCACAGGGAAGCAGGCAGGAGCGAGGGCCTGAGTGGCCGGCCAGGCTGGGCAGCAGCCCCCGAGGAGCAGGCGAGGGCAGGTGTGGCCGCCACCCTTAGCTGTCTAATCACTTATACATATTCATTTTAGGATAGAAAGAGTGGTAGAGCAGAGCCCGACCCTAAAAAGAAAGCCACATTTAGGGCTATCACCTCCACCTTGGCTTCCAGCTTCAAGAGACGTAGGTCCTCCAAAGACACGGTAAGGGGAAGAACGCCCAGTCCCACGTCTCCGACTCTTATCTCGCCCCGCCCCCGTGTCTGTGTCCCGTGCATCAGGCGTGCCCTCCCTCTCTCCCTCACCATCCCATCCACCCCACCTCTGACCGCTGTGGTCCTTCTGCCTTCATCTCTATTTGCCCAGCACATGAGGTCTTCACTCTCTCTCTAGACCTTTCTTGGTCCTTTCTCCCACTGGCTCTCACTGGGTCCTCTTTCCCCATGTGTCTCTGCGTTGGTCTGCCCCCCATGCCATGACGCCATGCGCCATCTTGAAGCTGTGTCATGTTGTTGGTCAGCCAGTCAGCCTCTGAGCCCAGGGCCGCTGGGAGCCCAGACCAATCTGTCCTGGACTCCTCACCTGTCAGGAGGCCACACCACCTCTCTGTTACATCCGTTTCTCCAGCCTCTCCCAGAGGAGCCCACTGCTCTCTCTCCCCCCTTGCAACATCCATGGAGGGGTGGCTGTGATGTCCCATCCGCCCATCTGTCTGGCCGCCAGCCCCGCCACCCAGACACCTGTCTCACGTGTCTCACCAGAGCCATGCCTGTTGCATCCCTTCCATGTGGTCTCTGTGTGGGCCGGGGCTGGGGGCCGGGCCTGGCTCCATCTGGGTGGACGGCTGGGGCCTGAAACTGGGACAGGCCCCCAGCCACAGGGGACTGTCAGGCGGGGACTGGGTGGCAGCAGAAGGGGTGGAGCCCACCCCAGGCCGAGCTATGGCCTGCAGAGCTGGAGTCACTGAGGCTCCCACACAGAGGCCCAGGAAGGAGAGGCGTCCAGGGAGGGGACCAACGCCTCAGGTCCTGACCCTCCAGCCCCTCCCTACAGGACGTCAGAACAGGTCTCCTGCCTTGGGCAGCTTGTCACCGCACCAGATATGCACACTCGGACTAAAAGCCCTTAAGATGGACCCAGCCTTACTAGGGGCACCTGGTCCAAGGTGGGGAGGGGGCCACCCAGCATTAGCACTGCCCTTGGCCTCCCTGCAGCCCAGAGGCCAGCTTGGCTTCCATCCTGCAAGAGCTTATGCTCCAAGTTGGAAATGGGATTTGCACCCCCTCCCTACCCACACACACTACTCAGTACACTGGAGGGGGGGCGGATCTCCTGGACACAGACAGGGTGTGGCACAGGACAACCCAAGTCCAGAGTGAAGCCATCCTTGTGCCCCAAGGAGGGCCTGTGCGGCCTGGCTGCTTCCCAGGAGGGGCGTGGCCCTGGGGTGGGTGAAGAGCGAGGGCCTGGGAGCGGGGAGCATGGCCTGGGGCCTCACAGGCCAGAGACAGTGGGCAGGGGACCCTCCCAGGGGTTCTAGGGGAGACCTAAGACCAGAGAGGAGGGGTGGTGCAGCAGGCCTGGGGAGAGGGGACCCTCAGAGATTTAGAGAGGAGGCCAGAAGTTCCACAAGTGATAAATTGCTCTGTGAGGGCCTCCTGATCCCCCCACAATCCACCCACCCAGAGAAAACCCTCATGCCCCTTAGCTGGTCCAGGGGCAACTCAGAGACCTTTGAGGTGCCTTTCTGGGGACACATTCCCAAAAGACTCTTTGCCCGAGCCTCTGTGGGCACCAGGGACCATCTCCCAGGCCAGCCCTGACACCGTGTGGCATCTGGGGCTGTCCCTGCCCTGTAGGGGTGACTGGGGGTACTGCCAGCTGGAGGGGCTGGGTGGGGGAGGGCAGCCCAGTTCCCATCCTGTTCCGGGCTGGGCGCCTGCTTGGAGGGAGGCCTGGGAGGGGGGCTCTGTTGGGAGGGGTGGGTTCGATCTGGCTGCTAAGATCCTCTGCCCCTGTCCTGTGGCCGGTCTGGGCCAGGGCAGCACTGGGCGCTCAGGGCTGGGGTCCCTGGCGGCCAGCGGGGCCAGCGGGTATTGATTGTTGGTTCTTATTTATAGAGCACCGGGGGTGGACGCGGCGCTTTGCAAAACCAAAAAGACACAGTGCTGCCGCGACGCGCTATTGAGAGGGAGGAGGGCCAGCTGCAGATGTGTGCCCGTCATAGGGAGAGCTGAGACGCCCTGCCCGCCCTCCTCTGCCCCCCTCCCCCGCAGACAGACAGACAGATGGACGGGACAGCGGCCCGGCCCACGCAGAGTCCCGGAGCACGACGGGGTCAGGGGGAGGAGTGCCCCCCAGCCTCCCCCAGGCCGTGCCCGCCCGCCCGCCGGTCGGCCGGCTGGCCGGTCCACCCGTCCCGGCCCTGCGCGTGCCCCCGAGCATGGGGGCTAACGGGCTGCCTTGTCTGTGTATTTCTATTTTGCAGCAGTACCATCCCACTGATATCACGGGCACGCTCAACCTCTCAGATCCCTCGGTCAGCACCGTGGTGTGAGGCCCCCGGAGGCGCCCACCTGCCCAGTTAGCCCGGCCAAGGACACTGATGGGTCCTGCTGCTCGGGAAGGCCTGAGGGAAGCCCGCCCACCCAAGACTGCCCACCCTGGGCCTCCCGTCTGTCTGTCCGCCCTGCTGCCTGGCAGGCAGCCCCTGCTGGACCGAGGCTCGGACCAGAGCAGCTGAGGACAGGCCAGAGCTGAGCTGGCTGGGCAGGGCCACAGGGCACTCCGGCAGAGGCAGGGCCCTGGGGTCTCTAAGCAGTGGGGGAGGGGGCTGACCTGGCCCCAGGGCGGAGGGGCTTGGAGCAGAGTGAAGCCCCATCCTTCCCCAGCCACCAGTTGCGCCCCAGTGGGGGTGCAAGGCCCCAACTGGCGGGGTCAGCCCTTCTCCAGTGCCTGCTTCTGGCAGCCTCGGCTCCATCCCTCTCCTTTTCTTACCCTCCACGTCCCTTCTCCGCTTGACCTCATCGGTCCAGCCAGCCCTGCACCTCCAGGAGGGCAGCCTCGGACCCTCAGCCGGCAGCTGCCGCCCAGGAGCCCGCCGGGGCCCCTCCCCCCTCCGCCCCCAACCTTCTCCTGCGATCTCCACGAGGGCTGAGCCAGCTGTTCGTCTCCTCCAGCCTGCAGCCCATGATAGGCCTCCCCACACGCTGGCTCGGGACTGTCCTCAGCCCTGCCCGCCAATTTGTACAGGCCCAGCCCTTCCCGTGTCGAGCGCGTGCCTTCCCCATGCGGCCCGTGCGCAGCTGCGCACTGCCCCTCCGCCCGGGGCCGGCGCGCACTGCCCCCTGACCCGGTGTGTGCAGTGGTGATGTCTAAAGGAATGTCGCGAAAATTTCTGTGTCGTTGTTGACGCCTGCAGGGGCTGTGAAGGAGGGCGGGGGACAGAGGAGGGGAGGCCTGGACAGCAGCCCAGGGCCGCTCAGGGCTGAGCCTAGGCGTTGGGGCTCCCAGGGCCGGGTTCCCGCGGGCCCTTCAGCCAGCCCAGGGCAGTAGCGCAGTGGCGCCGCGTGCGGCAGGCGGTGAGCATGGAGCCCAGCGCCAGGCAGGCGGCCAGGCTGGCGAGGAAGGAGACGGGCCCGAGCGCGTAGACCACGGCCAGGTCCCGCGGAGCGAGCGGCTGCGCGCAGTGGCTGAAGGCGGCGTCCGGGAAGGCAGTCAAGGGGCTGAGCGTCAGGCGCCCTGGCAACACGCAGAGCAGCGTCTCGGCCTCTGTGGGACACGGTTGCAGGGTCAGGTGGCGGCCGCGGGGCGGCGGTGGTGGGGCCCAGCCCGCCCACCCTGCCCGGAGGGCTCACCTGGCGCCGGCCTCGGGTGCCTGCGCAGCCAGGAGCAGAGCGGGCGCAACGCGCAGCCGCAGGCCCAGGGGTTGCCGCGCAGGTGCAGCGCGTGCAGGGCGGGCAGGCCGGCCAGGAGGCCTGGTGCCAGCGCCGCCAGCTCGTTGTCCCGCAGGTCAAGCGCGTTCAGCAGGGGGAGCACGCCCAGCGCCCCTGACTCTAGGCGCGCCAGCCGATTGCCGGCCAGCGAGAGGGAGCGCAGTGCGCTCAGGGGCGAGAAGGTGCCGGGCGCCAGTGCTTCCAGCTGGTTGGCGCTGAGGTCGAGCTGCTGCAAGGCGCCCAAGCTCCAGAAGGCCCGCGCGTGCACCCAGCGCAGCCCATTCTCGCGCAGGTCCAGGCGCAGCAGCGTGTCAGCGCCCGCGAAGGCGCCGGGCGGCAGCGCGCGCACACGGTTATGGTCTAACAACAGCGCGCGCAAGCCCCGGCTCAGGCCCGCGGGCACGGCAGGCAGAGCGCGCCCCGAGCAGTTGGCCTGGCCGCCAGGCGCGCACGCGCACGCCTCGGGGCAGTGCGGGACGCCCGGGGTTCCCGAGGAGGTGGCCGTGGCGGATGACTGGGACCAGAGTGGCCACGGCGACAGCAGCAGGAGCAGCATCGGTGGCGGCCACCGCGAGACAAAGCAGGGGCTCCGCATGGGGCAGCGATAGGGGCCCACTGCCCGTTCGTCCGTGGAGCCTGTGCGTCCCTGCCGCGCCTGCAAATATTAAATCTCCGGCCCAAGTGCCAGCAGTTCCTGTTCCACGGCCAGTCCCGCGCCTAGGGCGGGGGCTAGGCAGACAGCCAGCGCCCTGCACTGCCAGCCACCAGTCCCAGAGCTGGGCTTCTCTGACTCGGTGCCAAAGGCGGTGCTGACAAGACGGCCTGTGCCTCCTCCCCTGCGGCACCCACCACCCTGGCCCCCTGAGGCCTGAGCAACTAGACAGCGCTCACCCCCACCTAACCCATCGATGGCACGCATGCAACTGGACTCCGTGAGCCCTGCGGCTTTCCCGTCTCCTGCCCGGCAAAGGGACCTGAGCACACACAGTGGCTCCCCCATGTAGGATGGTCTCATCAGTACAGTAGCTAATTGGGGGGTCAGGAGCACATGACCAGGGCCTGAGCCCAGGGGGGAGGCTGGGAGGTGGAGGGGTACCGCACACCTGAGGCAGGAGACTCAGTCCTGCCTGCCCTACCTGGCCCTCCAAGGACTGTCCTTGAACCTCAAGGAGACAGCGTGGGTAGGGCACAGGCACCAACCCAAGTCTCCTGTCAAATGCTGCTCCCTCTGGAGTCATCAGAGTTGCACATCCTGTCCT
This sequence comes from Vulpes vulpes, assembly GCF_048418805.1. NCBI lineage: Eukaryota > Metazoa > Chordata > Mammalia > Carnivora > Canidae > Vulpes > Vulpes vulpes. The sequence goes on along the minus strand of NC_132781.1, from coordinate 48,343,997 downwards.
GGGGTTTTCCAGGGTGGGGGCAGGGTGGACAGGAGCCCCCAAACCATGCCAACTTTATGGGACAAGGCAGCAGGAGAATGCAGGGAGGAGGTAGGCTGAGGCCACAGCAGGAAGAGGTGGAAATACCAGGGCTGTGGTTCCCAGCCCTGGAGGGTGGGCAGTGAGTGCTGTGTGCAGGTACTGGGCATCCTCCCCCTACAAGATAAAGGGGATGACCTAGGTGTACATGAACCCCTTCCCACCCTGTGATGCAGCTGCAGAGCGACTCAGGGAGGAGCCCACAGGGAGGACAGGGCAGAAGCACTAAATACTGTTTAATTCCCCTCCCCCAGACTGCCTGTGGCCCTGCTCAGGGACGGGTCCTCTATAGTCACGGATTGGGCCATCGAGTCCGCGGGAATGCTCATGAGGCCTTGATCCTCCAGGGGCGTCATCATGGAGACCTCCAGCTCAGGGTCCATGAGTTGGGACTCCACCTGCACTGAGTGCAGGTCCATGTGATCTTCCTGGACCCCAAAGTGCCCCACCAACCTGCATGACACGGGCGGGGTCAGGCAGGCTGCAGGGAGGCCTGACCAGCCCCCAGTACAGGTCTCACGAGGTGCTGAACCCCCTCCCAGGGCAGGCCTGGCCCTAAAGTTAGACCTGCACCTCCTGGGGGGTCAGGACCTTGGGGGCAGGGAGGGGGCAGGACTACCTGGGGGGTCAGGACCTCCCAGGGGCCAAGACCTCCCCAGGACACGGCTCACCCCTGAGGTCCTCTCATGAGGTCACTTACCTGCTGTCCCTGTGTCTGGGGCATGGCTCACTGGGATGGGGGGCGGGGAGAACAACAAAAGGAGGTGTGAATCCTGGAACAATGCAGCTGACCTCCAGAAGCCCACAAGTGCCCCCCAGCCCAACCTGGGAAATGGTGTCCCTCAGCTACCCATGATACCCCACCCAGGGGCAGAGGCCCCTCCCCCAGCACAGTCCCGTGGCCCTCAGCCACCCTCCCCACCCTGGGGCTCACATACCTCTTGGCTCGCATGACACCGACTGCCACGATGACAAGGGCACAGAAGCAGCTGGCACTGATGCCCGCCAGCACCACGAGCAGGGCAATGAGGGCCTCGCGGCTGAGGCCAAGGCTGCACTCGCAGTACGTCCCAGCTGCAGAGACAGGGCCCGTGCGGCCGAGGGGCCCTCGTCACCCGCCAGTGGAGGACCCCTAGGGCCGCCCCTCACCCGGGCGGCCACCAGAAGGACACGGGAGGGGCCCTGGCAGGGGCGGGGTTCAGGGACAGGAGGAGGCACCTGCAGTAGGGATAAGCAAAAGGGACAAACATATCAGGCCAAGGGGGCTGCCAACCAGGCAGGAGTCAGGCTGGGGACAGGGGGCCATGTCCAGCCCCCAGCCCCACCACACACCTCTGGACGGAACCCATCGGAAGGTGCTGACCTCACAGTAGGGCTCTGGAGTGGAGCAGGTGGGGGCAGGGCTTCAGCTAGAGCTTCACTGGCGCTCAGGGGCTGGAGCGGAGGAGCCCTGGGCAGGTGGCCCTGGGCTGGGGCAGGTAGAGGGACAGGTGCCTGGCAGCCCCTTCTGAGTGCGCTGTTGGACCCAAGGCAAAGGCAAGGATGGGGCTGCCCTGGCCTCGGGGGATGGTGCTTCATGGGGAAGGGGATGGAGCCCATACTGAGGCCCCTGGGACAGTGGGAACAGTGGCCTGAAAACCCTGGGGGGCCCACAGCAAGGCCACTGTTTCTCGGCTGGGACGGCGGGGGCTGCAACAGCTCAGCTGACCAATGTCATTGCCCTTCCCCCAGAGGCTGGGACAAGCAGGGGCCAAGGAGGGGTGAGCCCTGGACCTGTGCTCACCAGCCCCCCACACTGGCCATCCTGGGGAGGGTCCCACCGGCACCCCAGCTGTGCCCAGGTCCATCAACCTCCCCAGGATAGGTGGGGAGCACTGCCCACAGGTCATCCCAGAACCATATCCTCAGTGCAGCTGCCTCAGAAGTGGCCACAGGCAGCACCTAAGGCTCCAGTTACATGTGCCATCCCAACTTAGAGCCCTCCTGTCCCTCTGAGGACTTCATCCCTGTGCACCTGCCTGCCACCCAGATAAGCGCTGCCTGAGGGACTCACCTGCAGGCTGGTACCTTCAGAGTTAACCTCGGAGTGCCTCCTGCACTGCCTCTCCACCCTGAAGTCTCCACCCTCCTCCCCTAACACCCTAGCCAAGTAAACCACCCAGGCAGCAAGAGATGCCCCACCCACGGTGGACCCCACGGGGCACCAGGGGCAAGGGTGCGGAGGGCCCCCCACCCCCCGCACCAGAGCCCTCAGGGATTGGCCAACAGTTTCAGGCACAGCTCTGTGCTTGTCAATGAATGCCATGACCCAAGACACAGCTTTTTTACCAGGTTCATCCCCAAAACAAGTCCAAAGGGACATGAAGCAGGTGTGCCTGTGGCCAGAAGCAGAAGCCGCCACCCTGCTGGGCCAGTCTGGCAGGTTTGCATCCTGGTAGGATGACAAAGGTACACTCAGCCCAGTGCCAGGTGCCCTTCTACCTGGAGGGAATGGAGGGTGTCAGAGCCTCCTGGGCCTCCACCAGAACGCAGAGGAAGGCGGGAAGCCCTCTTCCAGTGACTGCCAGCACAGTAGCCCTGGTGCTGGGCACAGCTCACAGGAGGGAGACACTGGCTGATAAGACTACATGCCTAGTTTCCACTTTGTCCTCCAAACCTGTAGTGAACCGCATACTCTGGGTAGGAAGGGGGAAGTCCCAGGAGAAGGCTGATGTCAGGGCCCTCCGCAGCAAAGTGGATGGGGGGAACCCAAGGGCGTGGGGGCTCCAGGCCTGGAAAGACACCCCGGGCAGGTGGGAGCAGACCGGTGGAGGTTCATTCCAGAGCCCCTGCTGCCTGGGGGAACATCGCCACCCGGCACTGGAGACTGTAGCCCTGGTGTGCAGGTCTGAAGGCCTCCAGCCTGGGTGGAGCCAACATCCCTGCCCCCCACCCACTTCCTGGGACCTCAGGGGCTGAGGCAGTGCCAGGCCCCCCAACCCTGTAGACAGGACCCTTTGTGCTACATTGGGAAAGCCTGGCTCCCAGGATTCTGCACCTGAGCTCCTGACCATGTCTGAGAGCATGGAACCACCTTCTCTGTGAGCCACAGAGTCAGCCCCTCCATCCAGCAGGGGATGTTCAGCTGCCCACACATCTCATGCATTCCAATGATGTTGGTCCCAGCAACAGCCCCGGACCCTCAGGTCAGGAAGAGGGCAAGTGACCCATAGGCTCCTTCCCAAGGGCAGAGTGAGGCCTGGAGCAGGAGGGCCCTGGTGTCCTCCTGCCTGAGCTGCAATCTCCCAGGTGGGCCTTCACCAGCTGCTGTAGCCTAGCAACACCCTTGTGCCAGGACTCCAGGGTTAGAGCCCAAGCACAGGTATGTAAGCCAGGACCAGACCTGGCCACTTGGGTTTCCCCTCACCTGCTCCCAGGAAGCAGGTCTGGCTAAGTTGGGGTAAGGAGTCAGGTCTGGAGGGAGAACCTGGACCACAGGCCCATGATGAGCCCACAAAGCCACCAGGACAGGGAACGGATAGAGAACCATTTGCTTTACTCTGCACTCTGGGGGTTGGGCACCCACCCACCCATCTTCCTGGTGGGCACATCAGCTGCAGCTCTTGGGCAGGCGGTAGACGCCGGCTGAGTAGACGAGCTGCTGGTCTCGCACCTTCTTCTGCAGGAAGCCCTGAAGCTCCTGCAGATCAATCTCGGCCAGTGCAGGGCCGGTCACCACGAACATGCGCAGCATGCTGTAGATGCGCTCCAGCGACAGGCTCTCCAGATTAGTCAGCATGGCCTGGATGTATGTCCAAAAAAGCTGGGGAGACAGAGGCCAGGCCAGCTGTTAGGCCAGCACCCGCAGGGATGCCACCTGGCCAGGGGCCAACCCAGGCCACCATCCCCCACCGCAGCCACACCAGCAGCTCCTCCTCCTTCTGGTCGGCCTGGGAAGCCATGCCGGAGTCACTCTCCTCGTCGCTGTCAATGAGCACCATGCTGTCTCGGTCCTGGGGCCGCTCCTCTTCAACGACAGAGAAGGTCCCAGAAGGCTCCTCCCTCAGCACGCCCTGCTGCAACCACACAGACATCCGCCGCCGCAGCAGTGCCACAGGCATCTTCACCACCTTGCTCAGCTCCTCCAAGGTCCAGGTAGCTGTGTAGAGCAGCCAGGAGCACTGGACACACAGGGCAAGGCCAAGCTTCCCCCTGCCCCGTCAACACCCTCCCCCACAGCCTCCCGGCATCAGCCTGCTAGGAGGCATGGCTGGGACAGGCCAACTAAGGGTCAGCAGGCTCACCTTGGTCCTGGAAGTATAGCAAGACCACTGCCTGCACGGGAGTCACCGCTACAGACAGGGTGCGGTCAGCCAGCTCCACATCCATGGTCACCAAGCCCAGAGTATGCTTCCAACTGAGGGTCCGCATCGCCTGGGGAGGGCTGGCGTCAGCACAGGCGGCCCTGCAGGTCTGACTGAGTCCAGCTCAACAGAGCCCCCTGACTTGCCCCTACCAGGCAGGTGGCAGCAGTGGGCAGAGTGGAGGACGGGGCTCCTGCCCTCTCAACCACCCCGGTCTAACAATGAGCACTGACCACCCAGGGAAGGCTAGTGATAGAATCATGTGGTCTCCACAAAAGACATCCACATCTGAACCCCCAGGACCCCAAAGCATGACCTGAGCTGGAGACGGGGTTGTTGCAGATGGGCCCAGTTAAGACGGGGTCAGCTGGAGTGCAATGGGCCCTGATGGAACATGGTCAGTGTGGTCACAGGGCAGAGGGAGACAGAGTGAGGACAGACGCAGAGACTGCAGGGATGCAGCCACAAGTCAAGAGACACCAAGCAAGGCCTGCAATCCCCTCCCCTCCTCGCTGGGGGGACAGGAAGGACCGTCCCACAGCCCTACTGACACCCTGGTCTCTGCACTAGCCTGCAGAATGGAGGACAAGCTTGTTTTAAGGACTCCTGTTGTAGCACTGTGATAGCCCACACTTTGATCCTGGGAAGGGGGTGCTGTAGCAAATACCCAGGATGTGGGAGACTATGGAGTGGGGCGACGGGCAGAGACTGGAAGAGCAGCAAGCACATGCTCACTGAAGAGACTGTTGGCAGGAACGCAGCCAGGAACATGGTGAGGTGTCCACGTGAGGAGGTGGCTGCAGCAATGGAGGAATCATGACCCTGCCAGCTGGTGGCAGAGCCCTATGTGAGCATGACGGATGGAGGAAAGTGTAGGAGCAGCCTCCCAGCAGCACACAAGAGGCTGGACTGTGCAAGGGAGCTAGCAGGCGGGCCCAGACGCTGCCCCTACTCTGTGCGCGCTGGAGACGGAGCCCAGAGTGCACCAGAGACCTGGACTCTGACGCTAGAGCTGACTAGTGGCTCCAGAAGAGCCAGGACAGAGACAGGCTATCCAGAGAGGGGGTGTGTGAGGGCCCGTGGCCTGGAGGCCGTCTGTTTTAAGAGGCCCGGTGGGCAGGCTGAGGCAAGAAGAATCCTCCCCTGGAGCCTCCAGAGACTGCAGCCTTACAATCCATAACTCGATTTTGCCAGAACTAAGACAATAAATCTGCACTGTGTTTAAGCCCCTCGTGGTACCTCATTCTGGCAGCCCCAGGACCCTGACACAGTCAAGTGCTAAGAGTCTGTCTGCAACCCCTGAGCTCTAAAGGTGGAGAAAATAGTGAACCCAACTTTGCAGAGAGAAAATGGGAGCAGAGCACAGCTTGCCCAGGTCACAACCCACAGAGCCATGGACAGGCTCTCTGGTTCCAAGGCCACCACTCCAGCCTGCAGCGGGGAAAACATGAGGCTCAGCAACAGAAAGCATAGCAGTAAGCACAGGTGAAGACACTCTGGCTGCACGGCCACCCACACATGTCCAGCATGACCATCAGGCCAAGATTCAGCTGGTGGGAGGCAGAGGTATGTGGTCACAGCCCTGACACAGCCATGTGGCCTGCCTCTGCCCCACCAGCATCCAGTTGGAGTTAAGACAAAGCACGCTGCAACATGGCCATCACATTAGGCCCATCAGGCCTAAGCAGAAAGACGTGGCTGAGCCACTCCTGGGACTCATGGCAAGGCCCCAGTGGGAGGTCTCAGGGCCTCTCCTGGCAGTGGCTACAAGCCATCAAGGCAGCCAGAAGGCAGGGAGCACAAAGATGCCCTACCCAGGGAGGAGTGGGTGTAGTGCCAGGAGGCTCCAGAGCGAGCACCCACCGTGGTCAGGCGCAGAAGCCACAGGGTGGTCCAGTGGCCCAGCAGAAGCCAACAGAAGCTGCACAGACCCTTGCAGTCTTGTGCAGTGCTACCCTAAATATGGTCCCCGCTCTAGCCTCCTCCCTGCAGAGTGCCTAGCCTTACCCCTGCCCTTGCCTGTCTCTGAAAGGAAGCCCTCCTCCCTCCACAACTAGTTCCCCTGGCCTAGAACAACAGATTTGGAGAACCCATTGTCCCTCCCATGATCTGGCTCTGCTGCTCCCCCACCTCTCCCCACCCCAGCCCACTGTCTCCCTCCCAGGGCTCTGTCCTGAGGGCTCCTCATGCCCTAGCTGCTGGCCCATCTCTGGAGGTGTTCCAGATGCTCCCAGGGCTCAGGCTCTGCTGCCCAGACACCTTCCACACGCATCCTCTGCTGTGGAACCCAGTGGCCCCTCAGGCCCCACAATCCCAGAACCCGCTTCACCAGTCCCCAGAAACCCAGGATGGGCACCCGAGCTCCCCACTCTCCCCAGACATGTCCCCACTGAGCCACCCCTACAAAGAAGGGCTCTTTGTGCCGTCACTCTCTGCCCACACTAGGCTCCACCTGCATACACCTGCCACCTGCACTCCCAACCCAGGACTGCTGGGCCCAGCCCCATCCTTGACCACCCCACACATCTTGCAGTGTCCTCCTCCTGTGCTGAGACCCATGCCCTCAGGGCCCCAACAGCAGACAGCACAGCCCTGGTCCTCTAGCGTCCTGGGACCTGGGGAAGCAGCTTCTAGGGAAGCAAGCTGGGCAGTGGCAGAGACAGAGCAGGGTCACAGAAGTCAAATAGCTCATGGGCAATGTGAAGACCTCCTGGAGGCAAACACAGCTCCCTAACTCTCCCCAGGACAAGCTGAGCATGCCAGCTCCTGGTTCTGAGATGGCAGAGGGTAGGCAGTAGAAGAGGAAGCCCAGAAGGGGGGCGGGGAGAGCGTGAGCAATGTGGCCCTTTGGCTAGCATGGTACAGGGAAGCACATACGCACACGTGGACAAGCTCCTGAGAGACAAGGGGAGCAGAATGTGGGCCCACCCTCTCACCTACCCCCGACACAGAGGCACATGAGGTGTCCGGAAACGACTGCAGGGATGGGTCACACCCTGCTTCTGCTGCACAGCATGGTTGGCAGGGTCCACCTGCCCCAGGGTTCCCACCACAGGGAGATGTGGACAGTACCTTCAGCTTCTCATACTTCTTGCAGTAGACCTCGAGGGCCTCCCTGATGTCCTCAGGGACTTCCAGCTTCTCATCCTTGAAGGGGGGCCAAAACTCACTGGATAGGATGACAGCATAGACCCCAAAAGGTGGCTGCTCCTCTGCGGGCCGCTTCTCATCCTCTTCACGAATGTTGGCATTGATGCGACGGGAATCTGCCATGTCCTGGAGAAGAGAAAGGAGGTAGGTGTCCCAAAGGGCCCAGGATGGGGCTGGGGGTGAGGCTGGGCCACATGGGCGGGGAGCCCTGGGGGCCCACCTTCAGCATGACCTCGCAGAAGTGCATCGGAGCCTCGCCAAAGCGCAGCTTCAGCAGTTCCACGTTGCGGATCTCCCTAGAAAGACGCATCTCTGAGGGGATGTGGCGTGCAAGCAGCAGCCACGGCAGAGTGCCAAATGCCTCCCAGAGAGGCTGCACGGGCGCCCTCCCCACCAGGGCAGGGCCACTCCCAGGCCAGGAGGAGGGGTAGGAAGTGCAGCTCCAGCCATGGAGACCTGGGGCCTGCTCTATCCCAGCCGAGCGCCACCCCCTCACCGCCCCTGGCCTCCCCAAACCCCTGGCTGAGCGCAGGCCGGTCCTTGCTTGGCATCCCTGATGCCCCTCCCTCAGAAGCAGGGCAGGCAGCAGCCTGCAGGCCTCACCGCTCAGGACTGAAGCTGAACTGGTGCAGGAGGCGGTCAGCCAGCAGTGAGCGGTACTCGTTGATAAAGAGATCCTTGCTGCCGTAGATGCTGACCAGGAGACTGATGATGTCCGAGGAGCGCCGCTTGGAGCTGGACTTCCCTGCACAGCAGAAAGGGAGTGCCATCTGTGCTCAAGCAGGGCCCACCCTGCCCAGCCTGTGAGGCCCAGGCTCAGATCCCAGCTTGGGGGCAGGTTGGGCAGTGTATAGGCTGCCTGGGAACCCGTTCTTCCAGCAACCGGGCTGGAGACAGGCCACCGTGGGCCCACTCAAGCTGGCTGAAGCATTCGGGGGAACAGGTAGGGTAGGATGAGGCCAGATGACCCCCCGCAAGCCTCAGGGCATGGTGAAAACCAACTAGAGGCCTGAACCCTCCCCCACAGTCCAGGGCCTGGCAGGGCTGGTGGGCACTGACCTGGATCGGCATCCACGGGGTCAGGGACCCAGTCCTCAGGCTCGCCAGAGTCATCCTCGCTGTCCTGACCAGTCTCCAGGCTCGCCGGATCTGTCTTGGACAGCTCAACAGCCAAGTCCCCTGTCCCGTCCGAGTCCCCTGTCAGCCCAGCCACAATCTGCCGCACAGTATCCTCCCGTGTCCTGCCAAATATGAGCATTGCTGGCCCTCACGGCACCTCTCCCTGCTCTCCACACTAGCCCACACCACCCTATCTCCCCGCCCAGCAACCAGTGCCTGTTGGCCACGTGCTTAAGCTGAGTTTACCAAATTTTGTCTCAAAGGATAATAACGATAGTGAAAATAATTAAAAACCCACCATCTTCCAGGAGCACCAAGAATTGAAATAAGACACAACCAGGGTGCGTGGGGGGCTCAGGAGGTGAAGCACCTGCCTTCAGCTCAGATCATGATCCCGAGGTCCTGGGATCAAGTCCTGCATCAGGCTCCCTGCTCAGCAGGGAGTCGGTTTCTCCCTCTGCCCTCCCCTGCTGCTGTGCGTGCGTTCTCTCTCACTCAAAGTAAATAAAATCTTTTTTTCTTAAGATTTTATTTACTAATGAGAGACAGAGACAGAGACACAGGGAGAGGCACAAGCAGGCTCGATATGGGACTTGATTCCAGGACCCTGGGGTCACACCCTGAGCTAAAGGCAGACCCTCAACCACTGAGCCATACAGATGCTCCCATAGAAATAAAATCTTAAAAAAAAAAAAAGGAAAAGTAAGAAAACCAGGCCCTTCACAACCAAGAGATGGTAAACGTGAGTCAGGGCAGCTGACTCCCAGCCCTAGCCCTGAGCTTCCACTGCCCCAGGCGTTTCTGGGCAGCTGTACCACAGTACCTACTCAACACAATCTTTGATAGACCACCCAACAGTCTCTGCTCCTTGTCAACCTGGGGGCCTGTCCAGCAAGGCAAAGCTGAGCGGGGGCCTCTCTGTGCTGGGAGAAGGGGAGGAGGATGGAGAGCAGGGATGCAAGGGGGGCCCCCCCAGTGTCTACACACAGGTGGTGGCACTGGGCAATAGGTACAGGAGGGAGCCCTGGCCAGGCCATGTGGCCCTACAGGAAGGACAGAGTGTCCCTGGTGTTTCAAGGCCACAGGGACCCAGGAGGAGAATGGCTGCACAAATGGGTCCAGGAGACAAATGCTCCAGGTTGGAGCAGCTCCCTGGGGCTCACCTGCGGTACTCACCTCAGGTAGCGGCGAATGGGCTCACAAGCCACCTCCAGGATGACCATGGAAGGGTCCAGCACACGCAGGGCCTTGATGGCAGATATGTAGAGGGTGATGATGTCACATGTGTTGACACCTGCAGCCAGGACGGAGGACGGCAGTCACCACAGTACCCAGGACTTGTGGTTCCACAAGCAAGCAGCTGCGCCCTGGCTGGGCAGGCTTCAGGTTGTCTGTGTGACCTCCCTCCTCAGGACACCAGTGTGACACACAGCAAGTAGCCTCCTCCCCGCCAACTCTCAGGTGCTCTCCCCAGAATTTTCCGAGATCCAAGCCCCCCCTCGCTGGGTGGTCTGTTCTGAAGAGATCACATACCCCACCTGCCCTGAGGTCACACCCATCATTTCCTGTGACTCCCTCCAAGGGAAGATAAAGTGGAGTGCCCTGACCCTCCTAAGGGCTGCGTAAACCTGCTCCCTACACAGGCCCTGGGCTGGGGAGGCTGGACTCTCAGCCAGCAGCTTCAGCACCTGGATGGAGGAGCCGTGTCTCCAGGGCAGCCTTAAGGGACAGGAGCAGCTGCTGCCTCTGATCGGTCCTCTCCAGGCAGTATTTAAGGTCCTCAATGGCTGGCCGGGAGTCTGGGAAGTCTGTAGGAAGAGCACCAGCCTTTGTACATGCATGCAAATACCCAAACACACAGATGCCAGCACCCACATGCTGTGCACACAAGACACAAGGTCAGCAGAGCCCAGAGGATAAGCAGCTGAACCTCCACTCTGGAACACCGAGAGACATCTGTTCGGTGCTTCAGGTCATCCTTGTGCCTATGCGTGCCCATCGTCCACCCCCACCCCCAACCCCGTGGTGCAGAAGGACAGAGCAGACATGAGGCTGAGAGGATGAGAGTGGACATTTCTGATGTCCCACCACACCACCCTGACCCAGACACTGAGCTGAGGCAGCCCATGCTGGTGGACGCCACAGTCCCCAGTGCCCCTCACTGCCTGCAAGATCTGAAGGGCAAAGGCCCAGGAAAGGTGGGCTACTGCAGTGGGCAGGGGGCCAACCTCGGATGATGCTGAAGAGCTCCTCGATGCGTAGGCTGGCATAGATACGGTAGAAGAACCTTTGCACGTGGCAGCGCCAGCGACGGAGTGTGTTGCCAGCCTCAGGGGATGCAGGCCTGGCTGGGCCATCCTGCAGGAATACCTTGCCCAGCCAGCCAACCACCCTCTCGATCCACTGTTGGAAGGTATGGGGAGGTAAGGAGCTGAGCCTCAGCCTGACGTGGACCAGAGGCCAGGAGAAGCCACACAGCGGCCCACCCTGCGGCCAGCCCTGGGGAGCCCCCAAGCCTCCTGCTCTGGAGTAGGATAGTAAGCCCAAAGGAGGCCTCCCAGGCCTCCCCTCAATGTGCCCCCACACCCTAAGCCCTCAATGCCCAGGCTTATCTCTGGCAACGGTGGGCCTCTTGCAGGGCACGGAGAGAGTGCTCACCTCTGACTCGGTAGACAGACTCCCGGGGGCCACGCATCTGACTGGCCCCATCGTGTGCAGACAACGTGAGGACCATTCTGAACGCATGTGCATTTATAGGCAACATGGTCACGTGGACCCCAGGATGCGTACATTCGCCCATAAACTATACAGCCACAGAAAAATGTCTGGGTGCTCTGTTACATGGGAGCAACACAGGTACCCCAGCCAGGCCTCTGGGCTCACACCCACGTGAGACCACTGCCACAGAAGTACTTGCTTTGAATCCCCATCACAGCTAGGCTGCATTCTCAAAAGAAAACAGGCAAGAAATAAGAGCAGGCTGGACAGTCCCCTGTGGTTGGGCCTATCACCTCCACAACCTGGGGAGTCCAGAACAGAGCCCCAGACCATGCCCCAACCACATGGGTGCCAAGACCCTCACTGGGACACCCCAAACCTTGGCATAGCCTCCAGCAAAGTGACTCTGCACAGACTGTGCTGAGCATGGCACGGGGTGTCTCTTGCTGTCAGTAGGGCCAGCCTCCACTCAGCACCAAGACAGCTTCCACCACCCGCCAGGTCTTGGTTCACCCATCTCCATACACTCTCGCCGCTTCTAAAACCAGGGGGTGAGACACCTGGGTGGCTCGGTGGTTGAGTGTCTGCCTTCAGCCCAGGGCATGATCCTGCAGTCCCGGGATCGAGTCCCACATCAGGGTCCCTGCATGGAGCCTGCTTCTCCCTCTGCCCATGTCTCTGCCTATCTCTCTGTGTGTCTCATGAATAAATGAATAAAATCTTAAAAAAAAAAAAAAAGTAAAAAAAAAATAAAACCAGGGATCAGGTTTGCTAGAAACCTATTCTACAGTCCGCAGGGGATAGGGCCTAAGAGGCTGTCCTTACCTTGTGGAACTCACGCAAGAAGGAGCGCTCATACTCGCCCCGGCAGCGGTCCTCCATCCTCTCCCTGGTCACCTGGTGCAGGGTGGTGGTCACAGCCTCGGCACTGACCCGCTCCAACAGACTGAGCCTGTGTCTGGAGGAGAGCCCTGCCCGTGGAGCACACAAAACATAATCCTTTCCCCCACCTCCCATGCCCTCTATAACAAAGGCTTCAAATAAGCTGCTGGGAGGACACAGCCCTGCCCTCCCCAGCTGACATCCCTGACGGGGCTGACACCCTGGCCTTCCGTGTGGGTGTGGCTCTCAGGGCCAAAGCCTCATCTCCCAAATGTGACTCTGAAACAACAGCTAAACACATCCCTGTCCTGGTCACGTGTATAGAAGTCCTCAGTTATGCCTTTTGGTGCAAACCCTGGTCAGCAATGGCAGAGGGAGTCAAGAGGCGAGGAGAAAGCATGTTTCTGTGTCTGAGATGAACCCAGTGAAAGCCATTCAGGGCTCCCTGACCCCTGCCAGCAACAGGACCACTCTCTAACAGCTGCACTGCTGTTGCTTCACTCAATGGGACAAAATTGTTATAAGCAACCACAAAGGACAAAAGGTCAACAGGTCAGAACCTGGCTTTAATAACAACAAAACCCTTTCCTCTTTAAAAGACTGGAAAGGGCAGCCCTGGTGGCTCAGTGGTTTAGTGCCGCCCTCACCCCAGGGCCTGATCCTGGAGACCTGGGATCGAGTCCCACGTCAGGCTCCCTGCATGGAGCCTGCTTCTCCCTCTGCTGCTCTCTCTCTCTATCTCTCATGAACTAATAAAATATTAAAAAAAAAAAAAAAAAAAAAAAGACTGGAAAGACAATCTGCTTGCCCAGCATGTAGGCCTAATCCCCAGCTCGTCCTAGAAAGAAAAAAAAAAAAAAATCTCTTTTTTTTTTTTTTTTTTTTTTTTTGCAATTATAGGAGAGGATAACTATCTTCCCTTCCCTGGAGAGCCTACAGAAGGCACAGCACACTTGTATGTGACCGGAAATCTGGAATCACATAGGGTCTTGGTGTGCATGCAGTGTGAAACCTAAGATTAGCGTGAGTGGCAGAGATACTTGTTCTTTTTATCCAGGACAGAGAGTATACATTCACAGCACAGGGACCCTGGGGACTGTCCCTTTGTAATGTCCAGGACTGTCAAGGCAGAGATGCCCCTCTCCCCAGAGCCAGCTCACCAGCTCTCTGAAGAGGCCGGCTGGACCCAGGAAAGTAATCTAGAGTCAAGAAGAACAGGGAAATGGCCACAGCCACAAGTACTCACAGGACCTGGCTGAGCTGGTGAAACTGCTCCAGGGCCTGGCGGCACCAGCATTGCTGTTTGTCACTGCCACACCCCGCACACAGGGGGCTCTGCAGAAGTCTGTAGTACCGCCGGCGGGCGTACCTGCTGTCCAACTCCCCCTCTAGTTCCGGGTCTGTGCCCCCTTCCCCCTTCCTCTTACTCTGCATGTAGACTCTCAAAAACCGCCCGTAGAGGCGCTGAATCATCTCCTGAAACATTCTGGGAGTGGAAAAGAACAGGACGCCCCGCAAGGTGGTATGGACTTTCTCCCGAAGCCCCTGAGCGCCTGCGCCCATCAGCAAGCCCAGGCGAGTCCACTTCTCCAGCAGCTCCAGGCTACGCAGGTAGGGGTCCAGGCGACTCTCCAGCAGGCCGAAGGCGTCAAGGAGCAGCAGAAGGCACTGGGGCTCATCCGCACAGTTCTCACGCTGGGAGATGGTATTCCAGAACTCGAGCGAGATGTGGGCCTGCAGGTCGTTCTGCAGCACCTCCACAAACCACTCCTCCAGCACCGAGTGCAAGCCGTGGCCCCTCAACACCTCCACCGCCGCCCGGAGCTCCTCCTCCTTCGGCGGCACCGCACCGCTGGTCCGGGAGGACGCCTGCGGTGCAGAAAACCGTGAGAAGGGAACGCGGAGGGACGCGGAAAGCGCGGGGACGGACGGGGAGAAGTGGGGAAGGGACGCAGCAGAGGGGAGGCTGCGGCCGACGCCAGGTAGGGTCTGTCCGGGAGCACAACGCCCACCCGGCGGACGTCCCAGGGACCCCGCGTGGGCCCGCTGCCCTCTCCCGGAGCCTCACCAGTCCGAGCGCGGCCGGCGGCACTAGCCCGGTGCTCACGGTGTTCCAGGCCAGCAACAGCTCCTGTGCGGGTCCGGGGTCGCCGTCGCGCCCCGCCGCCGCCATCTGTGTGGCCCCCTCCAGGTCCCCCGAGCTCCGGGTGCGGCGCGCGGCGATGACGCACACGAGCGGCGCGCGGCGGTGACGTTTCGGAGGGCGCGCCGTCGGACGCACCGCGCAGGCGGGAGCGGCGATGCAGTAGCGGCGGTTGGGGTGGTCGCGGCCTGGGCGGTCACCATGACCCAGCAGGGCGCAGCGCTGCAGAATTATAACAACGAACTGGTCAAGTGTGAGCGGCCTCGCGGCGGGGTCCGCCTGGTGGGCTGGGAGGGCGCGGGGCTCGCCGGCCTGCGGGTCCAGGCGGTGGCGGGCCCGCCGCGCGTGGCCCAACGGGCTGCACCGTCCGTGCATGGGGCCTCGGCCCGGACGGCGCCGGGGGCCTTGCGGGCGAGCCAGGTGGACAGCCGCTGTGCTGCACGCCCCGGGCGCCGGGTATCTGCGCAGTGAGGGGCAGAGCGGAAGGGGAGAGCGTGCACCGCCTCCCGCCCCCCGCACGGTCCAGGTTGGGAGGGGTGCGCACCGCGGGGAGGTGGGACCCTAGGCTGCTCGCCGTCCCGTGCACCGGGCACGCTCCAGAGTGGGAGGGGTGCTGTGCTCCCTCTTGCCCTGCGTCCACAGCGTGTGCCCTCCCGCTCGCCCATCCCAGGCATCGAGGAGTTGTGCCAGAAGCGGGAGGAGTTGTGCCGGCAGATCCAGCAGGAGGAAGATGAGAAGCAGCGGCTGCAGAATGAAGTGAGGCAGCTGACCGAGAAACTGGCCCGCGTCAACGAGAACCTGGCCCGCAAGATTGCCTCTCGAAACGAGTTTGACCGGACCATCGCGGAGACAGAAGCTGCCTACCTCAAGGTGGGGCTGGGGCCCCCCGGGGAATCTAGGGCCGTCCAAACGCAGGGGCGACAGGATCCCGGTTAGGTGTCAGTGAGGCTGTCGGGGGCCTGGCAGGTCAGGAGTCCTGTTTTCTGCACCATTGTCCTCCCAGACCATGAGCAAAGAGCAGCCCCGGGCTGAGCTAACCTAGACTGGCTTCCCTGGAGTGCGAGGAAGGGGCTTTGGGCTAGACTTAGGGGGAACGGGCCCTGCTGACCCTGTCTGACCTGCCCTTCAGGGGCTTCATTGCACTGCTGCCCCACAGCTCGGCGCTGGCGAGGAGTGGTGGTGACCATCCTACGTCTGTTTCCAGATCCTGGAGAGCTCGCAGACTCTGCTTAGTGTCCTGAAGAGGGAAGCTGGGAACTTGACCAAGGCCACAGCCTCAGAGCAGAAGAGCAGCGGGGCTAAGGACAGCTGATGGGGCCGTTCTGGGGAGGGGCCTGCCTCTACCGAGCCCGGCAGCGGCTGGGCCTCCGACTATCATCAGCGTCTTTACTCTTCTTGGCACCAGCTGGCCCCCTTTCAGTGTCTCAGGTACCAAGAGGCTGTTGCCAAGCTCCACCTGCCCCAGGTGACAAGGAAACCCCTGAGCACAGCCCAGCAGGTGGGGGTCCCAGCCTTGTACTCATGCAGGACTTGGGGAGTGCAGGCTCTGGGTCAGTTCTGTTCAGGGCCTGAGGTCGCCACTGCCCCCCATCCCGGTGCTGCCAGAAAGGCCCTGTTCCCTTGTCTCAGCACCATGGGAGTGGCCTCACCTTGCTGTCCCAGCCAGGGAAGTGGACAAAGGGCAGGGGCCCTGCACCTCAGAGCTTGTCCTGGTGGCCTGTGACTGTCAATAAAGCTTGGGTTTGTAAAGCTGCCCTGTGGCCTGTGCCTGGAGTGCAGAACTGCTGGACACCTCCGGAATGAATGAATATGAGTCCCTGCCCAGCTGGGTATGGCTCATCCTTGGATGAGGGAAGCCTGGACTGCCTTTCCCTGTGGTTTTGAAAAGAGTTGAGGGTATCCTTGAGCATCTCCTGAGACCTTGTCTCCCACCCTTTCTTTCCACCAGGGCTGCTGGCCTCTGGCCCCCAACTGCACTTAACCTACTGCCCTGGAGGTATTCTGCCCATAGCTCCCAGTCCGTGCTGTGCCCTATTACCCAGCATGAGGTCTGGACCAGAAGGATGCCCTCTTTTCACCCATCCTCCAGGCAGGCCTGTGCCCCAGCTTCAAGGTTCTTTTTTTTTTTTTTTTTTTTTTTTTTTTTAAGATTTTATTTATTCATGAGAGACAGAAAAGCAGAGATATAGGTAGAGGAAGAAGCAGGTTCAGTGCAGGGAGCCCGATGTGGGACTCAATCCTGGAACTCCAGGATCCTGCCCTAAGCCGAAGGCAGATGCTCAACCGCTGAGCCACCCAGGCGTCCCCCCAGCTCCAGGATTCTAAACTGCTCGGCCAAGTGGTACCACTGCCTCCCACCGTCCCTGGTCACACCAAGCATGCCCACCACCGCCTTCCATGCAGCCTGGGCCCAGCCCTGCATCCCGTGTCCCCTCTGGGACTGTCTCTGGTATCCTACTAGGCCCTATGGGGGGTCCCTGCGGCTACTGCTGGGAGGGGCTAGGCAGGTTTAAGAAGTATGTATTGTTTGAGAGAGTCTGGAAAAACCTGGGCCCACTCCACCCAGGAAAACACCCTAAAGACCATCTCATCCTTTCCAAGCTTGGCCAAGCAGCATCTCTTGTGGGCTTGACTCTTCAGGAGGGAGTCGCTTGTGTTTGGTGCCTCAACTGTAAGCAGCCCCAGCTCCCAGCTCCAGGCTGCTCCTGAGCAGGGGCTCTGCATCTCCTGTCACTGCTCAGGATCTGCTGGGTCCTGTCAGCCGCTAGCACCAACCCCAGGGAAGTGGTCTGCCTGCCACAGTCTTGCTGCACGCTCCTGTGGGTCAGGTAGCTTGCCAAGCCACGTAGGAGGCTCTGCCCAACCCCTGCCTGCTCCTTGCCCCCTCCCAGTGCCTGGCCTTCAGATAACACCACTCCTGTCCTGTCACAGCACCAGACCCCAGAGAACAAACCTGAGTGCCCCTCCCGCCACAGCTCCCACGATGTCAACCCTGGATGGGACAGGGCAGCCCCAAAGACCAGAAGTGCTACGGGAACGTCCCTCTCCCTGACAAGAGGGTGCTGGGATGGGAAGCAGGGCGAGTGGGGCTGCGAGACTGAACACCTGGACCACCAGGACTGCAATGTGGAGGGGCAGACGTCCTAGGCAGCCTCCTGTCCCCTCCTCCCTGCTGCCAGGGCCTTAATGGAGCCCCATAGACCCCACCCCTACTCCCTGCTGCTCAGGCCAAGGACCACACGGAAGGCAGAGGCGCCTTGTCCAGTGCTATTTATTGAGTCCATCATCAAAGGCAAGAAAAGAAAAGACTTGCCATTCATCACAAAGGGGGTGGGCTGAGGTTGGCTGTTGGGGGTGTGGGATGGAAGGACTGGAGTTCCCAGAGGACAGGCAGCCAAGCTAGCCCCTCACAGATACCGGACACTACTGGGCGTGGTATCCAGCAGGACCCTGTCCACCCTCCACAGGCAGTGCCCCCAAATCAGGGCCACCCCCAAGAGCATCAGGAGTGCCCCCGTGCCCTAGGCTCAGGCTGAGCACTAGCACAGTTGTGAGGCCCCAAAAAAGGAGGGTGGGATATGGCAGGGCAGAGCCTGGCAGGGCAGAAGGGGGTTGCAGCACAAGGGCAGGGCTCCTGGGCACTGCCCGGTTCCCAGGGCTCAGCCTTGGCCATCCTGGCAGGGCCGGGGTCAGAAGTAGAGAGCTGGCTCACTACGGAAGTCTGAGAGATCATTGTGACTGGCCGGGGTGAGCTGGGAGAGAAGAACACAGAGAACGCCCATGGGGCTCACCCAGGCGTTAGAGAACCCCCCCTGCCCCATCCCTCGGGAACTTGCCCTTCCATCCCACTCCACCCCACCCCACCCCACCCCTGCTCACCATGACCTCCTTTGGTGTGGGCTCTACCTCACGTGGAGCCTGCTCCAGCATCTGCTCCTGCCATTTATTAAAGGCCACGGAATGCTTTGGAGTGTAGCTGGACAGGCCTGCGAGCCAAGAGGCACGTGTGTGGATGTGCGGCCCAGGCTACCCACTGGGCCACCTGTTCCCACAGATGGGTACTCACCTGAGCTGCCGTCCGGCAGGCGAGGGCTCTCAGGCCCCACACTGTTCACAAAAGTGGCCCGGGGCAGGAAGACCGCAAAGGGCTTTTCCACTGCCGCCCCATCTGAGCTGGACAACTCTTCTTCTTCCTCTTCCTCTTCCTCCTCCTCCTCCTCCTCCGCCTCGTCCTGGGCCTCAGACTCCTCCTCCTGCACCAGGGAGTTCTCAGGAGGGTACTCAAACGTGGTCTGCAGTCGCTTGTCATTGAAGGAGATCTTCATCTGCGGGCAGGAGGCACATCAGCGGGGTCCTGCTGCTGGGCCACCAGCAGCACTTGAGCCGGGCTGAGCCAGGCAGGGACCCCAAAGAACACAGGAGAGAACTTGAGGCCCTGGCACATAGCAGAACGTGCCACCAACCCTGCGGGAGCCAGCCCTCAACAGACAGTGCCCTTACCTGGACCCTGCAGGCACATGGCCAGAGGGACACCAGAAGATTGGGTCTGGATGCCCATGGCAACCCAGTGTGTCCAGACACCTGCAACCCAGGCCCCATCCAGGCCCAGGGTCAAGTCACCCACAGTTACCTACCTCTCTCAGGGACCAGACTACAGCCAGCAGCAGGAGCCCAAAGTCTCAGGGTCTCCAGAAACTTCTATGGCACCACCCATAGAAGGACTGCCTTCACAGGAGAGCACCAGCCACATCTCCTCCCACCTGGTCACCCTCCAGCAGGAGCAGGGTCCAGGTGAAACTACTGTGGGGGCACCCACATACTTGGAGACCCTGCCTTCCCTGCTGCCAGCAGTTCCTGTTACTGGCTGGGGCCTCCCTCCAGGTCTTGGTTCACACCTTGGCTTGCTAGCCACCTGAATGATGCCGCCCCCACAGTACGACCTCGCTACTAGGCAAGGACCAGCACACCCAAGGCCGGGCCCCTGGGGCTTGCAGGAGGTGACAAAGCAGGGGGGCTGGCATATCCAAGCCCCCTATTTCACAGACTAGTTGGAATCAGAGCAAAGCTGCACCCAGAGGGGCTTGTGCTGAGCCTGCCCTGCCACCTGAACCACCCATCTGGCCCTTGTCCATGCTGCCCCCTCCGCAGGCTGCAGAATTTCATGTCTGAGCAGATCCTCTCCTCTCCCAACAGCCTCAGGGCCCAGACCAAGCTGCTGGGTTTGAGAGGAAGGGAGGGTCACTGAAGCTGGACCCTCACCCTCCCTGACCTAGGACTCCACTCCCTGCAAGAGTTCCAGGCCCACCAGGCTTGCCCGGCAGGACTCAGCCAGGCCCGGCAGGTTGGTAATGAATATGAGAGCCACCAGCCTGCAGCAGATGGGAGCAGCCCTACGGGAGCTCGAAACATTAAACTCCTGAGCACAGGACACCAGTGGCCAGCTCAGGTTCCCTCTCCTCCCCTGGAAGGAGCTGGAGTCGGGAGCTGGGCCCCCTGGCAAAGAACCATGGGGCCCAGGGACAGCAGAGGGACCCCCAGCACGGGCTTCAGGGGGCAATGCCAGGCTGAGCCAGTGTCCAGAAGCAAGAGCACATGCTCAGGTCACCCTATCACACTTCTCCCACAGCCAGAAGTGCACACAGGGCCCCGCAAGTGCACACATGGCCAAGGGCATCCCCACCCAGCTACCTAGCTCCTGGCTTCCCCATCTCAGTGTGGCTCACACACAGACTCTGCTGGGCAGCTCAGGCCCAGGCCTCATCCCAACCGCTGCGCACAGTGGTCACGGACAGGAGCACACAGGTGCAGACCACCTGAGTAAAGCAAAAGCAAGAGCAGAGTACCTGTCCCTGCCACAGGAAGGGCAAAGGCACAGGTCCCTCCACCTGCCCTGCCCCCACAGCACGCCCCCCCCTCGCCCCTGCCCCCAGGCCCTACACTGAACAGGGCTTTCCATCAGCCCTGGGTACTGGCTTGTCCTCAACGACCCTGAGCCCTCCAGGCCCATCCCCCAGCACTGAAGACAGGAAGGGCCAGCTGCCAGGGCCCAGCCGGATTAGCATGCCCTCATTAGTCCACATGACCAGCTCCTAGCGGGGAGAACGAGGGGGCTGGGCACACACCGGACGGACACTGAGCCTGGCACGGCCTGCCCAGGCAGGGGTGGGGTGGTGCTCACAGGCCACTGTCTGCACCCAGCTGGGGCCCCGGGCTGGGGCCACATCCCACCTCTTCAGTCTCCACACTGTACAGCCTGAGGGTGGGGGCACAGGTTTCTGGAGCTGTAGGTTTCTGGGTCACAGGACACCCTGTGACAAATGGAGTGGCCGCCTCTAAACCCGGGGGTAGATGAGCCGGGCATGGTTGGGGGGCCGACACTTGCACACACCTGGCTCCAGGGGACTTTGCCCGCTGCGCCAAGTGTAGTGGCAGGTGGTTCCTGGCTTGGCACACCTCCCAGCTCCCACAGGCCCTTTGCCCCCCTCACCCTGCCCTACCCGCGCACACCCAGCTTGGGTTACTGGAGGGCGTCCACTCTGGACTCTACTCTGGGAGCTGGGTTCAACCCACCCCCGCTGGCCCCTGAGTGCCCGCCCTGCTCTCACTCCTGGCTCACACCTGCCTCCTCCCATCCCCCACTCAGTCTACACTCTGGGGTACAATAGGTCCACTCCACACAGCTGTTGCCAAAGCTCCAGATCAAGAGCAGCAGCAGCCCAGGGCAGTCCCTCTGCCAGTGGGGAAGCAAGCGGGGCGGGATCCAGGCCTGCTCCAGTGGCATCTGGCTTTAGAAAGTCCACTTTCGGGAGGGAGGCACCTCAGGAGGAGCTGGGGCAGTGGGGAGGGAGGGTGAGAGGGGAGGGCAGAGGACCCCTGGGAGGCAGGAGTGTGCAGGGCTCCATGGCCAAGGTCAGAAGGCCAGATGTGGAAGCAGAGGCTCCTGAGGGCAGCTGTACCACAGATCTGAGAACCGCAGTGAGGTTGAGGGCTGAGCCCGGCAGCACAACTGGGGTGTTGGGGTGGCACTTATACCAAGGTGAAGGCAGACGGCCTAGGGTGTCACAGGTGGAGCTCTGGGGACACTGACACACTCAGGCTGGGCAGAGGACCATCAGGGGAGGAGGGCAAAAGGGAGGGGCGGGAGTCACCAGACGAGCCGGAGCCTGGCCAGGTGGCACCTCACAAAGGGGAGAGGCCCATGACACCAGCCCAGCAACCCTGTGGGAGGCAGGTGAGGAGGGCACGGGACAGTGCCCCCAGCCACTGCAGCATTGTCAGGGATGGACAGAGAGGACACCTGCGATTCTGCCAAGACACAACCACGTGGGGCACCCCCCCTCCCCAGTCTGGCTGGGTGCCCCTACACCCGGACAGGGTTATCGCCCCCCAAGGTCCAGCAAGGGCTCGACAGCCTACACTGACCTGCCAGTTCAGGATCAGGCTGCCCTGAATCCCACTGCCTGGGAGAGCCATCCCTCACCTGCCCCTGGGGAAAGGCCCCACCACCTCCCACCACTACCCTGGCCGGCCAGCGTGCGGGAGTCAAGGTGAGCGGCAGCCCCAAGGTCCTGCTGAATTGACAGTCTACTGAGTCCCCGTCAGGAGGGGGCTGAGCGGGAGTCTGGCTGCAGTGGTCTGGGTGAGGGTGAGGACTGGCAGGAG
Source organism: Vulpes vulpes (assembly GCF_048418805.1). NCBI lineage: Eukaryota > Metazoa > Chordata > Mammalia > Carnivora > Canidae > Vulpes > Vulpes vulpes. The sequence continues at coordinate 48,321,902 of NC_132781.1, read as the reverse complement.
GGATGCCCAGGGAACAAAGCACAGGGCACAGCCCAAGCCAGCAGATTGCTCTGAAGGGCAGGCCTCATCCCGCACAACATGCGTTCTGGCTTTTCGTGGGCAGGGCAGCTGGTACAGGGGGTGGGGCAGCGCTCACCAGCCAGGAGACACCTCCAATAGGTGGCACCGCTCACGCAGGGCCCTAGCTAGGCCACCAGGCCTTGCCAGGAAATCCATCTGGACCCCCAGCTCCCTCAGGCTGGCACAGAGACCAGGGCCAGGTTGGTCTGAGCTGCACCCCTCCCCCGCTCCCCAGGAAGGGCCTGCCTCTTCCCATCACTTTCTCCTGCCCTTCTCACCCCAGGCTAGCACAGAGACCAGGGCCAGGTTGGTCTGAGCTGCACCCCTCGCCCCCTCCCCAGCTGCCCTTCTCACCCCAACCCTGCCACAATGATCCCCACGGCTCTCCCCAGCTGGGGGAGGGAGGAGCACAGGCTCCCCCGAACAGAAAGTAGCAGTCGATTCTCAGAGCCCCAAGCTCATGAGGTCCTGCAGGTTCCTCATCTACAAAGTGGAGGGCTGTTATCACTTCCACTTCTCGGGGCCAGCATAGAAAGACACTGCTTCCCAGTTCAGAACCAACAGTCAGGGAGCGGGGAGGTGGGGCTGATGATCATAGCAGGAGCAAGGGTGGGAGGGTGGTGGCCCATAGCACTAAAGAGAGGGTGAGCCAAGGTCAGGCAGGCTAGTTAGGCCCACCGGAAATACCAAGGCAGTTGGGCGTGGACGCCTGTCTGAGCAGATGGAGCTGGCAGGAGGGGGGGCGATGACACTCGGGGAAAGGGCAAAGCAAGGCCAACCCACGCAAAGAGAGGAAGGAGGGGGCTCACATGATTAGACAACTAACAGGCCCAGTGAAGGGGGCTTCAGCCACACAAAGCACATCACCACCCCAACCGCCCCAACGAAACTGAGGGTAGTGGCAAAAGTAGCTTCCAGGGTGAGCCAACGGAGAAGCCTATTACGTGCCATCTCAGTTGCAAGGGAAGGCACCTGATGCCCGCTGGTGGGGGTCATTGGGGCTGGCCTTGGAATTTGCCCCTGGGCCGGACACTGGTGCTGCGATGACCAGGAAGAATATGAGGAACGTTTTCTTGTACCCAGAGGGTTCTAGGCCACTGGGCAGCTGGGGATTAAGGCTCCAGCAGGGCTCCTGGTCCTGCACCTGGGTCTCTCACTGTTTCCAGCATCACACCCCATGCCTGACACAACACGCTTGGAGTTCAATAATACTTGCATGAAACCAGTCATGGCTGACTGAGCTCTAGGCCAGAATGCCTTGGGAAGTTGAGAGGCCCCCACTAAGTGGTTCCCAGCATTGCACCCCTAGGCCGACAGTGGGGTAGGGATCTGACCACCCCAAATCAGGAGGCATCCTGCGCCTTCCCACTTCTGTCCTCGCACCTGCCACCCTTGTGGGCCAGGACTCCAGGGGACCAGGCCAGGCTACACTCTCAGAGCCAGGGCCAGGGTGGAACCAACAGGCCCGGAACTATTTCTCCCAGCTAGACCCACGAGGAGACAGTTCTGCCCCACCAATTCCAGATGGAGCTGCAAGAACAAAAAGGCAGCTGTGGTGCTAGCTGGACTGACCCTCTCCCCCAGCCTTCTGAAGTACATCTTAAGCAAGCTGTCCCTTGTGGTTCATTAGGGCTGTATGGGAGCCTAGACCAGCCCCCTCACCCCACTGCTGCAGCTCAGCCCCTCTTGGAGCTTGCTTGTCCACCCAGTCCAGAGACTTCTCTGGTCCACATAGAAGCCATCCCCTAAGCCATCCTCCAGCCAAGCGTCCTAGGAACCAGGCACATGCTAGACCCACAGCCCTGTGACAGCCCTGTGACCGGTCATTCTTCTCTCCCTCCCAGCCAGTGGATCTCTCCCCTGCTCCCCTCACCAACCTTCTTTCTCGAGGAGCCAGCCTTGGTGAGGCAGGACTTCTCTAGAGCCAGGTAGCCACCAATCACCTCAATCTCATGCACGGTGGGATAGCGCTTCTTCAGGGCAGTCCCGGGGGTGGCTGGGGAGTCTGCCGGATGGCCTGCCTCCTCCTCCACTGCTTCCTGTGGCCCGGACTCCCCATTAGCTTGCAGGGGCCCTGGCTTCCTCTTGGGCACCACGGTGAAGGTGTTCCCACTTCTCGGTTGGAGCCCTGATGGGTGTCCAGCCCCAGTGGAGTGCCCGTGGTACCAAGGAGGCCCACCAGCTCCTGAGCAGGGCAGTTTGGCTTCTTGGGGGACCTCGTCGTCCGAGTCCACCTCATCAATGAAGGTAACAGGCAACCCTGGCCTCCCAGGCTCCCTGCTGTTCTTGGCCAAGCTGGGAACCCCAAGGCCCTGGGCAGGCTTAGCTTCGGCAGCAGCTGACGGACACAGGGATGGTGAGGACAGCCTCTGCCGCCTAACAGCCTGGTCTATGAGGGCAGTAGCTGGCCTGGGGCAGGCCCCCTCCTCGACCCCCAAGGGGCTCCTCCCTCCCGCAGGCACATTATCCCTTTCAGGCACCAGCTGGGCTTCGAGCTCCAGGCTTTGGGAGGCCCAGTCAACCTCTCTCTCTGGCATCCCCCGGGCCTGCCTCCCTTCAAGAGAGGGTTGTGCAGAGGCCTTGCGCTTAGGGATGAACACAAAGGAGTTTCGAGAGTTCATGCGGAGGCTGGCCAGGGCCCGGGCCTGGAGGTCCCCAGCAGGGATCCTATCCATGTCTGGCTTGCAGGCTGGCCTTATCTCAAAGGAGTCATTGGTGCTGGTGGCTGCGGCGACCCACTGGCGCTGGCTGGGAGTGGCACTAGCAGGGTTGGACGTGGGCAAGGCCAGGGACGCGGCTGGAGTGGCACTGGGGGTCCCAGGGCTGGGGGACGACGGATGGACCGGGGGTTCCCCCGACTCCACCTTTGGCTTCCATTCGCCCGGCCCAGGTGCGGAGCCCGCGAGGCCGTTGGCAGCGCCCGCTCGGGCCTTGGGGGCAGCAGGCCCGTTGCCGGGTGGGTGAGGGCCAGCGCTGTGGTGCAGGCCCCGAGGGTGGACGGTGAAGGAGTTGCTGCCGGTCTTCTGCAGGAAGTCGCCGCGCCGCGCCCTGGGCCCTGGACCGCGGCGCTCGAAGCAGGCGGCGCGCTCGCCCACGCGCGGGGTGGCTGGGCCGGGAGCGGGCGGCGCTGGAGGCGGCTGAGGCGGGGGCGGGGGGCGGCCGCCCTCTGGGCTCCCCCGGCGAGGCGGCGCGGCCGGGGCGTCGAACTTCTGGAGCAGGCGGCTGACGCGCCCGGGCGGCGGCGGTGCCTCGTACACCAGCACCTCGGCGGCGCGGATGCGGGCGGCTGGGCCGGGGCCCGCACCTGGGCTGGCGGGCGGGAAGCCGGGAGCCGACTCGATGATGAGGATGTTGTCGGCGTGGAAGGTGCGCACGCCGGGCACACGGCGGTACAGTTCGAGCAGCTGCGGCACCGGCCGCGCCCCCGCCGGCCCCGCACCCCCTCCGCGCCGCGCCCCGCGCCGCCGCTCCGACTCCAGACGCATGAATGGGTTCTCGCGCAGCGGGCCCAGGCTCTCGGCCAGCACCAGCCGCTCGGCCGCCGGCCCCGAGGGCTCCGCCACGCCCGCCTCGGCCCCGGTCTCCGGCGCCGCGCCGCCGGCTAAGGCGGCCAGCTTGGCGCGCTTCCGCTCCAAGATCTCCCGCTTCCAGGCGGGCAGCGCAGCGCGGGGCCCCGGGCCCGGCCGCCCGAGGCCAGCCATGCTGCGGAGCGGGCGCCAGAGGCAACGCGCGCCGGGAACTGCAGTCGCCCCCTGCCTCCGGCCTTCGCGCCGCGGCCACGCCCCCCGAGCGCCGTCCCTGGGGGCGGGGCCGGCTCGGACCCGCCCCGCGCCCGGGGCTCCACCTACTGCAACAGGGGCCTCGCCTGAGACCGCCGGTCACGAGAACCGGTTCCCATTGGGGAAGGCCCTCCGGGGCACGCCCCCGGCCCCCGCGCGGCTCATTGGTGGCCACACTTCCGCTTCTGCGCCATTGGCCTGCGGTGGCCGGAGGGCAGAGCCTCGTGGGGGGGGGGGGGGTTCCAGACCGTCATTCCCCGCCGGACACCACCCCCCCACCCCCCCACCCCCGGGCCTAGCTTGGTGGGTGACTTTAGCTGGGTTCGGTCCCTGCTCGTCATGCCAGTAGCCAGTCCGTCTGCTCCTTACGCTCAGAACTCAGTGAGAGAAGGGCCTGCCCAGGGCGGGAAAGTTGTCCGCGCTGGTTCAGGGACTATCCACCTGTGCTTCTAGGTCCCCTACAAGACTTGGCCAATGCTGGCGCCACACCCTGTGTGAGGAATTGGTTTCTCCGGCACCCCTAGCTTTTGCCAGCCGCAGACCTCACTCCGTGGCGCCCGCAAGTGGGAGAAGCCCCAGCCCACACTTTGCCCCAGCCTACACTCCAGGGCCCACGGAGCAGGGACAGGAGTACAGGAGCTGTGAGGAGGTACAGGGAAAGGTCCTCGCACACAGCTCTCCAACGCAGGCTGGGCATTACACCCTGTTGCCTCCCCACACTACTTCCCCCATCCAAAGGCTAGTAGGGGTGCCAGGGACCTTAAGGGTTCGGCTTCCTTGCCCACATGCCATGAAAAAGCTCACTCCCAGTTGAGGGCTGCACAGCATCCACAACACTCTTTGAGGCACAGCAGAGCCAAGGGAGAAATCGGGGGGGGGGGGGGGGGGGGGGAGGACACTGCTTTTCCCTCACCTGCCCTGCACTCAGCACTTGCTCAGTCATGGCACTCGCTCCAAGGACACCAGGGCTCTGTGTAGATGGGGACAGGTTTCAACCTGGGGTGCCCTTCTCAGCTTCTGGGTCCCAAGGTGGTCAGCACTACCACCGCTTTCATACTGACCTACTCCTTTCCACTCTGTTAAGCTGAGAAAATGAACTGCATTCAGCCTCTCAAAGGGACACTAAGCTTGCTTATGCTCATCACTTCTATAGCAACAGTATCACTCAATTGCGAACTACAGAATAAAACAGTACACAACAAAGCATGAAAGTAACATTAGGGGCGGGCGTGCCTGGGTGACTTAGTGGTTGGGCGTCTCCCTTTGGCTCAGGGCATGATCCCTGGGGGGTCCAGGGATTGAGTCCCACATTAGGCTCCCTGCGAGAAGCCTGCTTCTGCCTGTATCTCTGCCTCTTTCCCTCTCTTTCTCATGAATAAATAAAATCCTTAAAAATAAAAGTAACATTAGAAGAAAACCCACTCTCAGGGCACCTAACTGGCTCAGAAAAGCATGGGACTCTTGACCTCAGAGTCCTGAGTTTGAGCCCTGACATGGCTGCAAGGATTACATAAATAAATTTTTTAAAAGAGAAAAGAAAAGAAAACCCACTTACAATATTGAGCTTCTATCAGACTTTGACACAAATTATGCCAATCCTGGGCAGAAAACATCACTGTGGCTATGGGACAAACCAGACCAGTCTCCAACTCAAGCATCCCAGGCATGCAGTATCCATTTTAGGCAGAGGGTCACAAAGCTGCTTCACTAAAATAAAGGTCTGCAAATCTGTTCTGTAAAAGGCCAGACAGTAAACATTTTATCTTAGCAAGTCTCACCAGGGACAGTTTCATTCCCCAGACTTACTAATGTATGGAGACACTTCTGGTTGTCACAAGCGAGGGGTGCTACTGGCATCTAGTGAGTACAGGCCAGAGACACTATTAAACGTTTATACTATGCTCAGAACAGCACTCCCCTCCCCGCCCATCAAAAAATGATCTGATCCAAAAGGCCAACTTTGAATGACCCTGCACACTGCAGACCATATTCACATTGTCACACGCTCTTCATTTTTATAACCCCCTGAAAATGTAAAAATCACTCTCAGCAAATGGGCAGTATAAAAACATGCCTCAGGCCATAGTTTGTGACCCCTGCTCTACAGCACGGCCTATAAAGACCATGCACTGGCAGGAAGACAAGGTTCTGAAGTCACACAAACTATTCAACAGGTCCTCAACCCTATGCTGCTTCACCTCAGCTCCCCAGGAAGGAAGACAAGCTTCTCTGAGGGAACGCCCCCACCCACCAGTGAAGTTCTAGTGCATTCCAGTCTCCTACAATCAACTCTGGAACCAGCTACGTGATGCATGGGGGGAACATTCAGCATTCATCGGATTTCACCCTCAAGAGGCCAGGCAACCACTACACATCTCAGCAAAACATTCTTATTTTATTTTTATCTCAGCAGACATTCTCATTTGGCACCTAACTGGCATTAAAGACCCTAGGGGGAAAAAAAAGGCTCCAGGCCCACAAACGTGGGCCAAGACCATTTGCGGGTCCCAGCCTAGGAGCATCAGAGCTGTTCCTCTAGTCCCTTTTTTAGGGAGGCCTAAATCTGTCTCAGGTGTGCTAACAGTGCTGGCCACAAGGTGGTGGAAAGGTTGTGGACAATGCAATCGGCTGGGATAGAAGCCAAGCAGTGCTTTATAAGCAAAGTTCCTTCAGGCAACAGATCTCCAAATAGGGTCCCAATCACGCTTATTCAACATACTCCTATCTGCCTGGGCTGGAATGAAGAAGGGGCCATCCTCCCCAGTGGCTCAGGGGAGGAGACACAAGCCTGTTTACATTTTTTAGAGCTCAAGCATCTAGGTAAGTCTTGTCTGGATAGATGGGGCAGTGAGCTCTTGGGTTAGTGCTGCTGGGCAGAGGAAATCCCCAAGTCCAGCTTTGCAGCTTTTGCATATGGAGTACTTCCCCAAGATCCAGGAAAATACTCTGAGCCCATCAGGACATTTTAAGTATATGTAGCTTCCAAATGTCAAAGGAATTCTGTAATGTCTGGTGTGGGGTCCTTCTCAGGATCTCAACTCGCGAATACCTATTCAAAACATGAAATAACCAGAAATACATTTTAAGGATCAAGGCTGCTCTTTTTAGCTTTGCTGAGGGAACAATTTTAGACGATTGGTATAGAGAAAATTGAGCACTCGCCAGAGCAGCAGCTGGCTTTGCTTTCAGACCCAGACTTCTCCTTTGGTACGGTGGAAGGCCCCTTTAGGGCCTCAGCTCGGGGTCCAGCATCCAAGCTACCCAGAGTTCTTTCTCCCGCCTTTCTGCGAGGTTAGTTGACCCTACAGGCACGGATCATGAGCAGCTGCAGAAGAATGAAGACCGGAGACGTGATCAAGCCAAACCAGAGCTCCCGAGTCTGTTCTACCAGCTTCTGGCACAACAACATCTCGAAGACAAACTTGAGGCTAAGAACCGTGAGGACCCAGAAGAGGCGGAGCACAGCCAACCGCTTCTCTCCGTCCTGGAAGAGGCGTACAGACACGATGGTGGTGAAGTAGGTGCTGAGCCCATCAGCCGCGAAGAAGGGCACGAACACGTTCCACCACGAGAGGCCAGGGGCCAGGCCGTCCACCCGCAGCGCCAGCAGCACAGAGAACACCAACAGGGCAAGCAGGTGCACGAAGATCTCGAAGGTGGCGAAGCCCAGCCACTGCACCAGCTCCCGGAGGGAGAAGAGCATCGCGCCGGTTTAGCGCGGGCCGCGGCCCGGCCGAGCGTCTCACCCACGAGACTGCTCCTCCTCTCCCCGCGGGGCTCGCCGGCACCTGCCGCCGTCGCTGCTGCGGCGAGCAGGACACAGCGAGTGGTTCTGCCTGTCTCCGCTTTCGGCCCTGGCGTGGCGCCAACACGCCGGCCCCGGTCCGGGACCCAGTACCGGCCGCTAACGGACGCCTGCCTTTCTCGGACGCCATGCCCAGCGGGGCGCGTCCTGAGTGCGTCACTTCCGGACGCCACCAGAAGTCGGAAGTCCCCGAGGATCCCGGCTGCCCGGGCTGGCGGGACCTGCTCGCCGTTTGAGTTCCCGGGTGCAGGGCTCTCCGGGCGCGCCCAGATGCCGAGCCCGGGGCTTCTGGTGCTCTTCGGCAGCCAGACCGGCACGGCTCAGGATGTGGCTGAGAGGCTGGGCCGCGACGCTCGGCGCCGGCGGCTCGACTGCCGCGTGCAGGCCCTGGACTCGTACTCGGTGGTGAGGGCCCCCCGCGGCCCCGGCGTGCAGACCCAGCTGGCCTGGACCGTCAGGGCGCCGCATCCTAGCCGACAGCGGGCCCTGCCTTCGTGGTGGACTTAGGGCGCGGGAAGCCGGGGGTCGGCGACGAGTGGGCGGGGGCGGGGGGGGCGGTGTGTGAGGGTGGACCCTGACCGAGCAGGTTTAGGCCTCTTGCTCCAGCAGCCTGAGTGGCGGCGAGGGGGCCTGGTCCTTACAGCCTGAGGCCTTACACGTGTGTCTTTTCATTGAGGTGAATCTGATTAATGAGCCCCTGGTGGTATTTGTTTGTGCAACTGCAGGCCAAGGAGAACCCCCCGACAACATGAAGGTAAGGCTGGCTTCTTCGTGGAGCTCAGATTGCTGCCCTGGACCCTCACTGTCCTTTCGTTGCCCGAGTGTCCCATAAGCACAATAAACAGTTGCCCTCCCATAGGTGCTGTCAGCTTTGAATGTGGAAGGGTGTCCTGGGGTGGAGCTGGAGGCTTTAGCTGTCCTCTCTAATAAACTCTTCACGGGCACCAAGTAGCCTTCTTCTGCATTTTAACCTTTAATATTTTCTCCAGGGCTGTGTATGGATCAGGTGGTCTATGTGTGTATTTCAAAACCAGAGCTTTACCAGAACATTCTTCAGTTCCTTCAACATTCTTGAGCATACACTGTATTCCAAGCATGATCTAGGGCTGGGCATCCAGCCTTGAACCTATTTCTGTCCTCGTGGAGCTCACAATAGAGCAAAAGCAACAACTTTCACAGGCAGTTATGATACTAGGAGATATATGCTGCCAGGGAAAGTGCCAGATGCCATGGGGCATTAATACAAACTTTCTAGCCCAACCTGGGGCCTTAGGGAGAGCTTTCTGGAAGGAAGGCTTGTAGGGCTAAGTCTTGAGGGGGAAGTGGGGCTGGCCTGTGCAGAGGAGAAAGACTATGTCTGGGAAGACCAGGAAGCGCATTTCAGTGTGACAGTGCCAAGGAGAGCACGACGGTGGGAGGAGAGAAGGGACGCAGGAGGCCAGGCCGGCCCCAAGCAGCCCAGCAGCCACAGTAAGGTGGACGACTCAAGGTGAGGAGCCATGCAATCCACTGGGTGATTCAGGCACATTTGTATTCCAGCAAAACTGCCACTTGCTAATGGGGAGGGCAGGGTACAGGAGAGCAAGAACCCCAGAGGATGCACCCTGCGGGCAGTAGGCTGGTGGCCTGAGCCAGGATGATGTCAGGCAGTGGAAAAATAGACGTGTTCCTGAGATGTTAGGTAGAACCCAGAGAGCATGGAATCAGGTTCAGGCTGGAGGACCAGAATGGATGGCAGTTCTGTGCACAGAGGGACCAGGAAGGCCAATTGCTAGAAGTTGTCCAGGTGGAGATGCAGGGTTCGTGTGGAGATCTAGCAAGGATCTTGGGTGAGGCGTGAGCCAGGACACACCTCGGACAAGGTGCCCTGAGCACCAAGGCCGTGAGAGGTGGAGGAGGACAGGGCAGGAAAGCGGCCCCCACACAGTCAAGAGGGTCAGGGGCACAGAAGTGACTTGTGAGAAGAGGGTTTGCAGCACCCAAATCTGCACAGAAATGAAGTGAGAGAAGGCATGAGCGGCACTAGTCGGGTTTATCAACAAAGGAACTGTGATCGTGACCGTGGGGAAAACAGTTTCAGCAACTCACAGGGAGTGAAGAGGGTCACAGGCTCAACCAGTGAGTGAGTGTAGAAAATCTGCATTGAACGAACTGGTGCCTGGCGGACTCAGTCCATTAGGCGTCCAACTTGATCTCAGCTGAGGTCACAGCCTTGGGGTCTTGAATTCAAGCTCCGTGCCCAGTGTGGAACTTACCAAAAAAAAAAAAAAAAAAAAAGATTCTGGCTGTGAATGGGGCTAAGGGGTTGGAAAGAAAGTATTACTAAGATAAGAGAGAGCTGTTATATACTGGGAGGGGAGGTGCAGAGCACGGGGGCAGCCAGAGACTTAAGATTAAAGAGCAAGGTCACTGTAGGGACAGAGTAGGACACCTGGGGCTGAGACCCTAGCACAGTCAGGAGGGGTCTCCCTAGACAGGAAGAGGCACAGGAGAGGAGGCAAATGTGAGGGGATCAGACGCAGAAGGGTGGGTGCTCAGGACACAGGGCCTGGGAGGGGAAAGGAGACAGAGTTTGCTGAGGCGAGCTGGGCTGAGATACAGGCTGGATGTCAGCAGGAGGGGGCGAAGATCATCCCCGGATGACTGCAGGCATAGACACCACCATGGGAGTGGTCAGCAGGGGGCCCTCCCCAACCAGAGCAGGGCCTGGAGGCTCCTTGGAGAAGCTGCAGACTGAGGTCCCAGGGACATGGAGGAGGGGGCATGACGCCTGCTAAAGACCCGGTTTAGTGACCAGCTGCACAGAGGGGACCCCTGTGTAGGGAAAGGAAGTCACCAGAGTGGAAGACCCGGCAGGATCCTGGCTGGAAGACCTATGTGGGTGACAGGCCTGAGCTCATGGTTTCCCGTCAGCTTCTTAACTACAAATAGGCCACAAAGAACCACCACAGCCTCAGAAAGACACCACTGCAAGAAACCCAGATATAACCTGGGGGAACAGGGACGGAGCAGGCCCCCCAGAACTTGGCACCCATGGGACAAGAACACAAAACAGCATGAAGCCAGAAGCAGAGGAAATGCTTGGGAAATTTTGAAAAGATGAGAGTGACGTTGAAACATCCTGGCAAGTCTGGTAAAAAAAAAATGTTCTAGGAAACAAATCAAATCAAAACCCCGAGATCATTTTCAGAACTGTAACCTTCACATGTGGGCCATGGAGTGGGGAGAGATCGTCCTGGGGCGGGAGGGGCCCACCTACAGGGGAAGGCTCCAGCCAAGGCACAATGTGCTGGCTTGCAGCTCTTGGGGACAGAGCAGGACACAAGGACACTGGCACCAGTGGCCTGGCTGGACCGGCTTGGGGCAAGGCCTCAAGCTCCTTGGGAAGGCAGCTCCCTGTGGAAGCAACCTGCCAGTCACTGTGAAGGGTGGACCCGGGCATTTGCGGCCGAAGAGTGGTGGGAAGTACCATCACTGGGCCTCTGCAGGGGGAGTGCGCAGGGGTCCCTGGAGGGGGGGGCAAGTGTCCCCAGCGGTGGCTGAAGCAGCACAGTCCTAGGGTGGCGAGGGGGCAAAGCAGCACCCCGACAGGGCCCCTGCCTATAGAGATCTAAAGCAGAGAGGAGGCGGTGTACAGCTAATGTCCTGGATGGCACTCAGGTTGTCACAGGCTGAAGGTGATGGAGAACCGTGTTGGAAAAGTGCTTCTGGAGGCTGGGGCCCAGCGCCGCCTAGGACGTGCTCCGTGAGGGCCCCTGGGTGGAAAGGTCAGGCACCGGGCTGTGACTTTGGGGGACTGGGGATAAGGCCTCAAGGATGGCCAGATGTGTGGGGGTGACGGTGCCCTGGGGAAAGGCACAGCTAGAGGTCTTCAGCCAGCACGGTGACTTGGGAAAGCAGCGAGTGCAACACTGCCTGGTGGAGGCTCAGGGCCAGGAGAGAAACCACCTCCCACCTATGGGGTGAGACTAGGGCCCCAGAGGAGCTGCTGGCCTTCAGGACACAGGACTCAGTGTGAAGGTGGAGGCCATCCCTTGGGGAGACCCAAGCAGGAGCTGGTACTTCCCCCACCCCAGGGAGGGGAAAGCTGTGGGACAGGTGTCAGTGGTGGCCTCCCTGCATCAACTCCACAGCCTTCTCTCCCAGCCTACTGCCCAGGGAGGGGTGGAGCACCACGTTCTCTAGGACAGCTTGCTTGCTTGCTTTCTTAAGATTTATTTATTTGAGAGAGAGAGAGACTTAAGCAGACTCAAGCTCAGCATGGTGTGGGGCTCGATTCCATGACCCTGAGATCACAAGCTGAGCTGAAACCATCAGACACTCAACTGACTGAGCCATCCAGGCGCCCCTGGGGCAACTTTCTTTCTTTTTTTTTTTTAATAAAGATTTATTTAGGGGATCCCTGGGTGGCGCAGCGGTTTGGCGCCTGCCTTTGGCCCAGGGCGCGATCCTGGAGACCCGGGATCGAATCCCACGTCGGGTTCCCGGTACATGGAGCCTGCTTCTCCCTCTGCCTGTGTCTCTGCCTCTCTCTCGCTCTCTCTGAATGAATAAATAAATAAATCTTTTTTTTTTTTTAATTTTTCTTTATTTATGATAGTCACACAGAGAGAGAGGGAGAGAGGCAGAGACACAGGCAGAGGGAGAAGCAGCCTCCATGCAGGAAGCTCGATGTGGGACTCTATCCCGGGTCTCCAGGATCACACCCCAGGTTGCAGGCGGCGCTAAACCGCTGCGCCACCAGGGCTGCCCGCAACTTTCTTTTCTTTTTTTTTTTTAATTTTATTTTATTTATTTATGATAGGCACACAGTGAGAGAGAGAGAGGCAGAGACATAGGCAGAGGGAGAAGCAGGCTCCATGCACCGGGAGCCTGATGTGGGATTCGATCCCGAGTCTCCAGGATCACGCCCTGGGCCAAAGGCAGGCGCCAAACCGCTGCGCCACCCAGGGATCCCTGCCCGCAACTTTCTTATTTACAATTTTCTACCCCAACCTGGGACCCCAGTGGTGCCACCGCCTCTAACTTGTTTTCTTCTGGCTGTAGAACTTCTGGAGGTTCATATTCCGGAAGAACCTGCCATCAACCTCCCTCTGTCAGATGGACTTCGCTGTCTTGGGCCTCGGGGACTCCTCTTATGCCAAGTGAGTAGGGGTGGGAGAGCTTCTGGCCTGCAAGGCCTGGCCGTGGGCTTGAGCACAAAGCGTTCTGGTAGAGGGACAGGTGACTCAGCCCGGGGGCTTCTGCTAGACCTTGGGCCGTGGCCGGGCTGTGCGTCCTGCTTCTGAGGGGACCACCAGGGAGCATTGGGGTTTGCAGGGTAGGCAGAGCATAGACAGATGGCTGGCAGGCCGGCAAAGTGCGGCCCAAACTCAGGAGTGGACCCAAGGTGCCTTCCAGAGCAGGAGGTGATGTGTGGAGCTGGGTGTCTGGGGTCTCATGCAGCGTCAGAGGACATGTGACCTGGGGCAGCAAAGGCCGACTGGCTCTTTGCCCACGTTTACGTTCATGTAGCCAGGAGATACTTGGGCTTACCAAGGGCACAGAGAGCACAGTGGGAACAGAGGCACAGTGGGAACCAGCCAGGAGCACAAAAGGACCCCCAGTCCCCCCACCACCGCTACATCCCCGGGTGTGGTTGTGTGGCCACCTCGGCTTTGTTTTCTCTCCAATTTTCAGGACAAATCTACGTTCTAAGCAAAGAGTAGTTTTGCTTTGTGTGATTTCTTAAGAAAGCCACGGGGGTATGTGTGTCATCAGGTCTGGCGCAGGGGCCACCTACAAAGCCAGGCCAGTGGGAGGAGGACAGGGAATGGGTGGCAGTGTGACACCTCTCCTGGGGAGTTTTGTTCTGTGCCCCACAGAGACACATGCTTGATACGCACACATGCTTGGTATGCACACAGGCCCGAGGGTGGGTGGGAGCCCTCTTGCTGACCACGGTCCCTGGGAGGAGCTGTCTTGCAAGGCCCAGGATCTGGCATGGGCTGCCTCCCCTTCACTGTCCTCCAGCCCAGGGATACAGCCTGCCCAAGCCTTTCTCTCCACACCCCCCAACCACCCACCCCAAGGTTCAACTTTGTGGCCAAGAAGCTGTACCGTCGGCTGCTGCAGCTTGGGGGCAGTGCCCTCCTGCCTCTGTGCCTGGGCGATGACCAGCATGAGCTGGGGTGAGTGGGATAAAGGGGTGCCCTCCTGTGGGGTCCAGCCACAAACAGGGCCCCATGGGCTAGCGCACACGTGCTTTCTCCCCAGGCCTGATGCAGCTGTGGACCCCTGGCTGCACGATCTGTGGGAGAAGGTGCTGTGGCTGTACCCTGTGCCCCCTGACCTTGGCGTGATCCCCACCGGAGTCCCGTGAGTGTGGGCCACACGTGCAGCAGAGCAGCCCGGCTGCAGAGCTGGCGGCCTGACCCAGTGTGCCCTCTCCACAGTTTGCCCTCCACGTTCACCCTGCACTTCCTTCTGGAGGCCCCCAGGACGTGCTCTGAGGAGCAGCATGGGGCTAGCACAGATCCTCAAGGCCCCCCTTCAGAGCGGCAGCCCTTCCTGGCACCCATGGTCACCAACCAGAGGGTCACTGGCCCCTCACACTTCCAAGATGTTCGACTGATCGAGTTTGACATAACGGGGTCCAGGCTCAGGTGAGGGGCCTGAGATGCCAGGGGGCCGGGGGGCTGGAGGCCATGGCCAGGGGCTTGGCCGGTCCTCCCCCAAAGCTGGAGAGAGTGTGGCCAGCAGGGTGGAGGGGTGCGGGCCAGGCAGCGGGGAGACTCTGCATCCAGGGACCCCCAGCCCCGCCATCCTTCCCTGTGCAGCCACCCCAGGAACTCCGTGCCCTGCCCGCTCCTCTCTTACTCTTCCCAGTGGCTTTCCTACACAGCTTTGCAGCAGGTGATGTGGTGCTAATCCAGCCCGAGAACCGGGCCAGCGACCTCTGGCGGTTCTGCCAGGCACTGGGCCTGGACCCCGACCAGTACTTCACCCTGCAGCCCCGGGAGCCAGGTGAGCCCTGGGGAGGAGTGGGGGAAGGGATGGAGGGGGCCCGAGGGCTTGGGGGGGGCCCCAGGGCCAGGGGAGTTCGAGGGTCGGGGCCCAGCGGCCTGCGGGCATGCCCAGCCCTGCCCATGTCCCTGCCACCTCCTACAGGTGTGCCCTGCCCTGCACAACTCCCCCAGCCCTGCTCGGTGAGGCACCTGGTGGCCCACTACCTGGACATTGCCAGAGTGCCCCGCCGCTCCTTCTTCGAGCTCCTGGCCTGTCTGTCTCCCCATGAGCTGGAGCGGGAGAAGCTGCTGCAGCTCAGTTCCCCCCAAGGTCAGGAGGAGCTGTACTCGTACTGCAACCGGCCTCGAAGGACCATCCTGGAGGTGTGAGCAAGTGTGGGCAGGTGCGGGCAGGCCCAGGGCCCTGAGTCTCAGCCTTGTGTTGGCCATGCTGGCCACAGCCCACTTAAGGCTATCTCTGCCCAGGTGTTGTGTGACTTCCCGCACACGGCAGGAGCCATCCCCGCAGACTACCTCCTGGACCTCATCCCCCTGATCCGCCCACGGGCCTTCTCCATTGCCTCTTCTCTGCTGGTGAGGGCCTGTGGGGATAGCACCCAGGGCCAGCCTCAGGGGTGTGGGGCCTGGGACTGCTGGGCTAGGCTGCTGGGCATGGTGTATAGGTCAGGGGGTTGCCCTCAACATCTACTCCTCATCTGGGACCACCCCAGAGTGAAGTGGGTGGAACCTGGAGCTTGGGTGGCTGGCAGGGATGGCCCAGTGGAGCAGGGCACCCACCATCCCCTCCCCCAGGCTCACCCCTTGAGGCTGCAGATCCTCGTGGCTGTGGTACAGTACCAGACCCGCCTCAAGGAGCCTCGCCGGGGCCTCTGCTCCTCCTGGCTGGCATCTCTGGATCCTGGGCAAGGTGACCCCTGCTTTCAGGAGGGAGGGGATGGAGGACTGGGTCCTGGGCCTCTGCTCTCCCCTGTGTACCATGGCCAGTCCTGGGCTGGTGCCTGGTCCTTGGAGCCTCTTCATGCCTCCCATCTCCTGCCGCAGGACCTGTCTATGTGCCCCTGTGGGTGCGGCCGGGGGGCCTGACCTTCCCAGAGACACCAGACACACCTGTCATTATGGTGGGCCCTGGCACCGGCGTGGCCCCTTTCCGAGCAGCCATTCAGGAACGAGTGGCCCGGGATCAGACTGGTGAGTGTGCAGGACCCAGGGCAGGATGGCAGCTGGGGCTGACTCGGCCAAGCCTTGAGGCCACCTTGTGTTCCCCTAGGAAACTTTTTGTTCTTCGGCTGCCGCTGGCGGGACCAGGACTTCTACTGGGAGGCGGAGTGGCTGCAGCTGGAGAGGAAGGGCTACCTGATGCTCTTCACAGCCTTCTCCCGGGAGCAGGTGAGTATGCTGGGAGGGCAGGGGCCAGGATGCAGTGTCACCTCCACCTCCAATGCCCTGCCACCTCCCCATAGGAGCGGAAGATATATGTGCAGCACCGGCTCCGCGAGCTCGGGCCATTGGTGTGGGACCTGCTGGACCGCCAGGGTGCCTACTTCTATCTGGCAGGGTGAGCCTGGGCTGCTGGGTGGGGTGGGAGCCAGCCCTAAGGGGGGTCCCAGCCACACTGAGCCCATCTGGCCTGTCCCTCCAGCAATGCCAAGTGCATGCCAGCAGATGTGTTGGAAGCCCTAGTGTCCGTCTTCCAGGAGGAGGGGGGGCTCTCTGGCCCTGATGCCGCTAACTACCTTGCCAGACTCCAGCGGACACTGCGCTTCCAGAGTGAGACGTGGGCCTGAAGAGTTTTCCTGCTGACCTCAGCCACTCTAGCCACTGCTCTCTGCCGGGGGGGGGGGGGGGGGGGGGGGGGGGGGGGGGCACCATCACCTCCCAACTTGTCCCCTGTGTAGCCTCGCGCTCCAGTCAACCTGGGGTCCTCTACTCAGCCCTGACACACCACTGCCCATTCACCACCCGACCCTGCCCCTGTCCGGGGTTCCAGCCTACCTCTCGCCTTTCCCACTGGCCCCAACTTGGGTCCTGGTCAGGGTAGTCCCTGGGTTCCCCCCCCTGCACAGGACAGCGGCTGAGAAAGGACCCGGGAGCCTGGGGAGCCTTAGGAGGTAGGACGGGGTCTTGAGGAGTGCCACACGCCACTGCTCTTTGCCTTAGGAGACCGCAGGTTCCCAGTCATCCTGTGCCACATCTGTGTGTCCTGCCACAAAGTGCATGGCTTGGGCTCAGGCTGGAGGTCAGCAAGGACCAGAGCCCCAGGGGGAGGAGGCCCCCCGCCAGCACAGGCTCTCCCTGCCTCCATCTTGGAAAACCTCAGTAATAAATTGTGGGCTCTGCGTGGCTGTTTCTGACCTCTTCCTTGTGAGTGCCTTGGTGCCTCGGGGTACGTGGGCCCACAGCACACCCAGATGGGCACAGCCAGCCATGCTTGGCCATCTCTGTTCCCATCAGTACTCAGGGGTGTGATTCTACGGTGAGGCCAGCTGTTTGTCCACATCGTATACACGCCATGCCCCAGCTCTGTGGAGCAGGGGGTGGCCATAAGTGGGCCCGGGGAGGAGGGCCAGTCCTGACCAGGCCTTCACTCCTCACCCAGTAGCTGCCCCAATGGTGAGGGAAGGCGGCAGCAGGCCACAGTCATCCCACCCCTGGGAGGGGCCTTCATTGTCCTCAGGGGAATTCCTGTAGGAGGAGTCAGGCAGGCTGGTTTACCCACAAGGCAGCTCCCAGGAGTCCATCCGTCAGTGAGGAACATAGGTGGGCGGGGGCAGATTCAGTGGAGACGGCATCCGTGGGCACCCGTGGGCACAGGAGCTGCCCAGAACTCCCACCAGCGCTGGGGTCCAAGTGACGTGGACTTTCCCAGGTGAGGCAGGAGCTGGGAGCTGGGACCAGGCTGCGGCTGCCTCCAGGTCAGTGCCAGACTCTGCTCGTCCCCAGAGGGCCACACTGACCTTCACAGCTCCAACCACCCTGGTCGCCACCCTGGGGACCCCACCCACGAATCTGGATTCCTGCCCCAGGGCCCCCGCTTATGGCCCCCATGACCTCAGCTCTGGCCTCACCAGCCCTGCTGCAGCCCCTCTGGGCCCTGGATGCCTGGCCTCCCTGTGCCAAGTGCTGGCAGACAAAGAGTTGGACAGCAGGGTCCTTGGGAACAACCAGGGCGCTGGGGCTCTAGACAGTGAGCCCCTGCTGGGGGCCACAGCCATGGCCACTGCCTGCCCCTGGGCTGGGCAAGTAGGGGAAGAGGAGGATGGGGAGCAGGCAGGGGAGTGGGGGGAGGAGGAATGCCCCATCTGCACAGAGCCCTATGGTCCTGGTGAGCACCACCTGGCTCTGCTCAACTGTGGCCATGGCCTGTGTGTGGGCTGCCTGCACCAGCTGCTAGGCACAGCCTCCAGTGCCCACCAGGGCCAGGTGTGCTGCCCACTGTGTCGCCAGAAGACGCCCATGCCTGAGTGGGAAATCTGCCAGCTGCAGGAGGAACTGCTGTGGGCAGATGGGCCTCAGGGCCCACGGCCCCCTACACCCCCTGCTCCTCCCCACCGGGGCCCTGGGCCCTGGGCCTCCCTAGAGCACCGCTACCGGCTACGCTTCCTGGCAGGGCCTGTGGGCGGCCAGGGCTGCCTTCCCTTCCTACCCTGCCCGCCCTGGCTGGGTGCCCGGCTCTGGGCCTTGCGGGAACGAGGGCCCTGTACCCGCCGCCTAGTACTGCTGGGCCTGCTAGCCCTGGAGCTCCTGGGCCTGTTGCTCATCTTCACGCCACTCATGCTGCTGGGGCTGCTCTTTATGCTGCTGGACCGCTCTGGCCACTGAACAGGGCCCGTCACACCTGCTGCCAACAGACCAGGAGACCCACGCTAGCCCTGAGGACTGATGACCAAACTATAAAGCCCACAGTGGGGCCGGGCACTAGCCTTCAATCCAGACCCAGGCCTGGGGCCAGAAGCCTGTGTTCAGCCTCTGATGGAGCCAGAGACTTCAAAAACCACCCTGCCGCCCAGACACTACTGGTGCCCACGGGCAGTGCTGGAGGAAGCCTGCAACTGGGCCCTATGCACCCCTCGACACACAAGCTTCATGCTCTCCTCCCGTCCCCTTGCCCCATGTGGCCTGTTTGCAAGAGGGACACAATGGACACGAAAGTGAATGCTGTCACGTTCCAGATAAGGGCCAGTGTGTTCCCTGAAGGTCAGGGCTGCAGGGGCGGGGCCGCTGCTATGCAAGCTCAGGCCACAGCTTCCTCACAGACTGGGTCAGACTGAAGGCGATGGCCCCTGGCTGTCGGGCGTCCAGCCCATGCCCCTGAACTACTAGGACAAGGGTCCAGCTAGGCCTCAGAGTTGGACAGCATAGAACTGAGTACCCTGTAACCTCATGGCATTGAGCCCAGGGCCTTTATCGAAAGGACATCTGTACAACCTTTGGTGCTTGTTGGCAACATGCAGAGTGCTGTACCTAGAACGAGGGATGGCTCTCAATAGACACCTGCTATGGAGACATCCCTCCATGCTCTTGTCATGTCTACGCACCTCCTCGATGCCCTGCGGCTCTCCCCCACCCTTCCCTCCCCCACTCCACCATGGGGTCCTCCCACCCCACTACAATCTCAGCCAGCCTATCTCAACCCTGGCTCAGTCTGGCCCAAAGGCCATTCCCATTCAACTTCAGAGAGTCTGGGGGAACCAGGGGCCTGGTGTCCCCCATCCAGCTGCCCCCAGATACAGCGGCCAGTACAGAGGACATGTCCACCCTTTGCCCATTCTGCACATCTGCCCCAGCAGCCCACACAGGAGGCTGGCTGGCTCCACA